>NC_141698.1:923141369-923471369 GCF_964263255.1 Lissotriton vulgaris
ACCTAGGCTTGAGCCTGCCTAAGCAAAAGGATAAACCCATCTCCCTCTACATGCCCCATAACTAAATGGTCACCTGTCGCCACCGGACCTGCTCCAATCCATGATGCCCTCACACAGAGCACAGCTTTATGCATTTACTTTCAGGTACCTGAAAAGATACTGCAGTTCTAGAAACTTTAAATTGTATCTACCCAAACCTGGAGCTGTGCCGACTCTTCTCATTGTTTTGTCAATGTGCAGCGAGGCACTGATACTTAGCCTGTCCGCTAGATAGATGGGATAGTTCAGGTCCCATAGTACTTGAGCTCCTGGTTTCGCTGGTGAGTCTATTAGTGAGCAAGGTAGGGCCCAGTTGTAACTGTGGTTTTGAGTTCGCAGGCGGTCGCTTTACCTACTTAGAACTGCCCTAAAGATTGTAAATCATTACACCCTAGTTGAGATTTGCCAGTTGAAAAATACTTAGGGTTCCTAATCTGTTTAACCATGTAGTATCCGCACCATACAAAGCCAGGCGTTTGGCTCGTCTGAGCAGGAGTTAATACTTTTCATTGGCATCCCCTGACTTGCTGCTTTATTTTGTAGGTTCTGTTAAAGGTGATGAGCAACCAAATGGACCATAAGATGGGTACAGAAAACGTTTAAGATTAGAATGACTGTTATACTTCTCCACCAGCGAGTTTTGTGCTGCTCTTTGAACAGAATGTCGATGTGCTGTCCCTTCCGGTCTATTCATGATTTGCTTGGCAGGGTTCAGACCAAGAGTTTAAGTCGGAGATAAAGCAAACTGAGCATTGATGCGAAGGGCTGACCATGAAGGCGAGGAAAGCAAGGGCTGTGGGGAATGAAGGGATCCATTGGCATAATATGGGTGGGCCTCACAGATGTTAGTGACATTTTATCAAATTAGGGAAACATTTAAGTGTGGGTTCTCTAAATTAGGTATCATCAATTGGTGGAGGGAGAGGGAGTAGAGATCCTTTCAATCTCCTTTCAATAATTATAAATCAATGTGGAAAGGATCACTGGTCCTGCATAACCAAGGTCTGCAGGTGGATCGGTAGGTGTCTCCCAAATAAAAGACCCTCATACACGTGTTTTTTCAGAGTCGTGTAGCGGTATATGATGTGTCCCCGCTTCTTGTAACACGTGTCCGTGCGTAATCCTTGGGTCAGTTTTTGTTTGCACCCTCCGCTAGGAGGTTGTACCATTGGTTAAAACAGTAGTGATGGTGAATAAGTGAAATAGTGCTATAAAGGTGTTCTAAAATACCCGGACAGCCAGAGGTTCAACTTTAATATTTCTGGATTCGGATAAAAGGTTAAGGCGTGTCGCTATGGAATTATTTAGGAATTCTCGCGCACTAATCTTGTGAGGTTAAAAGTGGTCGACATGTTTCAGCCTTATCTGCCTGTTGGTCAGTCGGCTTTCCTCAGGACTATAAAGTGATTAAGTGAAAAAAAAAGGTAAATTTGTAACCTGATTCGTTTTGTGGTAGTAGGTCAAATTGTACCTCTACATTATGTAAGACTTGTCTCCTCGGGAACCATGGCAGTTAGGGGGAGGCTTCACTCTAGCCTTCAAACACCCGTCTAGCAGCTTGTGCTGTCTCTGCCCTTGGTGACCCGGAATCAATGATTGAGTGAAGCCTCCCCCTAACTGCCATGGTTCCCGAGGAGACAAGTCTTACATAATGTAGAGGTACAAAGCCCATTTTTGATGCACGTTAATGCAGATTAGCGTATGTAAGTATTAATAACATGTCCAAGATTTTTGAGTCCCAGAATCTGCATGTTTTAAATCCTGCTAAAAGTGTTTCATTTCCACAACCAGCCAAGAAACCTAATAAAGTCCCTCCATTTGCCTTTGATCTTTTTGATTTATACTAGCAGCAGCCCACATTGCTATTTGTAGCATGAATATGGAATTAGAAGGATATATTATTTCCATTTGGCAATGCTTTATTTTTTTACTGCAGCTCTTTTCCTCATTAAGTTGCAATTTTCAGTGTTTGTAAAAAAGGTTTGGACCATTTGCTTTGCTTCTTTTTTTTTTCCAGGTCAGTGTGCTTACCTAGAGTCCAATGTTTTCCTCAAAATTAATAAAAACATATTTATTTTTAGGGAATGCTTCCTCGGAGGGGGCAACAAAAAGCTCCTGAACTCTACGCCACACAAGGCCTGCTGGGCCTGGAGTGAGACCAACACCCTCCAAATGGTAAGGAACATGTATCATTTTTATTTTATTTATTTCTTTATTTATTGAGTTTTATATAGCGCTGGCTAGACCGAGAGGTATCGAGCGCTTTACATGAGGAACATGGTTCCAAAGTTACATCAGTTTCTGGAGCTTAGTTACAGAAATTACATGAGTACAAAAGCATAGCATAAACATGAGGAACAAAATAGGCAAGGGGATAGAAGACTAGGGGAGGTAGGGGAGAATAATGGTGGGAAGAGGAGGGGGAGGATGTAGGAGGCACAACTGGGAGACGAGGCGAAACAATGTCCGACGTCTGGCTGGGTAGGTGACGGCCGAGGTGTGAACCAGATCCAAACTCCTCTAAAGCTGTGTGGGACCGCTCCACAGGTCATTGGCCAAAGGCTGTTTGGGCACCGCAGTACATACAAAAAGGTTATAGTCTCCGCCTGGGGAGGGGGGGGCGGCAGGGGGGCATAGTCCAAAAAGTTTCATTGAGCACGCCAGTCAAGGTGTACGGTGCTGTGCTGCCAGCGGTAATGGGGTAAAGACCCAGGCCTCCACTGTGTGAGACTCCCTTGTCGCTGTGGTCTCTCTCAGAGGGGTCTCAGACTCTAGGGTATGAAGACTGGATCCCTCCCCAATAAGGGGAGAAGGAGTGCTTTGGAAAGGGGCCCACTCATGGTGGCCATTATTAGAAAATTGGTATGTCAGATGTTCCAAGAGGCGACCATTTTGACCTAATTACACTTCAGTAGAACAGACCAGCTGGTTTGGCCATTTTGATTCTTGTTGAGGACCTTAGAGACAGTGATTTAATAATGAGACACTCCTCACAAGGTAGCCCGTGCAAGATGATCCCTGTAAGAGAAATGCAGTCCTTGGCATATTAAATCTAGCACCTGTCTTGCAGAGACTCTGGCGTTCTGAAACAAATATAAAAAATATCAATCGCCGCACCTCCAGCGGGACTTCTTAACCCTCCCACGAGCCTCTCTGGACCAACGGGAGCAAAGATTCTGAGTAAGATGAAAGTAAATGTTGCTGCACCTCCAACGGGACTTCTTCACCCTCTCGCAAGCCTCACAGGACCCCCGGGCTCCATGTTCTTTCCTAACAAATACAGCTTCAGTAAAACATTACCCTGGGCTCAACATACAGCCCCTGCGGCACAAGGCACCAGTCTCCAACAACGAGGCAGCATTGCAGGACGGATTGGGCCAGGATCACAGAGGCATCGAGCCCAAGATCCTAGAAATGTGTGCAACGCTCCGGACTGAAAGCTGGGCCATACGCCGGCAGTGTTCACTTCCAGAGCCTCCGATGACCACGGTGGAAGGCATTTTGAGGAGCAGGAGCAGGGCATCTACAGCGTTATAATTTGTATCTGTTAGGAGTAGTGTAGCAGTTTGTTCTCAACAATGTGTAAGCTGTTGTCCAAAAAATGAACCTACAAAATAAATAATTTTGAGGAACTCTAGTTAAAATGATCTAATAGATCAAACTTCTTCATAGCTGCTAAAAATCAATTCATATCCAGATGTCCTCCATCACTTTTCCAAGATAACTTTTGATATTAAAAATCACTCTGACTACAAACTGTGTTCTCTATAGTGCTGTAGCACAATAGCATCCATATCTTACTGGTTAGAGTTCTTAGATACCTTACAAAATAAGCAAGCCTTCTTTTGGAGAACTTATCATCCATTTAAATTGTTGTTGCAGTCGTTCTAAATTGGTTCACTGCAGGCATGTTGTGATTAATACTAATCGATTGTTAACATAAAAAGTAGTCATAGCAATGCGGTGTTTGAGTCCACAGCCTCTTCCCTGCTCTTTGTTTCCTAATGTAGATTTCAACCTACTCATGTGGTCCTCCTGTGTTGCCACTTCTCTCCCCACTGGTGTAGCTTCAGTCACCTTCTGTGACCTTCCCCTATATGTGATCTCTCATCTGGTAGTGGTTTTCTTCCCACATTCCCTGTCCCCAATTGCAAAGCAGCATAATCTCCCTCTGATATTTCTCACCCTCTCATCTGTATTCTCTCTTTGCACTGTGTAGCTTCTTCAAGCGTGACCTTTTCACCCCTGCACCTCATCTTCTGCCCCTAGGCTTCCTCTGCTCTGCCACACCTACTGGCCCTTTTCGAACTCCACACCTCGTCACTCTTATTTGTATTTAGGCTTGTCGCCCATCATCCCATCATCATGGCAAGTTTTCATTATGTATTGTTTGGGGGATAGGTTCTAATTAAAAACCTCGAAAGTCAGCCCACTGTTTCCGTATCTTTGGGTGTTTCTGGGGTCATCCCATGGCCTTGAAGATTGGTCTTTCTAGTTCCTGGGAGAAGTCCATGCCCTGTTTCCAAGCCCTCACAGATGGTGGGGTGGTAGCCTTCCATGCCCTGACAATGTCTCCCTTGGTCAACGTAAGTCCTAGGAATAGCAAATGGTGCTTATATTTATTGCCCCAATCCCCTCCGTGATATGAAACCTGGTCAAGTGAGGTGGTTGTGGACTGTCCAACCTAACACCTCAGAGAGGCAGGCTAGCACCCCACGCCAAAACCGCAATAGTGCAGTTCCTACTACACCGTGTGGAGGAGAGTGCCTCCTGCGTTTTCACATTGCAGGCAGAGGGGGAATTCAATCAATCCCGCTCGCAAGAGCCAGTGGCGGGCGAAGTATACCCGGTGGAGGTATTTGAATTGTATTAGATGGAGGTGTGCAGCTTTGGCTGCATCCCGCTGGGACTCAAGTGCCTCAACACAATCATCCTCTTCTATTGTACCAAGATCTTCCTGCCAGGCGTCTCTAGTTTTATTGTGTGTAGTGTGGCTATTGGTCACTAATGTGCGGTATGTTGCTGTAATTTTGTGTGTGCCTATTACTCCCATAAAGACTTTGGCCTCAATGGCGTTGAAAACGGGAAATACATCCTGGCGTGTAATGTATGGGAGGAATGCATGGTGGAATTGGAGGTATCTGTAGAATTGCGACCGGGGCATAACCAATTTGGGTTGTAGCTCCTGGAAGGATTTCAGGGTTTGGCCATGTAGAATCACCCCAGTAGCTGAGATGCCAATGGCATCCCAGCCCGCTAATCCCTGTAGCAGAGACAATTGTGGAAATAGGCCATTGTGCCAGAGAGGAGTTTTCTTAGTCCGCCTGCCCCACCCATCTTGCGCATCACCATGCCACGAAGACAGTCTTGGTTGCGGGTGGCAGTGTTTTAAGTGTCGGACCGGAGTGTAGAATTGTATGTGGAGTGGTGTGGCTCACTGGTTGGAGGCGGCAGACCCGAGAGCAGAGGACGGCTCGGGACCAGGGTTCAATTCCCGACGCGGCAGGGTCGTGGACCAGGGTCAGCGGACTCGATAATTCTCATCTCGGTGTCTACTCTAACCAAGGATCACACTCGGCAACTCTGGGCATTAGCTTGCCTCATCTCCACAACGGCCCCCCACATACGCCGGGGATGCCTGGTTTCACCTTGGAGATACCCAGTAGGGACCATCTCACAGGGAAAGCCAGGACGGGTTACCCAGCGGTCTACTGCGCAGAGATACTCCTTCGGGAGTCGATTCTAGCGCATTACAAACCCACAATTAATGAATTAATTAATATGTAGTAATTTAGTGTCCATTAACCAGTGCTCGACTGCATAGGCTGGATTACGTCTGCCCCTGTGCCACCAGTCATTCAGAACAAGGTGTGAAGCAGCATGGTCGGCTTGGACATCTGGAGTCTCAATGCCCCCACAATATCTGGATTGGAAGCATGTTCTTAGTGCTACACGCGTGAATCCTCCGCCCCGAAGAAGTAGCCAAGGACAGCATTCAGTTATCTGAGCCAGGTAGGTAATATTGGGTACGGGTGGTTCTGGAGTTGATAGAGGACACAAGGCAGGGAGACAATTTTGAAGATTGCCGATCTACCAAAAAGGGATAATTGGAGATGTGACCAGGAGCTCACCTGCTCTTTGACCTGTGTCAACAGGAGAGCCAAATTTGTGTCCCATGAGACTGATTGAGAGGCCGATAGAGTCACCCCGAGATATTTAATTCCATCTGGGACCACCGTCGCATCACGCGTCCATATTCCCAACTGGTCTCCCCAGCATAGAGGCCATAGGAAAGATTTTCGAGTGTTCATATTGAAACCAGAAGTTTCACCAAAGATTTGCATTATCCTGAGCAGCCGCGGGCCGGATCTATTAGGCTGCGTTAAAATAATACATTATCCGCATACAACGCTATGCGGTCAGAAACCTCCTGCGACCACTCAAAGCTGTAAACTTGAGCATCAATTCTCACCCAGCCGCGAGTGGTTCCGTGGCGAGAGCAAAGAGATATGGAGAAGGGGGATATCCCCGTAGGGTGCCCTTTCCAATGGGGTGTATAGTACTGGGGGCCGATCAGGTTTTAAGAAGATGACTATTTCAGCATGGCGCCAATCAGGTGGGAGGCATCTCCATCCACAGCCGCATTGAGTGCCACTAAATACGGAGCCATCAGTTGAGGGTGGTACTTTTGATAAAACTCACAGGGGGATCCGTTTCGGCCCGGTGCCTTGCCCAAGCACACGTCCGCTGTTAATGGGACATCTAAGCCCTCCCGCACGGCATCTGACGGGGATTTCGGAGGCAGATGAGCAAGAAACCGGTGAATCGTGTCTTCCGGTAGAGTCTCCCGTGGGGCATATAGATCCGAAAAATATTCAGCAAAGCTAGCTGCAGTTCGTGTGGGATCAATGAGTGCCTCCCGAGCGGGCCGAGTATCGCAGGAAGGACATGGACCGAAGTGTCTACTGACAAAGACGATGAAGGAGGGCACTAGATTTATCTCCCCACTGATCTATCTGGCTGCGGGAGGTGAGCCAATATGTTTTAGCCTCATCCAGTAGCTCACTGGGGTACATCTGTTATGTCATTCATATCGGTCAGCAAATCGCGCCACTTTTCTTGCGTTGGCTCCTTTGCTCTAGGTCTAAAAGTAGGCCTCCGTATGTATCAATTTTTCACGATGCTGTTTGCGTCGTGCAGTGCAAAATGCAATATCCACATGGCCTCCCATAAAATATCGGGTGAATCAACCGTGCCAGTGTTATGAGAGAAGTATTCTAAAATGGCTGTATGCATCTGCTGGCAATACTGATCATGCTGCATAAGGCATGGTGAGAGCTGCCACCGAGGCGGTGAGCGCCTGGAATCTAGGTGCTACAGTAATGCTACACGAGAATGGTCAGATAAGCCCCGGGAAAAGATCTCTACTGTTTAAATTCTGTGGAGCTGTGGAGCGGAGATAAAGATATACTCTAAGCGGGAAAAGGAATCCTGAACTCCCGAGAAATTTGTATACCCTTGTTCCGACAGGTGTCGTTTCTGCCTGGCACACGTCTACCCGTTGTCCTGCACCACGCCACCCGTCTTGCCTTGGTCGTATTATATTGTTCCAATCACCCCGACTAATGTCAGGCCCTGCGGAATCTCCACCCAGAGGGATATTAAGCGCTCCACAAAATTCCATGACCAGGGCGGTGGGGGGGCATATACCCTGCCAAGGGTCAGGCGCTCACCCTACAATTTACCCGTCACCACAGTGTATCTGCCCGGGAGGTCCAACCAGATCTCATTGTGCATATAAAGAACCCTAACGTGGATCAGGATCGCAACCCCCGGCATCCCCTAGTAAAACCAGAGTGAAAGGTCTGAACATATGCAAATTTCGCTTGGCACGGTGTCTTGTTAACCAATAGATGGGCTTCCTGCAGCAATATGATATTATCCTTGCAGTGCTTGGCCTGGCGGAGTATGGCCCCCCTTTTTAATCTTATCCAGAAGGCCACGAACATTCCAGCTAATGACATTCAATCCACGCTTTTGAACCTCTTTCATGGCGGATCTCTTTCTTATATGTGGAGGGTAGGGATGTGGGCTAACAAGTGGGAAACAGTGTGTGGCTGGAAATTGTATATGCGGTGAGTGACTGTGACACTAAAAATCAACAAGAACCCCTCCTCAGTCCATCCCTACCCCCCAATACCTCAATAGTTTTGAAGCATCTTTTGCGGCATGGTGAGTGTCCCACCCCCAAGGGGGGATAGGATCAACTCACTGCCAATGGATCCCCAACGAACATCCCTTGTACATTAAAGCGTCTTGGAGATCACCAAAATGTACATGTATAAGTAGCCCAAAATATCATAGCAATCCAATTTAGTAAGTGACATATATAATACTGCCAGTGTAGTTTAGGATGCTGTAAAAGAGTTACTGCGGATATTGGATTGTCTCTTAGAGTGCCACTGACGCTGCTGTTTGCCATTAATCCTGGGAGGGTCCTGTTTGGGACCCTACCCCGATGAGGTTTCGGAGTCTGACTTACAGGGAGCATGAGCCTTCAGTTTTACCGCCTCATCTGTCCAGTTAAATACCTCCTCTGGTGACTGGAAGAAGTGTGTCTGTGACTAATAGGACACACACAGGCGGGCCGGAAAGAGTAAGGAGTATTGAATCTTTAAGCCCCTCAGCCGAGCCTTTGCCTCGGCGAAGGACTGTCTGTGCTGTTGGACCAGTTTAGTATAGTCTGGGAAGATCGTAATGGGCTTGGGGGCATAGATAAGGGTGCCCTTCAGCCTAGCCTGCTGTACAATGACATCTCTGTCCCTGTAGTTAAGGAACCAGCGATAATTGGCTGAGGGCGAGCCCCCATCAGCGGTTTCTGCAGCAAAGCACAATGTGCATGCTCAATTATAAAGCATTTGGACAGAAAGTAAGCCGGGAGCTAGCCGTAAGCAATTTAGTGAGGAAGTCCGCCACATTATTGTTCTTGCAGCCCTCTGGGAAACCCCAGAAAGTGGAGGTTGTTCCTGCAGGCACGGCCCTCTGAGTCTGCCATTCTCGCCGCCAGGCCCTGCGAGACTGCCTCCAGACCAGACACCTTTTTAGGTCTCGCATAGGCAGCGCATTCGCTGCCTCACCCAGGCATCAAGTAATCAGTATTACTAGTGAAACTCCACCCACTGCGTTTCTCTTTGTTTTGTCGCTTGCAATTGGGGAAATCTGGCATAGCTCTTCTTATCTCGCTCATTGTTGGCAAGTGGTCCCATACGTCACTTCCGTTTTCTTCTGTTTCTAGAGGAAGCAGCATCCACCAACTACAGTTAACTTACGCTGCAGGTCTGTATCTTTTAATGTAGGGACTACTTCGTTGTTTTTATGACATGGCGCCTGGGACAAATTTGAATGCTGATTTCATAAGAGTTTGGGGGGTGTGTGTCTGTGTGTGTGTGTGTGTGCATGCGTGCGTGCGTGCTTGTGTGCGTGTCTGTATGTGTATGCGTGCGCGTGTGTGTGTGTCACAAAAGTGAGAAGGGGCAAGGATTCCAAAATACTCAAGGCTGTTAAGAATTAGGAATTCTTTTTTTTTTTTACTGCTTGTCTTTCTCTTTCTACTGCGATCTCTGCCCACAAGTTGTGAAAAGAACGTCTGATCGCAATGTCCGGATCTGCCCCACGCCTCTCCAGCTGATCCCTCCCAGAGAGTGTTGCAGGAGTGGAGCTGGCTTCCTTCAGGAAGCTCACTCAATCCACAAGGGAATACAAAAAAAATTGTCCAGGTAGGGTAAAATGTTTTCGAAGGAGCCCACTGCTGACCCTGCTAAGTCCAAACCGTGGTACTACCTCTTGCCTGTTACTCCTCCCATCCTACGCGGCCTGTGCCTTTCTTCTTATCCCTGTCTTCGCCCTTTGTCACTGTTTCCCTATAGTTGTCTCCTCTCCTGCCTTGCTCTCTCCTGCTCAAACTGATTAAAACAAAGACCTGTTGCCCACCACCTGCACAAATTAAACCCCTCTTCTAAGTAAACATATGGGGGGTGACCTGTATCATCGTTTTTTTTAAAACACTAATACAGCATTTGCACCAGGATTGTTGCAAGTACCTCCTATGTGTGTTTTGTCCATAATCATTTAGAGGATGTTGAACTGACGTCAAGGCGCCAACAAGGATACCCAACGCCGATGTCTGGAGCTCCGACTGCTGTGCTACGTGCTCGCACTCTGGGTATAGGGGTTGGAGTCTCCCTGTGTTCGCCTCAAAGGTGCTGTTCCCACGCCAAACATTAGGAGCAGCTCGTTCTGCAGGCTTCTAGTTTAATGTTAGTAGCACAAACTCAACCCGGAGCTGTTCGCGGGCTTTCCACGAGCACCAGCTACTTTACACAATGAGTGACCCATTCATATCATTCATATTTTTTGTAGACCGATTAATCGGCAAACCATGACATTACTTGAATGTCTTTAACAGAGATGCGATTAATCTCCCTGTGTCTACCTAAAAAAAACTCAACATTTTGTAAGTTAATTTTATGCAGTTAATCAAACTCAAGGCGTGTGCGTTTACTTTTAATATGGGTTTACACATCAGTTTTTTAAAAAATGCGCGCAGGTCGAAAGTGGCAAATTCAATTGAGATATTCCTGACAAGAAAAAGCATTATAGTGGCACACTGACCTTTGTTATAACCTCGTGATAAGCACCTCTCCCTCCAACGTCACAAACTTCCATACAGTATAACAGTATGCAAATGCTTAGGCAAATCATGGATAAGGACTGAATATTTTTTTTTTTTTTTTTTTTTTTTTAGTCGTTGGGGGCATGTATATTTTACAAGATAAACCGAAAATCATTAAAGTGGTACACTGTAAAATCATCTGTGTCACATTCACATATAAAAGACACATAGTTTAGCAGCATTAGTTGTTTGTTCCTTTTAATAGCTGCAGAATGTTCGAAATATGACTGGTAATTCCTGATTCTTAGTCCTCTAGACAGTGCTACAACTGCTACTCTTGTCCTATAAATAATTCCTGATTCAAAGTTCTCTAGACAGTACTGTTCGGTGGTAGTATGAACCTGTTGGCAATTCCTCATTCTAAGTCCTCTAGGCAGTGCTGCTGCTGCTGCTCTGGTCCAGTCGGTAATTCCTCATTCTAAGTCTTCCAGACAGTGCTGCAAGCTGCTGCGTTGGTCCTGTCAGTAATTCCTTATTCTTAGTCTTCCAGAAAGTGCTGCTAGCTGCTGCTCTGGTCCCGTCGGTAATTCCTCATTCTAAGTCTTTTAGACAGTGATGCCAGAGCCGCCGACAATGAAGAGTGAGTGCCCCTGGTCGGGCCTGCGAGGCCCAAAGGTGCGCCAGCGGGGCCTGATTGCCCTAGGAGGTGGGCCATGGCTGACAGAAATTCCTGCATCTGGGCCGGAGTCGCCGGCGGACCCTGGAATGGCGGTTAGGCCAGCGGCAACTGCGTATGCTCCGCCGGAGCCGCATTTGTCGCACCACCCGCAATCTGTCGCTTAGACTTCTTCTTGTGTTGCTGCACCTTACCTGACCGAGAGTGCGAAGATTACGACCCCGAAGAACAATGGTGATAGCTCTACAACCGGTCCCTCGACCTCCAATGGGACCAGGACCTTGAACGGCGCAGAGACGGATGCCGGACTTCAAGCAACTTTCCGGACTGCTCTCGCAAAGTCTTCGGCGCCATGGCCTGGCAGTCTGGGCACGACTTGGGGTCGTGGTCGCGCCCCAGGCAGTAGAGACATATGCGGTGCGGGTCCGTCACTGACATCATGCGATGACAGTCCCTGCAGGACTTGAAACTGGGCATCCCTACGGCACCAAGAGTCGATCGACTAGAGAAATAGAGACAAAAAGGCCTTGAAAAGCTCAGTCAAAAAGTAATTGGGGGGTACCGCTCTCTCCGGATGTGCGCTTGCTGGATTGTAAAAAGAAAGAACCGACGTCAGTGTGCAAGGCCGGCGTCTAAGTAGCTGCTGCGACGTCATCTCTGCGACCACGACGCCAAGGACTGACGCAGAGCTGCACAACGCCACCTTCCGACGCGCAGGGGTACAGCTGACGAAAGTTTTCCGAATCCAGTCTGACACCTGTTGGTAATTTTAAGGTAAGGAATCTTTCACTAATGTTTCTTACAGATATATTGTTAGCCAAGGTAAGCAACTTGTTTGTTTAGATGTAGCCCCAGCGGTGTATTCTTAGCCATTTTATTTATGTGTTGAGGAATTCAGCACAAGGTGTTCATCCGGGCAAACCCAATGCCTGAGGGCAATCTCAGGACGCCCAGGGACGGCAATCGGGGGAGGGCACCGCACCCACAAGCCACACCAGGACCTGACCTGGCCACCTCTGCGGGTGGGCACCCCCACACCTCCCTAGCGGGTGTCCATGTCCAGCACCCCAGTCACAGCACAGGCCTTCGGTATCTTATTACAATGGATATCGGTGATTCTGGATGCCAGGTACTAATGTGGCACACTGCACATTAGGCCCCCTCCGGCAGGTCCTCACAGCAGCGCCATGCCATCAACTCCAGGCCCAATCTACTGGTCGATCTCAATGCAGTCATCAGCAGGGGCAATATGGGTCAATCCGGATCTCCACTCGGCCGTTGCCGCGGCCTGGCATAAGCCTCTGCCTCCCCTCCCCACACACCCCCAGCCCCACCCCCTACCCAGGCGAGGGTTCAGCTATTAAATTTATACTGCAGCACCGCAGTGGCCAGCGGGGTGACACACAGATCGTCTGGGCCAGTTCAACGAGCAATTCGGGGAAGCTGCACATCTGACAACCCCTGCGAAAGGGGAATTTTCGAGGTCCCAGCTTACTCACCCCCAAATCGCATAGGCTCTGTTATGCCGCATCCTATCCCACCGGCGCAGCTCCTCCTGTCATGCTGGGTCAGTAGCTGCCAAGCCTTTCAGTCTCGACCACCGGCGACCCAAGGACCAAGGTCGGGTGGCACCGCGGTCCGATATGACCACTGATCCTCAGGCGCCCGTTGCCCACAAGGCGGAAGCACACAGCCCGACCCGTTGCGAAATCACTGGCCACTCGCGGGCCTCCCCAGGCAGCAGATTCGGCCGTAGCGCTGCCCCAGTCGGAAGATCACAGCCAGGGTCGCGCACCATCAGTTAGGCCCAAAATCTGCCAGGTCACTCCTTCACCGCGGCCCGAGATGGCCCCCAAAATCCGATAATTGTGCCGGTGGGGACACCAGGGAGTCGCGTCTCCTAGTCCGGAGGTGCATCCACTCTCAGGGAGGCCCCATGCTTGTCCCAGCAGGGAGTAGCCCCAGTCTCTGTCAGAAGCAGCAGCACACACAGCAGCGCTCCACTCCCCCGGGCACGCCAGTCACGGCCAGGGCATCGCACCGGGCCTCAGCTCATCTGCGATTGCTGCCGCCCAGCAGCGCCAATCGGTGTCGCAGAAGGGCACTCCGGCTGCCCTGAGGTGTCTCGAGGCGCGCAAAGGGTATATATTAAAGGCAGGTATGTCGATGTGGCAGGATTAATGCAGTATTTCGCTGGGCTACAGGAGCTTTCCGAAGGCGCGTCCGCCATATTGGACCGCCAGGCCGCTCCCCAACCTCTCTCTGGTTTTGAATTAAAAACCACCACAAATTTCAAAGTGTTAGCAATCAGATCTTCAAATTTTCCAAGAAATACAAAAATTTCTATTTCTTGGAAAATTGAGCTGTTTTGTAACTGGCTTCTTTCTAGCGATTTAGTGTGTTAGAAACATTTATAGAGGAATTCAGGCTCTTGTCTCCATCTCCTACTTTGAGGTGGGTCGGGTATCATCAAATCGGAAAAATCTGAAACTAAGTGTTTTGATAACTGTATAATGGGCTTTGGGAGCTCAACAGCAGAGATAACTAGAAGTACCCATGTAGAACGTCACAGGCATGCCCCACTGTGAGTGATGTTGCAAAGCCTGTACTGTTATTGAAGCATTGGTTTTAGAGTAAGGTTCTCAGCCACTTGAGTGTGGTTAAATGTTTTAATGCCTCTTCCTGAACCCTTTAATAAGAATCTTATTGTCTAGTGTGCCCACCGCGAAAGACTATTAAATGGAGACCAAGAGTTGTTAGCTGTTTTTAATCCATTGAACTTAAAAAGCCTTAGCAGATGTTTGCCAGTATGTCAATTACACTTTGCAGAGGGCACATCTTGAATTGATGAGGTCCTCCACATATTGTAGTTCTTTCTGTCCCTCCTCCTTAAGAATGCTTTTGGCGAAAAATAATCCACATCTTAAGATGGTTAGCTCCTTCAGGTGACGATAAGGATCAATCCTTGAACAGTGGAACTGTGCAAGGTCCTATCTGTTCACTCAAGGCATTCATGTTCAGTGCTGTGTACTGAAAATGAGTAGGGCTGATCACCTTTGAGGTTTCAGCTTATATTTTGACGGATCTTTATTAGGTTTAGAAATGAAGGCGATCAGGAGATCTTTAGAGTAGTGGCGGAATGTCATGGGTCAGCTCTTCAGTTGCTCAAGGTCCGCTATTTCTTATGTTTTGATCCCCCAGGATTTCTCTTGCTTTCGTGGGCTTTATTGACATACTTGCATAAACAGTGGTATCCTCCTTGTTGGACATTCCAGCGGGCTTCACCTGGTTAGGCCAATAATTTAGCCACCATTCATACAAGTCGGCTAATAGTCAGGTGAATCATCCTTTATCCACCCCTGGACTGTATTTATTATTCTATATTCTTGTGATCAGATCATGCTTCGATTAACTGATTTTGCAAGATGTGAAGGTGTTAGTCTGAGGTTGTATTTACATACTGTGATTATATAGAAAGCCTTGCAATCTTAACTTGAGATTTTTCTCGTGCATACAGATGATTAATCTAGTGTCTTTTGAGGGTTGTGCGTTTCTTATTGATCTTTTCCAATTATAGTCAACGTGCCTGTGAATGAAAAACCAGATCTTCAAGATGGTGGTCACTTTGAGGAATATCACGTTTTATCTTCTTCACTGATGTTGTTCATGGCAAACCACTTTGTCTACTTTAATTACCCTCTGTCACAGTGGTGGTTGCCAGACTGGTGGGGTGCAAATATTTCCCCAAGTGAACTTGAGTCCCCACAATGGAGCAGTCTTCTGTGCAATATGTGGAATGCATACATACATACATACATACATACATACATACATTAAAGAAGTAGAGAAATACTTTAATGGTATGCGTTACTTAAAATAGTTAGAACAAATAAATTATGAATACTCCTAAACAGACACAAAGCCTGACTGTATTTTATGTTTGAGTTTGGTAAACCTATGCATCGTAAAGCGTTTCAACGACTTGTATGTTTTTTCAGTTGTACTGTTTGTTAAACATTTGTTTTGTTTTGTTTGTTCCAGGCCAGTCTTTCCATATGGGGATGGGGATTTCTTGGTGGTGTTCTGTTTCTTATTACGTTTGGACCCTTTGCAATATTTTACTTGGCCTTTTATATTCTCTGTTTTGTTATCGGGTAAGTACATTTCAGTCTCGATCAAAAGTTGCAAGACTACTCTTTATTTGCTAATTAAGTGATTTGTATTAGTTCACTGTGTCTAATGGTACCAATATATAATACATGTATTACTGTAGCATCTGCTAAGATTCATTTTTGTTATTGTTTAAAATTCAAGTTGACGTCTCATTTAATGCTAAAACTGGTGACCTATTTTTTTTTTACTAATGATTGACTTTTTAAAAACTAATTTAACATGAAAGGAATATTGTATAATTTGTGCGTAAGCAATGATTATACTATTCTGGCATTTTTAGAAATCCACGTATATTTTACTGTAGAAAATAAGTAAGAGTAGTTGGACCGAAGGTAGAGAGGAATGCCTTAATGTAGAATAACCACGACCTATTCCATATAAACTGTTAGTCACCCCATTCTACCTTCGTCCTATGATTGTAATTTTTGCTCTGATGCACTTCAGCATATTACCCTGGCTTAGGCCTCCGACGTTGTCTGTACTAGGAGCTACTTCTGATGAATACAAACAAGGCAGTGCGAAAAAGGAAAACTATCGGTATTAAAATTGTGGCCACTTCAGGCAAGATTACATCGGTGGCCACCACATGCAGGATTACCACTCCTCCTGCACGTCCTCAAGAAATGTAATTGAAACATCAGTAGGAATTCCGCAAATCCTCTCCCCAACTGAGTAATAATTGCCATTAAACTTTCTGCTTGAACTGTTTTGGAAATTAAGCTCAGTTTATCGATTTCTGAAAATGCACACTCTTTCCTAGAAAATACATGCTTTTAAGCTTGGTAACCATGCTCCTCGAATTTCCCTACATCCCTCTGAAAAAAACATCAGGTTGGATATGTAGTAAGTGTGTTTGTTTACCAAAAATAAGTTTGGCATTTTCATCAGGCCTGCATATACTATATATCTGTCCATCAGTCCGGGTTTATAACTTGCTTACATGTCACTTAGCAACCACTTCAGATCTACAGAAAGGAAAACTAAAACATACGAATAACAAGGCAAAAGGAACAGGAAAAGCAAAAGAGGATTGATCGTGAAAACGATAAACAATTGGCACAAAGAAACAGATAGTTCATTTTAATAAGGATGGTTGAACAATGAGAATCAAGGTGTAAGGGAAGTTATTGATATTAACAGGTGGATTTTGAGAAGGGAATACTTTGAATGCATCATTGAACAGGAGGGTTTTAAGGTTGTTCCTGAACTGGTGATAGTATTTTTGATTTCTCACTTTAAGTGGTGAGTCCTTCCAAAGTTGTGGACCCTGGAAGTTAAACAGTTTGCCTCCATAGTGAAGCCTTTTGCGCAAATGTTGAAAGAGCTGAGATGCGTTGGCTGATCTTAAATTTCCTATTGGTTGGTATGGTGAGGGAAGAATTTGAAGGTAGTTGGACAGCTTTGAGTACGGTACATGTTTTAAAATGGATACTGTGTCAAATTGAGAGCCCATGGAAATTCATCAGGGCAGGTGTGGTGGGTTCAGATTTCTAGAGGTAAAGCAGATTCTCACTGCTTGTTTTTTGTACCATTTACAGTTTCTGAATTTGCCATTTTTGTAAGCATGCATAGATACTATTGCAGTAGCGCATTTGTGTCAAAGTTAAATCTCTTGATAATTTGATGAGAGAGTAGGACGAAAGACCTGATTTTCAAAAGAGTTGCATAACTTGCAGAGATTTTGCCTTGTATACTCCTGTATTGCTTTGCCAAGAATGGCCACGTTCTCTCATGTGTACAACATAATGTTGATGATGACCACAATATGCCACATTAGAACCATAGCTTGGTCCTACCATTTCTTATGTGTACACCATTCGAGCCTGCATAGTTGCTTGCTGCATCACTTGACTCGAAAAACTGTCTTTCTCAATGTGGTTGTGAACTTGTTCCATGAAGGAACGACAGGTACATTAGGTGCCACAGTCCCACACCACCTTCTTCCCAGATGAATAAGTGCTGAGACTTGAGAGGCCTATTTTACCTAGTATTATGACTACTTTCCATGTTGAGCATTCTGGTACTCTTCCACCATCCGTTGAACCACCCCACCACTCTAAAAAGGAGGGGAAATTTCGTCAGTTGGACCCCAGAAGGGTTTTAATATTCTTATATCAATCATTCCAATGACAATCGAGCTGATTGTCATCTCTTTGTGGGGTTTTCTTGAGCAAAGAAATAGAAGGTTGTGCAGAAGTCAACCCTTTTGGAGGCAGATTATCCTATGCATCAATATCTGCTACACACTGGCCAAGAAATGTCCCCTCCATGGTCTGAAAAGACCAATCCACCTGGGCAATGCCCGATATACTCTGTTGCTGCAAAGGGCACTGTCCTTGGATATTTGCCATGCTGCGATGTGGGCAATGGTACATATTTTATGAAGCACTGCAGTCTTGACAGCCCAGGCTGGCGAAAATAAACTTGTTTCACTCTGTTTCGCAGGACATTTAAATTTAAGTCTACTCCACAGACCCCTCAGCTTGGGGAGTTATTGCTTTGGCATCTACATTAAAGGTGACAAATATGTTAAAAGCATCCATCAGAAGAACAAGTAGTGTATAATCGTAGATTCCTCACTGACCTTCTACTTCCCCCATTCTGTGGATCGGCCTCTGTTTAGCATGTAGCTCACCACTAGGTTGTGCCCATCAATAAATAGGTTCCCCTGTACCCCTTTCAATGCCAAATCTCAGGGGACGCAAGGGAAGATAAATTGAGTCCTCTGTATTACTGCCTGTGGTTCACCTGAAGCAACAACTGTGGGTGGATGGCTGATGCTCACAATTCTGAGTAGACCTGTGTAGCTGGCTCTGGAATTGCTGGATCTTAAATTCTGGACCCCACAATCCCAAGTTTGTTTACCCTGCCCCATAGGCCCCGGACCTGGTTTCACTCTGCATCTGGTGAAACTGCTGCTGTGGAGACAGTAGGGACTGTTTGCAAAAGCATAGCACATCCTAGCTCCTGCTAGGCCGCTACAGCACCATGGAGATGGAGGGGGCAGGGAATGGGGGGGGGGGGGGCGGGGGGGGGGGAAGATAAATGGCACCAACCACCTGAGCAGCAAGGTAGCATGACTCACCCAGCTACATAAAGAGCTCTGTTGCTTTCGGCCCACCACTATTCCTCAACAAATTCTGTCCAATTCATATTATGGGCCGTACTGTGAATTCCCTCTCGTGCTGCACCATAGTACAGGACTGAAAGTTGTCTTAATCTGATTTCCTTTTTTCAAATCTATGTGTGGTGAGCGATGGGGAAAAATTGCCTTGCTTTCAGTTCAGCATGTGAATTCAAAATTATATTTGTGTACATCTGTCCACTTTGCAGGCCACCTTAGAAGTTTATAACCTAATTTGAAGAGTCGCTTCATACTTTACAAGATGCATTTGTATATATTACAATGTTTTGGCTAGTAGTTGCAATGCACATTGAATGAATGAATGCTTTGCAGAACTAAAAACTGAAATGCCCATTTAAGGTGATAGACTGATAAATGTAACAGAACTAATCCTATATAAATACGGGCGAAAGATTTGATGTGTTCTGAATATGTGCAAAGGAACTATGTGTAATTGATAAGATGTTATTGGAGTATGTGTTCTCAAAACAGACAGGGGGCAAAAGTGCAGTGAAATTAACTGGTATGTTGACCTATTTGGATGTATGTGATGCAGGCTATGTATTTGTTTTTATTCCTGGCGAAATTTCGTTCCTTTAAAAACAAATGGTTCTGCTTACTGATTTTGGTTTATCACATATTTAATTGTTCTCAGTTTTGTAACTTACTGGAATGAAGTGTTTTGTTAAGGTAAATAACCAAATAAGTAGACTATATAATGCAAATAGGTCCTCTCGAAAGATGCTTAAGCAAAGCTGAAATATTTTCCTTGAATTTTTTTTCTGAAAACCACGTTTTCTCCACAGAGGCTTTGTGATTACTCTTTTATTTGGAAAGACAAATTCGGAAAAGTACCTTGAAATGTGCGAGCACTCCTTTCTTCCATCTACTCCCATTGGGGTTCCTATGGTAAGTTCCTCTTTCAAAATGTATGTAGTATGTTAAAAAAAAACAAAGCTTTGACAGCAGATTGGCGGCTGAAATGTAGACAGCTGCTCTCTCTCGTTGAGACAACAAGTTGATTCTACTGCCTTAGTTCCTGTTTTTATTAGCTTCAAGACTTTGCTCTTCTGAGGGCCGTTGTAAATTGATTAAAACAATGTGTTTGCGCCATTTGAATTTTGTCCGATTTATGTCTCCGAGGTAATGTCTTATTGAAATCCAGTTTTCTTTAGTCCCCCTGTTTCTCTCTAACCTAGGCAAACTCCTCACAACTTGTATACCAGAGTAGCCCTGTGGTCCAAAATAAGGCTTCCTGTTTCTGATCTTTAAAGCAGTGTTTCCTTATTCCTTGCATATAGATATGTCTTGCCCCAGAGGTGGTACATAACTAATGCTAAACCTACAAGACAGTCTCCCTGTTCTCTTAATGCATTAAGATCAACATAACTGGATTAGTGGAGTACATTCATATTTTGTGGTCCACTATAGCTCCCGTAGCCTTACTCGTAGTAGCAAAGCCTCCTGTCTGGTCCAAACCTTTTGGTAATTAAGCTGGTCTTTCCACCCAAACTTTAGCACATGGGGCTCATAGGAGTGTGTTACAGCATGCCCGCATGAAAAGCAGGCATGGTGGAGTTGGAGTGGTAGGGATATTCTTCTTAAAACGTTTGTGCTTCATCTCTTAGGAAGTCCAGCTTCAACACACTTACTAATATGGAGAGCTTCTCAACAAGCATGTTGATCTGAGGCATTGAAAAACATGAAAGCAGGCAATCTTAATTAAAAAGATTTTGGGCCAGATGTAGGTGGCCCAATACCAGTCGGTAACGGCCGAAATTACCGAATTTCGGCCGTTACTGGCATTTGGGATGTAGGTGGCTACATTTCAGATTCGGTACCGAATCGGTAATTTAAGGAACTGGTAAATTACTGATTCCTTAAAATACCGAATCGGTAAATTACCTAATCTGAAATGTAAGGAGCACTCAAATGTAGGGAGCACTCAAATGGAAAGGGGCGACCATTCGGTCCCCCCGAACGTATGGTGGAGTACCACGATCCCCCCGGGAAGCCATCTTGGGCGGGGGGCGAGTCTCGGCTGGTATGCCCGAAGTGGCGTAGCCGGGGCGCGCCTTTTTCCCGCCCTGGAGTGGGCTGGCCTAGACACTGACGCGGCCGGCCACGCCCTCGGGGCAGGCCGGGGCGGGTTTACGCCCGCCCTGAAGACGGATAAAAGGAGCAACAAGCCAAGGAAGCATCCTCTTGTTCCTGTGCTCTGAAGCTGCACCACCTCGCTGCACGTGAGCTCGAGACGGAACGAAGAGCCATTTTTGAGCGTTGTAATCTTTCTTGTTTGTTTTGCAGATACTCTGTCGGAGAATGCCTAAGAAGGCGGGAAAGCGAATGACTACCGACCAGATGCTGCGTGTTCTCATGAAAGAGGTGACCGACCTAAAGAAGCGAATGGCGGAGAAAGACGAGGAAGGGGGGCCGAAACGTCCTCTGGCAGGAGCAGCTCCAGGAGGAAAAGGCAAGAGGCCCAGAAGGGGAGCAGCTGGGGGAGACGTCCCAGTTCCCTGTACTCCACTCGAGGCACCCACCCCTGTGCCGGAGGAAGGGAATCAGATTCCCGTGGTGGTCACCCCCGTGTCCGGGGAGGATATGCCGCCCGAGCTGGCAGCACAATTAGCAGCGTGGTTGGGTAAAGGTAGCAAGGGCGCCACGGCTGACGACGCGCAGGTGTTGATGAAGCAGCTGCGGGAAACAAGGGAAGCGACGAAGGCACCATCGCCGGCTGCGGCAGTAGAGAAACCACCTGGGTCAGGTCCAGTCGCAGATACAGCTTCCGGTTCAGGTAAGCGGCCATTGCCGATTGCGAGGGATGAGTCGGCACCCTCTCGAAGGGAAAAGTTGGGTCAACATGTCCCTCTGGCTATCAAAGAGAAGATATGGGCAGGGGAGTATATAAACATCTTCTCGTTGCTTACCGACCATTATGAGATGGAGCATGTTAAGAGCCAAAAGGAGCTTATGCATCCGAGTGTTTGGCGCGCAAAGATGGCCGCCTTTAAGGTAAATGAAAACATAGGTAATTGGGGCAAAGCATGGGGGGTTTTTACATCCATCTTGGGTGAACGTAGGCCCGAATTGCTGCCCGAATTGCCGATTTATCAGTCACGGATCATGGGGTATTCAGTATCTCACGAGGGCAACCATTGGTTTTGTTACGATAATATTTTCAGAAAAGCGAAAGAGCATGATAAAAACTTAACTTGGGATTGTTATGATTCTGTGTCCTGGTCCAAAATGGAGGATTCTGGTATGTTGAAGGTGCCATTGGTAGGGAGTAACGTTGGCGAATCCTCCCGCCAATATGCGGGGACGCCCTTTCGATCAGGTACGAGTAACGACAATCACTCGAGGCCAATCGGCAACACAGGTAAAAAGGGGGTTTGTTGGAACTTTAACAGGGGGAAATGTACTAGGCCCCAGGGGTCATGCAAATTTAGGCACGAATGTGGGGGGTGTGGGCAATCATCCCATCCTGAGTCCATGTGCAGAACCAAAACGGGTGATAACGGGGGTAGAGGAGGCGCCAAACAGGTCTGACATAGTCCAAGGGGCGCCTTTACCTACTCCGATTGATACCATGGCAATGATTCCCTGGCTCAGCGAATACCCGGATCACGCTTCCGCTGGGGTGTTGCGGAACGGATTTTTATATGGTTTCCGCATCCCAGTAGGGAAGTTTCAGGGTATAGCAAAATGTAAAAACCAGATATCGGTCTTACAGCATACGACCGTGGTACAGGAAAAGATTGGGAAGGAGGTGGCTCGAGGTCGAGTCGCCGGTCCATTTAATGTGCCACCAGTTGCTAACTTTGTTTGTTCCCCTTTAGGGGTGGTCCCCAAGAAGGACCCGGGTGAGTTTCGGCTGATACATAATTTATCAGCCCCACGTGGTCTTTCCGTGAACGATGCGATAGACCCGGAAGTGTGTTCGGTGCGGTACGCATCCTTCGATGAGGCCGTAGCCATATTGAATCGCCTGGGGCCCGGTGCGCTGATGGCAAAATCTGATATCGAGTCAGCGTTCCGGTTGCTCCCGGTACATCCAGACGATCAGCGTCTCCTTGGTTTCATGTTTCAGGGTCACTATTACATGGATAGGTGTATGCCGATGGGGTGCTCTATATCGTGTGCCTATTTCGAAAAGTTCAGTTGCTTCCTGCAATGGGTCTTCACAAAGAAGACGGGGTTTCAACATGTTATGCATTATCTCGATGACTTTTTGTTTCTTGGGGCAGCCGGGGATCCGGAATGTGGACAGGCTTTGAATGCATTTTGTGTCTTGATGAATCAGTTTGGCGTGCCATTGGCACCAGGTAAGACTGTGGGTCCCTCGACTTGCCTCGAGTTTCTGGGGATCGAGCTCGATTCCGAAGAAGGTTGTTTTCGTTTACCAGGTGACAAAGTGTTAAGGTTCAGGGCATCCCTGCAAATGTGTATAAGTGAGCCTAAGGTGAAGCTGCATCAATTACAGCAATTGGTGGGGCAGTTGAATTTTGCCCTAAGAGTTATACCGATGGCCCGCCCCTTTTCTCGCTCGATCGCTCAAGCCATGGTCGGCCTGAAGGAGGGCCATCATCGCACAAGGCTCTCGGCAGAGGTTCGCCAGGACATGCGCATTTGGTTGGCATTTCTGGCGGATTTCAATGGTCGAATTGTCTGGAACAAACCGGCCGTGTCCTCTGAGGAGCTGGGGCTGTGGACAGATTCGGCAGGGAGCATTGGTTTTGGTGCCATATTCGGCACTCAGTGGTCGGCACAAAGATGGCCGTCATGGTGGCATGATAGTGGTCTGACAAGTAACATTGCTTTCCTAGAACTTTTTCCCATTCTGGTGGCCCTGAGAACTTGGCCCGAGGGGTTCAGAGATCACTCTGTGGTATTCTGGTCTGATAACATGACCGTTGTTGAGTGTATCAATAGCCAGGCAGCACGATGCAAGTGGATTCTGAGATTGCTCAAGGAAATTGTGTTATTGTGTATGCAATTGAATGTACTATTTAAGGCAAGACATGTCCCGGGGGTGATGAACCAGGCGGCTGATGCGCTTTCTCGTTTTCGTATGCAGGCCTTCTGGGGTTTTCTGCCCACAGCGGACCCGGTGGCAGCACCCTTTCCCGAAGCTCTCTGGTCTCTCGGTGCCCCGAATTACAGGACCTCGTGGGAGAGAGTTTAGCACCCAGGACGAGGAAGGCATATGAAGGGGCGTTCCGTTCCTATTGGGCCTTTTTGGGGGCGGCTAGAGGGGAGCTTTGGGGCCAGGAGGAGTTGGTAGTGAAATTCCTGCTGTCGTTACGGCAGGCAGGCAAATCAGTGGCTACGGCCCAGAGGCATCGGGCCGCCATTTCCTTTGTGGCTAGGGCTCATGGGATCCAGGACCCGACAGCGTCTTTCGTTGTGCAAAAAGCGCTACGTGGGTGGCAACGCCTTGAGGGTCGCAGAGTAGATGAAAGGCGCCCGATAGGTCTGGATAGGTTGGCCCTGTTGTTATCTAGACTCCCTGCAACATGTTCATCCCAGTATGAAACAGTGTTATTCCGAGCCGCTTTTACGCTGGCATTCCATGGGGCTATGCGGGTAAGCGAATTAGTGGCGAGGAACAAGCAGGACGTGATGGGGGGACTGTGCCAAGAGCACGTTCAGATCAGAGGGGAGACAATGACTGTCTCGTTCGTCAGGTCCAAGACCGACCAGGGTGCGATGGGTGATTGCATAATAATACAAAGGATCCCCGGGTCCTCCATGTGCCCGGTGAGTTGTGTAGAGGAATATTTAGCACAAAGGGTGGCATCATGGGGGGGGACCTTGTTGAGACACGCTGACGCCACCCCACTGACGAGGTTTCAGTTTCAGCGGGTGCTTGCGATGTCGATTACTGCTGCGGGCTTGAACCCGGGCGAGTTTGGGACCCATTCCTTTCGGATAGGGGCTGCTACAGAGGCTACAGCCAGGGGTCTGAATGTTGAACAAGTTAAACGTGTGGGGCGTTGGTCCTCCAATTGTTATAAGAGGTATGTGCGGTTGCACATGTTGTGAAGCTGTAATGATGTACTCACGCTTCTTGTTTTTGTTTGGTTTCAGTTGCGCAAGCCTACGAGGCGGGGCGGACTATGCAGTCGACCCAACACCGGGCCAGCGGTCAGACTTCACCGGCTGTGAAAAAGGAGGTGTGGGTCGTGGGCCACTCATACGTGAGGCGTGCCGCGGACGTATTCAAAGCAGGTGACATGATTCACGTAGCTGGGGAATACGGGTACAGTGTGTCCTTCTACGGAAAGGGCGGACTCTGTATTGACCAGTTTCAATCATTCTTTGAGGGTTTGCTAGGGCGGACAAGGTCACCGCCGGCTATAGTCATAGTACATCTTGGGGGCAATGATTTGGTCACCACTGGTAGACGACTTCTCCTTGAGGCGATGCTTTCCACTGTAAGTTGGTTGGCGAGGAGAGTTCCAGGGTGCACGATTGCATGGTCACATATGATCCCACGGAAAGTATGGCGGGGGGCTATTTCTGTTTCTGCTCTGAATCATTCAGTAAGAAAAATTAATAACAAAGTGAGTCGATTGTTCCGTTCCAATACACTGCATTCTATTTCGCATGGTTGTATTACGGGTGACAGTATGTATTTGGGGGATGGTGTTCATTTGTCCCGGGTGGGGAACGAGTTACTCATAGGAGACTGTGTAGCTTGGCTAAAGACTTTAAGACATGACCTTTAGGTAGGAGTGTTGTGGGGGGTCCGGATAGCCGGTCAACTATCCGGCCTGTGGCGGTAAGGTCATGATCGGTGAGCACTAATTAGAAGATCCCTATGAGTGGGCGTCACCCATTACGGATGGGAGCGCTCGAGGGAGGTGGCCATTGGCCCCTCAACGGGGTAGGCGGTCCCTTCTAAGGATGGGCCGCCGAAAGGAAAGGAAAGGCGGTCAAGGCCCCTTCCTGGGTAGGAGGGGCTACAGCCCCCTCCTGGAGAATTTCCCGGGGCCAGGTCATCTGCGACGGCAGATGTGGTAAGTTGTGTGGGGTTTGGGGGGGGGTCTACGCTACCTTCTAGATACCTCACACGAGTCCTCGGACGACCTTTAAGTGGCGTCGAGTTTATTGGGGCCCCCGTCAAGTCAAGGGAAATTGGTAGTTGCACTCGAGGTACACCTCTGTGCGGTCGCCCCTCACAAGTGAGGGGGATATTTCTGGTTTAGGGATCTTGACACCGGTTACGACCTTGCCGTTGGCCCTTAAACGTTAGGATGTACAATTTCAAAATTTCAAGTTAAATGTTTTGTAGGATGTTAGTTCGGCTAGGAGAACCTTTGTATTAGAGAATATGCTAAGGTTAGCCATAACATCGCAATGTGGTAATGAAATTGTACATAATATGAAACTGTTATTTTAATGTTTTAATTTGTTTCATATTTTAATAAATACGGCCGGGAGGGTCACTCCCTCCCGTCTTCCAAAAGTTCAGAACTGTTTCCGGTTTCCCATCCTTGGGGATTGTGTTGAGAGGGGGTGGCGGGTATCTCAGCCATATGGAAAGGGGCGACCATTCGGTCCCCCCGAACGTATGGTGGAGTACCACGATCCCCCCGGGAAGCCATCTTGGGCGGGGGGCGAGTCTCGGCTGGTATGCCCGAAGTGGCGTAGCCGGGGCGCGCCTTTTTCCCGCCCTGGAGTGGGCTGGCCTAGACACTGACGCGGCCGGCCACGCCCTCGGGGCAGGCCGGGGCGGGTTTACGCCCGCCCTGAAGACGGATAAAAGGAGCAACAAGCCAAGGAAGCATCCTCTTGTTCCTGTGCTCTGAAGCTGCACCACCTCGCTGCACGTGAGCTCGAGACGGAACGAAGAGCCATTTTTGACCCACCCACCAGCCCCTGAGGACAGCAAGTGGTTTTGAATAAAGTTTGATGTGGTAACTCTAATTTTGTTTACAGGTTCGGATTATTATCGTGATAATTTTGAATATGCAATAAAGAATGGTCAATTTGTGGTATGTTTTGCAAATAAAGTTATCCTTCTCTAGTGTTGATCAGTAGCATGTTATTAATAAAGTTGTTGTTTTTACTGTCTTTTAGTAAATTAGTCATTTAGTTTAGAACTGTCGTATTTATTTTGGTCGGGCGGTAAGGTCATGATCGGTGAGCACTAATTGGAAGATCCCTATGAGTGGGCGTCACCCATTACGGATTGGAGCGCTCGAGGGAGGTGGCCATTGGCCCCTCAACGGGGTAGGCGGTCCCTTCTAAGGATGGGCCGCCGAAAGGAAAGGAAAGGCGGTCAAGGCCCCTTCCTGGGTAGGAGGGGCTACAGCCCCCTCCTGGAGAATTTCCCGGGGCCAGGTCATCTGCGACGGCAGATGTGGTAAGTTGTGTGGGGTTTGGGGGGGGGTCTACGCTACCTTCTAGATACCTCACACGAGTCCTCGGACGACCTTTAAGTGGCGTCGAGTTTATTGGGGCCCCCGTCAAGTCAAGGGAAATTGGTAGTTGCACTCGAGGTACACCTCTGTGCGGTCGCCCCTCACAAGTGAGGGGGATATTTCTGGTTTAGGGATCTTGACACCGGTTACGACCTTGCCGTTGGCCCTTAAACGTTAGGATGTACAATTTCAAAATTTCAAGTTAAATGTTTTGTAGGATGTTAGTTCGGCTAGGAGAACCTTTGTATTAGAGAATATGTTAAGGTTAGCCATAACATCGCAATGTGGTAATGAAATTGTACATAATATGAAACTGTTATTTTAATGTTTTAATTTTGTTTCATATTTTAATAAATACGGCCGGGAGGGTCACTCCCTCCCGTCTTCCAAAAGTTCAGAACTGTTTCCGGTTTCCCATTCTTGGGGATTGTGTTGAGAGG
Organism: Lissotriton vulgaris; assembly: GCF_964263255.1. Classification (NCBI taxonomy): domain Eukaryota; kingdom Metazoa; phylum Chordata; class Amphibia; order Caudata; family Salamandridae; genus Lissotriton; species Lissotriton vulgaris. The sequence goes on from NC_141698.1 coordinate 923,168,926, forward strand.
GGGTGGCGGGTATCTCAGCCATATGAGTGCATTGCACAGTGAAGATTCGGTATTTACCACCAAATAATGGTTGGTGGTAAATATCGAAAACCTTAATAAAAAGAAATGTTGTGCTTTTTTTACTGTTCCATGTGGCAAACTACATGCCCTTAGGGCTTGTATGTGTGCCACATGTGCACCCATGCACTATTCAGGGGTGCAACAGGATGTCAATGTAACACCCTGCCACCCTTGAACATGGTCCCTCTATTACCGATTTGGTAAATACCGAATCGGTAATTCCCAATCATTTCTATGGGCCTCCAGGCCCATAGGAATGAATGGGAATTACTTATTCGGTAAATACAGAATCGGTATTTACCGATTCTTTAAATACCGAATCGGTAATACCGAATCCTACAGATTCGGTAAAATTTACTGAATAATTAGCTACATCCCATTTACCGATTCTGAAATACCGAATCAGTAAAATTCGGTATTTTAGAATCGGTAAAATAGGATTACTTACATCTGGCCCTTTGTGTTGAATAACTTGGCTGTGTAGGAACTTGCATTTGTAATATTTCACACCCTACAGCTCAATCTTATTGTTTTGGGATCTGCTAAGTTCGGTAAAGATTTTTTTACCCTCTTATGATTTATAGGCTAGTCACAAGTAGTGCTCAATTGGCTTAAATAGTAATGGTTTTCCATTTTTTACTGAATGTCTAAACAGATCCGCACCAAGGGTTCTTGATGCATGAAGTCTTTCTGTTGACAGTGTACCTCAAACTCTGCATTTTTTTTGAGGCACCAGCCTCAATGGAACAAGGTGTGTCGTACCACAAACTGACCAGATTTATAGGTGGCAGCTAGAACGGCAAACTACTTGAGCAATGTCCATTAAGTCTCCTAGATGAAAGAGGTCAGCTCAAGTTTACTCTTTCTTTGCAAATGTCTGTGATGTGTTGTTGGCTGCTGCTAACAACTGAATAGTTTGCCAGGTAATACTGAGTGCAGCTGTGCTACTGTTGAATTTGATGTTTTAATTATCACCAAACAAACCTACGTACCAATTTGATTGGTAATTGAATTCAATGCAGTGTTATTTCATAAACTTTCAAAAGTTATTGCTAAATTACCTGAAAAGTTTGTAGTCTGGTTCAAAACTTGTCTTTTTTTAATGGAGATTACCTCCACTGTGGAACCTGGAAGGGCGAGGGGGGCGGCAAAACAGGAAGAAACGCTAAAGAGAAACACAAAACAGCCTAGAGTTATTTGTCGAACTGTCTCGTCACCAAGTCCAAAGCATTCTTGTCCCCAAAATGCCACTCACAGGCACATTAGGACACCAACTTAACCTTTTCCAAAGAAAACCATCTGGAATAGTGTGCAGTATTCGGTTCTATTACGCCCTTATGTTCAGAAATTCTCTTCGATTTTCTTCTTGAACCAAAATTATTGAAGGGTATGGAACGGACACCTTTTAAATTCTGCCTTTGTGGCATTCGAAGTTCCCACACACTGATTTACACAAGGTGTGTAATTCCTGCCTCTCATCGGATCATCAAGGGCAAACCTGTGAGGCCTGTAAATCCTTCAGGTCAAAGAAGACTCTTTGAGACTGTAAGCAAGAAGAATGCAAACGTCTCGATGCAGCATCGATGATACTCTGGCTCTTTTTGCTTCGGAGGAACCGGAAATAGAAATGGAGGCACATCTGTCGGCTGCAGATGAGGGTACTTTCTCAAGAACAAAGCTCGGAACTCCGATGCAGAAACCAGTACACCTGGGCAACAAAACGTGAGAAAATGGCCCCAAAACTGACACTCAAGGTACAAACGGCTGCTGTTGGGCCTCCACTGCCCTAGGGTCATGGTTGTCATCGAACGACTTATCAAGGAAGCTAAAAAAAAAAAACAGTTAAAGACTATTGATCAAAAACACTCCACCTCAGAATCGAAAAAGTCTTCAGAGCTGAAAGCATCCACAGGAGACAAATCGAAACTTCGGGGAACCAAACCTTCGGATCCGAATAAGCGTTCAGACTTCTAAATCTAAAGCCTCAGATCCCAAAAATCAGAGTCTAGAAAGCGTGTTGCTGAACATTCTTCAGAGGATGTTCAACCAGTCTTTGAAAAATTGCAACAGCAACTGGATAATAGACAGAACATCTAGTAATTCATCCAGATACAGAAAGAATACTTACTATACATCCATGCAATTCCTGCAAAGAAAAGAAAACAGGAGCCTAAAGCCACCTGTCCACTTAGGATTACTCCTACTCCAATACCACATACACCTACGCCTCAACAGTCTCCAGACCATGAGGACATGTATTCAGAGGGGTCAGTACATTCTTTTACTGTGGCGCTTAATGGAAGTACCTGGTGGGCTAGTTGCACCCCAGGGACCCTCAGGATTCAAGGGGACTTAATCCCCAACTTAAAACGCGCCAGGGGGCGCGTTTGCACAGTAGTGAAGGTAGGGGGCGGGCCTGAGGTGGCATGTTTGCAAACACGCCCTGTGGCGCGTTTTAAGTTGGGAAATTAATTCCTCTTCAATCCTGAAGTCCCCTGGGGGCCAACTAGCCCACCAGGTACCTCCAATAAGCGCCACAGAGCTGCGGTGCAGAGTGTTGTAAAAAGGGGCGTGGCCTCTGAACACCTCTGCAACATAGCTCCCTGGCACATATTGTAGGTACCTGGTGGGATGCCTTGTCCCCAGGGACCCTCAGGATTGAAGAGGAATTAAATCCCCAACATGCACACATATCACCTCAGGCCCCGCCCCTACGTTCACCACTTTGCAAACGCACCCCCTGGCGAGTTATAAGTTGGGGAATTAATTCCCCTTCAATACCGAGGGTCCCTGAGGGCCAACTAGCCAACCAGGTACCTCCAGTATGTGCTAGGGAGCTGCGTTGCAGATGTGTTCAGAGTTCACGCCCCTTTTTACACCTCTCTGCAACGCAGCTCTGTGGCACTTACTGGAGGTACCTAGTGGGCTAATTGGACCCCAGGGACCCTCAGGATTGAAGGGGACTTAATCTCCCAACTTAAAACTGGCACAGGGCGCGTTTACACAGTGGTGAAGGGAAGGGATGGGGCCTGAGGTGACGTGTGCAAACAAGACCTGTGGCGTGTTTTAAGTTGGGGAATAATTCCACTTCAATCCTGAGGACCCCTGGGGGCCAACTAGTCCACCAGGTGCTTCCAGTAAGCGCTACTGCGCTGCATTGCAGAAAGGTGGTCCAGGCCGTGCCCCTTTTTACACCTCTCTGAAACGCAGCTCTGTGGCGCTAGGTACCTGGTGGGCTAGTTGGACCCAAGGGACACTCAGGATTCAGGGGGACTTTATCCCCCAAATTAAAACGGCCACAGGGCGTGTTTGCACACGTCAGCTCAGTCCGCCCTTCCTTCACAAGTGTGCAAACGCGTCCTGTGGTGTGTTTTAAGAGGTAGTTTTAATCCCCCTGCCCCATTATGTACTAGGGTCTTACAGAGGAGGCCATGGTAATCACAGGGGTACCCCAACGCATAGTGTTCCCTAGTGTATGTAGGTGTTTTAACTGTATTCTAAGTATCTTTTAGCAGAGCACTGGCTCTAGGAATGATTAGTCAACTTCAGTTACCACCAGTACCCATCGAAAAAAGTTGAGGGTACAGGGTGATTTTGCAACTAGGCCTCTTTCTGCTCCTCTGTTTGTTCTTTCTGCACGTCTTCCTTCTTCCTGCACTTTTCTTCGTCTTTGAAGATTTCTGTTGCTTCTTTCTGCATTTACTTTTCTTCTTTCTGTGTGTTTTTTCTTCTTTCTTCACATGTCCTACCTCTGTAGGCATAGTTAGAATCTAGCATTTAAAAAACCTTTGAAATTAACTGAAGAAATATAGGTTTCAGGCACGTTCTAGTTACAAATTAGCATTTAAAAAACCTTAAAAATTCACTGAAAAAACCATAGGTTTCAGGCACGTTATAGTTCGAAATTAGCATTTAAAAAACCTTAGAAATTCACTAAAAAACCATAGGTTTCAGGGGCGTTGTAGTTAGTTGGACATTTCACTCTTACAAAACCATTGAAATTCCCCTGTTATAGTTAGTTCAGCTAACTTTAACTGGCATTTCCACAATTCGCTGCTGATTAGTCACATATTACATCACTTATGACATGGTCAGTGACATCACTCATGACATCTCAAATTACATCATCTTTGTGATAGTTTCAGACCTCCTCTCACCCTAATATAACCTTTGATATACACACACTCAAAAATAGAAACTAACATTTTCAAAACAATGAACATACCAATACCACTTCCAACACACCTATTCAGTAATTCCAATATCTACACACACATCCACTCATTCACCAACAGTCCTGTACAGTCACTCATACATGTACTCACTCACCATATGTACTCATACACCTGTACATCCGGTTACACACTGACACTCATCCATAGTTACTCATTAGACTTAATGTTCACAAAGTTAATATACCGGTAATATTAATAAGACAACAGTAGCTAAACACTTCAAAGAACGTGACCGAAACGTTTGTCAGATGAAGTGGCATGATCATTGGGGTAAAAAATTGAACAATTTCTAATTTACTAGTCTAAATGATCACATGGAAATGATTTGATTTTAAGAAATCTATCATTTATATGTTGCATTTGTGTATTTTTATCTTGTATAGAATTGATATACCGTTAGTAACCAAAATCTCTGTATCCTAGTATATCATTTGGTAACCGTTATCTTTTTATCAAGGTTTCTTTGATGAGGATTTTTCAGGATTTGTATTAAAAGTGTGTAGTTGCTGTCCATTGAGCTATTGTTGCCCCCAGGATGGTATTGCTTTAATGCCTCCTTAGAACTCCAACAATCGCAAGGATATTACATTTCTACTTTTTACCTCCAAGATGGTTTCCATCGGGTTTATCTGTTTTTCTGCGTCATCTCGGCCTGTAGGCATCATAGCAGCTATCGAAGGCTGTTTTTACAAGTCGATTTTCTGACTTGAAAGTCTATCATGCCTTAAATGGAGAAGTCTCAACGAATAGCATGCAAGCCTAGCAGCTTCGCAGAACTATTTTTCCTAATCTAAGTAGGACCGTCTTTTTGTTTTTTGTCCAATGTGCATTGCCGCTGCACCTTTGTGAAATGTTCAGTCTTTCCCTACATTTCTCAATGCTGTTATTAGGTTATGTAGTTACCCACTGAATTACAGCTCTGTGTGTAGCTGTTTAATTGAAAATGAACATGCCGGCACAGATATTGTTAGGATTAGGTCTTAACTGTGGTGTTTTGTGATAATCTTGTGTCATAGTATGTTTCCATGTGGGGATCATAACCAAATTGATTAGAAAAGTATTTGTTTGCTGTTCAATATTGAATGCCTTTTTGCAGTAGTATTATAATCTATTTTCCATTCACCTGTATATACACATAGCAGTCAGCCTCGAAACATGTTGACAACACCAGGAGAACTTGCCCATTGTTAAGCTAGATTGTCTCCGCCACACTATTTTTAACTTTTCTATATCACTCCTGACCCTACTCACACTCACTCAATACACTTTACATAGCACTTACAATATCTAAGTGCCTTTGTGTCAAATAGAAATTCCCTTTGGGCACCTTAATGTAAAGACAACAACTAATACAGACAAATAGACAGAAATTTTTCAGACATAAAGACCTATCACTCTGAGCAATGCAGTAAATAACAAAATTCTATAAAAACAAATAAATTCAGTATGCACAGTTTATTTATGTATTTAAAAACAATTTTAAAGGAAGCATATTAAAAAATATATAAAACTTGGGAACACAGACAATATAAGAAAGGAACAAATCATATACATAAATCCATTCAATACATTTCCTAAAGCTAAAAAGGGAGGTACATAATAAGGAATATTCAGCAACAGTCAGAATACTCCTTGATCAGTGTGTTTTGTACTTCTCCCTTTGTTTTAAACGCTTTTTTCCAAGGTCCATAAGAGTGGATCGTATTAACATTTGTAGCTATGAACATAATAATCATAGATGTGTAAACCTGCCGCTTATTCATTGTTCGTAATACAGATCAGATGGACGTGTTAATTGCAGTAGTTAGAGTATAATAATAATCATGGCAAATGGTTTAGTAGAAAAGTCAAATCATCCTTCTCCGTAAACAGATCTTTTACAGTTACCAATTTCTTACACTTCATTATATTTCGTGCAGGTCAGAAGGCATGTTAATCTGTTGGTCTTATTCATTAGGTATGGTTCATACTAGCTAGTGGTTTACTACACAGGGCATATATCTTCTCGAAGTCCCAATTTAGGTATGGGTCATTCTGGCTAGGGAAAAGATAATAGCCTATACATTCAGCCCATCCCAATTTGCGAACAGTAACTATTGCCGATCACAAACCTTTGTAGAAAGCCTGCCTTCTAGGTAGGGGAATAACGCCTCCTTCCTCGTTATAAAAATCGTATTTCTCAAAACAGACGGTGTCTGCATGGACCACAGATTAGTCACTGTAATACACAATAAAAAGGGCATAATTATATATATTTTTAAGCCCTATTTCGGAAAAATTTGTAAGGCTATCTGTGTATATACCTTGTTTAAATGTTCGTCCTCTAACTATATATTGTCAGCCGGAAATGGATAGATATAAGAGTCTAAAATCACAAAGAGAATTCGACATTAGTTGTCTATTTCATTGTTTCAGTTACCGCTTTTATTTGCGCGTACAAAGATGTACTACTTACATCCTTTTCGTGTCTCGCTATCCCTCATACGAATAGGAGATGTAGTTGTTTATTTATGAGCAATTGAAAGGAGCGAAGCCTGCAAGACAAATATATCTATGTATCTCTCTCTCACCTAAGTAATCTTCACTGCATTTTATTACTCACGTAGTGTTTATAAGGCTCAATATTCTATACTCACTTAAAAGCCATAATGTATGGTTCATATGCACGCGGTACAGAGCCAGGTCCCAGACGTGTATTAAAAATCCCCACACGTTCCCGTACTCATAGGGCACTAAGGGATTAGAGATAGACCAAAAGATACCAATTAGTCTCGCTACTCTGATCATCTAAGGGCTCTACAGACATCTCAATGGGATGGCTAAGACTATACTTACATTTTTCTCTATTTTGACGAACTCATGGCCTGAGAGCTGTATCCAGTCTCTCCAGTTTCTTTGTGTCCATCCTCTGTGAAAAGAAATTTCACCGGCTTACATTTAATAAATGGACAATACTGAGCATTCCGTACTCGTGCCTTCTAAAATACGAACATACCTCAAGTTAAAATGCGCCAAGCGTCCCGCGTGCAGTTCCGGTCGTCTTCAACAAGAAACGTGGTATGAAGTATCTGCGTAGCTTATATACACCAAATTACGCGCCATCTCTTTCCCACGAAGTGGCGTGGCATTCGATAAACAGCAACGATGGACCATATTACTCAACATAGAAATAGGACCGCGGATCGACGGAACAACTAGCCCTTCCAAACAGGAATGGACTACAATATCAATCGACACAGAAAGTGAACGCCACATATACAGCAAAATGGCGTTTGATTTTTTTTTAGCGCCATTGGGGCTCCATCTACAAATAGATAAGAATATTATTAACTGGTCCATGGGGCTTTGACTCAATAAAGAGCACATGTTCTTTCTAGCTACAGGAATAGCTTAACTCACAGGATTTCACATTATTGGTAATACAGATCCTGTGTATCAACCACATAAAAGACGCATATGTTTATTTTCAAAATTTCTTCCTAACAACTCCTCAGATCCTCAGCCCGAAGATAGACGAGCATTGGATCCGGGCACAAATTGTTCAAAAACCATTCAGTTTCAAGATGATAATAATCGCTAAGTCTGTACACTAAAGTTCCTTAACACCACAGGTCTGTACAGACTGGAACCTATAGAGGGAGCTAGAACTGTGCAAAATTCGCAAATAATACCCGAATATTTACACCACATCTATTGGATTAGCACAAACTAGAATTGGGAAGATTCGCAGCTAGATCCCCAGTAGCTCTCGAATAGACGCTACAAATAGCAAGAACATTGTTCGTTTATTTATTGTCCAGTCAAATGGAAGATGTTATTACATTCATAGATTCTGCGTTACTAGATCAAGAAAGATTGGATATTACAGAGGGATATTGTGGTAAGAGATCCCTACTATGGTATACTCTACTTTCCACCAATTATACGCTCCCATTCTTCTCGAGAGTTAAGTCCATTTCTCACTGTATTTAGATAGGAAATGTACCACTGCTCTCTGTGTTTGCGAACATTAACAATGTTGCCACCTCTTTTACCTATCTTTACCCTCTCCAGTATGAACCATTTAAAATCACATTCACCATGTTTAATTTTTTGGTACCCTATCCCTTTGGTTTTGGATCCCTCTCTCTTTTACTAGAGACAATATCCAAGTGCTGCAGCGTAGTCGCTAGTCGTAGCACGCCCCGTCCTGCAGCTAGGGCGGGAAGACCCCAATGATGAAGCATGATACCAAGGGCCCTTTTGGTGTGTGAGGGGTATTTTAACAAATACTGTGTATGCGTAATATTTTTAAATAGGTATGTTTTGACTGCATTCGAAATCAGTCTTCTGATGAAGGGATGTCTAAGTTCCAAAAAAGCTTTGGGGCTGTTAAGAATAGTATTACATTTGGATTGGATGCTATGTCTATACTTAATTATGTCATTTTTTAAAACCAATAAAGTAAATTATATTTATGTGACAACTGTGTATGTACGTTCATACATTTGCATAATGTGGGATGTGCATTGGACCGTCTTCTGGAAATCCTGCAATTTTATACTTGAAATTGGATTTTGCCTTGTGAACGACAAGTTTTCACATTACCACAATAAGGGGCTGATTACGATGGCGGATGGACTTCAGTCCGTACACCATCATATCTGGTATTGGGACCGCCCGCCAAAAAAGGCGCCGGTCCCATATGGGTAATTACAATGCGACCTCCACCACGGCGGTCGCAAAATCTATATTTTACATTGTGACGAGGTGCTGCAAACTGCAGTACCTGCTGCAATATAAAAACGGGACATGTAACATCTCTCTGCAATACGTGGCAGGCACCATGCAGTGCCTGCCACATGGTGCAGGGATATGTAGGGGGGCACCATAGGTGCCCCCCAGTGCCCATATCTGGTTTGCAGGGGGAAGGGGGGCCCTCTACAGGCCCCCAAAGTCCCTTTCTGCCTGCCTTTTCATGGGGGAAAGGGATATCTTAATCCCTACAGCAATGCCTGGTGCCTGTTGGAACAGTGGTGGTCGGTCTTCCCGACCGCCAAAGACACGCCCACCATTTTAATGTGGCGGGCTTGAAACTTACTTATGATGGTGGTTAAACCGCCACCGACAGACCGTCGATGGCAGTTTCACCACCATTGTAATCAGGCTCTAAATTATTGATGGTCTTAATTATGTCAACCTTAAGAGCATGACTCTAGTACTAAAATATACATGCATGCAAAATCTCATTTTATTTTATTTTATGTTATTCATTATTCATTATATTTGTTTGCCTGTGTTTTGTAGCCTAACTTAAATGTATGTCTTCTCTGAGCTAATAATTTGTTACTTTAGTGTTTAGAAGAAATGAAACGGGAAGGTAGAACAATAAAGATCGACAGAAGGCTGACTGGTGCCAATGTGATTGATGAACCCTTACAACAAGTGAGTAAAAACGGTATTTATGAAGAAACCGCTTTTATTATGTATCTGTTTATTGCAGATATTCTACATATTTTTTAAAGACCACAGAAAGGCTAGGAGGCTGACTTTTGACCTATGGATAACTTCTGACTTCTCTTCCTTTAAGATACTTGCTTAGATGTCTGTCCATGGCAGTATGTGCAGGGACTTTGTATATTTGTAAAAATGGCCTAGACGGGCGTGGATTGAAGTGCACAGGGATTTGGATTTTTTTTAATCAGTCACTTGATTTTTGCTGTCTTTTATAATATGTGTTTTTGTGCCCATAAAAAGCATTGATATTTCTTGATGAGATTGTGTATTTTTATGACAAAGGATATATTGATGTAGACCAGCTAGGTAACCACAATGACAAAGCAGTATTGTAAGCATCTTGATATAGTTTATATTAATATATTTTCTTTTACTTTCATACATTTTATAGATCAAAGGTTTTGAGGTAAAAGACCTGTTTGAGATTTTTGAAAGACACATTTTTATAATCCTATCAAATATTCTTGGAGAAGTCTTTGTGAAAGTGATTCCAGTGGTGTCTGTGACATTTCTGTGCCAGATCTTCTGCTTTTAGGTTTTACTCTTAGGCAGTTTCAGTTAGAAATGTATTTTTGGCTTTATCTTCTCAGTTAGTCTCCAAGCTTGGCTACTGTGTCAGTTACTGTGGACTCGAAAATTCAGTTGGGATGGATTCTGTCCTACAGTGGTTGCTTGTCAGTGATGGAACATGATTTCCTTCTTATAATCTGTTTATTGTATTGACCATATTGTTCGATCTGATTGCCATCTTGTATTAGTTCTAACTATGCAGGAAGTTTTATTTGCTGTTTTTCCTGCTGCCTCCTGCACTTGTTGTGTCTTTGTTGCCCTCATTGTGTTTTGGCGCCTACCAGCGTATTGCCAAACGAGAAACAAGATAAATATTTTCAACATACTAAATTGTAAACATTTGTTCTGTTTATAGTTTGTTTAAATTACCAATAACAGTATTTTTTAGTGCCTTGGGATCCCCAAAAACAGTACAGAAAAGAGTGCTAGGCACACAAATAACACTTACATTTCTGATGGATACTTCTAAATGCAGATTCCTCACTTTTAGAATATCCCCAGGCACCAGATTGGATTCAGAGAATTCTCCACCAATGCTCCTGCATGCCGGTAAGGGGCGCCATGCAGCCCCGTGACTCACTGTCGCCCCATGGTGACTTCCTGCGCGTGGAAGTGACAGTACAGAACTGCATAGAAATACCGCCCCTGTGCTCCGATGTCTGGTGTGTGTTTTTTCTGTGCCCTTTGAGGTAGATCCAGTGTTCTGATTCTAACTTAGTTGGTTTTGTCAATGACTCGAAAACAGTGTGGTAGTGAACAATGTCACCACTGAAAAAAGACAGGATTTAAGCCATGCTGCGATTGCTGGAATCAGATGTTGCTCACAGACCTGTACGAGGTGTCACTGGTGCGTGGGACCCAGGCCTGACAAAATCATGTGACAAGTGTGCCCACATGTTCCCAATTGTTATTCAGGACTGAGTAAAAATTGTGTTACAAGCACAAGATAAGGTAGCAGCCGAAGCATGTCTTGTTCGAAGTTGCAGATTTGGTCATGTTCCTTGTTCAATGCCGATCCTGCAAGGAATTCATTTCTATGTCAGTCTTCCAGTAAGTCCACATTAAAGTCTGGACCCAAGTGCAAGAATGCATCACAAATTCAACCTCATCCCGACACCTTAAGTCTTAAGCACGGAGGCATGAGGGGGACTTGACAAAGATTGCACTCACCAATGTCTTCCTAGTCTGAATCAGTCCTGCAATCATTCCTGGCATGCCGTGAATTCCCTGGACTATTGTCAACCTGCATCAAATGGCAGCATTCAAAAGGCGATGCTGCAGACCATTGGTCTTCACATCGCTGCTGGTATCTCCAGTATGCTTTGCCGACATCCGCCAGCAGGTCCACCCTGACATAGTCTTCCCTGTGGGCCTGCAACCAGGGGTGAAACGGAGGCCTCCACAGACTCTGCGGTGTGGTGGGGCACCTAGGGTAAAATAAAATTTGGGCGGCCCTCGGCCCTTAAGCCACACCATTGTGTACCGGCAGAATGCATGCACTGGCATGGAATATGAAACTGTTAAATGATCAGGAAAGCCACTCTGCTTTCCTGATGAGATACAGACTGAAATAAAAATCTGTGAAGTCATTATTGCTAGTAGACAGAGGTCCAGCGAAAGTGCATGGCATGGGAGTAACACAAGACCCTACAGCACAGGGGACCCTCCAGTCCTTTCTAGGGGCTCTTAACCCTTCTGGAGGCTGCCATTGAGGCCAAGACCATCAAATATCTTTCCAGTCTGGGAAACTATACCTTTACTAATCAAATTTTGCAAGGGGGGGGGGGGGGGGCATCATTTTGCATTTCGCCACTACCCACAACCTGTCCCAAGCCGACTTTGGCCCTGACTTATACTCTGACATTGAGGTCCATGCTTTCTATACTGACTCCGATCAATGGTCGATCCCGAACACCTATTGGACCCAGAACCTACATCAGCTTGACTCCAGCCCCTTTTATGTTAGGAAATAACAAAATTCCCAAATGATGGTTATGCAATTAGTTTCAAATCCGTTACCTTTGCCCCAATACTGCTACCAACAGAGGATTCATGCTGGTTTTGGTTCTTATTCCAATTCAGTGCAGGAGGTATCCAATGTCGCCCAAGATACTGGTGATGAAGAGGAATGTGACAGGTTGCTCTCACCTTGTTATACTGAGGATTTATCATACAGTGACTTACAAAATGCCATTGGGATCCAACTTTTGAGACTCACCTGGTGGGCCACCAGTAAAACAAAGCACATTTTGCTGTACTGGATTGAATTACATCTCAAATAGCAGAATGATAGTGCCAAGCAAGCGGAGCTACGTCTGAGTAATTTGTGCTATTTAATGAAGCCCTAACGTGATGCCTTTTCTCATGCCCACCAGTCAGTGGAAGTTGGAATGGAAAAGTCCACTGCATTGTAAAGACGTGAACCCCCTGCCAACTGTATCAACTGTATCGTTTGTATCCCTAATGCAGGCTTTTTTCCGTCATAGGCAAACACGGATCATGCATGTTTGCCACGGCATAGGCCTGTCTCATTAATTGCCATCTTGTTGGACTGGGAGGGGTGCCCAAAGTACTACCCTCATAGTAGTGGAATGATACTGCCTCCACCAGGAGTTAAACAGCACAAGCTCAGTGGTGGAGGATACTGTGTGATGAATAGTAGTAGTGAATGGGTCCATTTTGTCCAGCGTAATTGTCGTGAGGTCTACAGGGTTCACTCACCTTTTTTTAAAGTTCTGGTGCTGTGTGTTTAACGCACCCTTGGCCTACATCAGGTTGAGGTAGAAGTGCTTGTGTAGTGAAAACATAGTGAGTGCATGTGAACACGCATGCCATACACTACACAGAGGGTGCACTGTGGAACTGTGGGCACATGGGAAATGTGTTTGTGCTGGCAGAGGGTTTTTAAAGTGACACACTTTGGTGCAGTACAAAGAGACTAGTATTGAGCCGTGTGCGCAGACTGAGTGTGTGTGCTGCATGTGGAAATGCTAGTGCTAGCATGATACATGGGTACAACAATACTAGACAGTGGAATGTGCTTTAAATATATGCAGAGTGCCGAAATGCCTGCATTGGTACATTGCAAGGAGGACCTTGGTTTCCATTTTGGGAAGCCCTGGCCTGCCTGGTGAAAACATGAGTAGAGGAATCTTCCTCAGACAGAATTGTATGTTGCTCCATTCCTGTAACCTGTCCTGTAAACTTAGTAAGACATGCATGGGTGAGGAGAGTCTGGCTCTCCCTGTACATTTCAAAGGGCTCTTTGATTTAGTGACAGATCAAAAGGAAAGGGCCGGAAACATCTCGGAATGAGGGAGATGAGGCTTATAAGGGAATCATAGGGGTAGGGCTGAGGGCCCAGGATTAACCTTTGATGCATAGATCTCTGTGGCTGACAACCAGTTGTGAACTATAGTCACTCCCCTGAATCTTGTTGTGATAGACCAACATCTTTCGTAAGGAAGGTGGAAGGGGAGCGATGCCCATGTCAAAGAAGCAGGACCCCAGCATAAAACTTCAAATGTTCTGACCCTAAATCACATTTGGTATATGGAAATAACTAAAATTAGGGGAGTCTGAGACCCTATACTTTGTCATCTGCTGAGCAGCCAGCTGGGTTGCATGAGGAGACTCTCTCTGCAAGACGTGACCAAGACTAGGGGCCTAGCCTGCGATTCTCTCTGCTGGGCGAGGGTACACCACCCAGGGAAACCAAGATCACCTTCACTGGAGTTTGGAGCACCAGTACCTGCCAGGTAGCCCAGACCAGTGTGCCCATGAGTGAGAATAGCTTGTTGGAGGGAGCACCAATTCCCAACTAGAGTTTGGACTACTTCCCAAACCCATTTGGTACTACCAAAGACCGCACAACTGTCAGGTATGCTTTGAACCCAGACCCCTATGCTACAGGACTCGCCTATCCTGTGTTACCATAAAAGGGGAGTTTTCTGGCCTTTATCTGACAGTCTGGCCAATCTTCTCTCACCCTGGCTCAAGACCTCCATTTCACTCTAGGCATCCTGGTGTAGCTCAGTGTCACTAGCCCAAACTACAGGATGTTTGGGACGCTGCTACATATTTTGTCTGAGTGGTCAAGACATTATTATCTGTGGCAGAACCATTGGGGCCAGTTAAGAGAAATGGCTGATTCGCCGCTTGAATAAATTTAGTGTAGTCCTGCTGCAACATGAACTACGGGGGTTGCTGACACCACTTAACAATTTCCCCTCAGTTCAGGAAATTCGGGGGCTATTCTAGAGGGCTAGCCTGCAGACAACAGCCTTCCCAAACTACAGTGCGGCTAGCAATTCAGTCCTTTCAAGTTCAGCCTATATCTCAAGGCATCCTTGTATGCCAGAATTGCACTATATAAAAAATAAATTTGTTTAAAAAAAATGCTGTCTCTTCTCTGACTGCTGGGCAGCTGCAGTGGAGATACATAATTGATTGTGTGTTGATGCTATGCGCAAATGTTGCAGTGATATGATTCGTGAACATATGTGGCCAAATGTCTTCTAAATTAGGTCTCTCATCCACTGCATGTGCTCTCGTTTGCGAGAAGTATTTTATATAACAAGGGGCTTGCAGCTCTTTCTTAAATTAGTTTCAGCCACACTGCAAAGCATCCGTGCTACTGTACACCATGGCTATACAATATTGCAGAAGAAAATAGCTCTCATAGGCGAGACCCATTGGCTTTGCCAGTGCGCGTTTTTAATTGGGAACAGTTACATTTGCATGATGCTGTTGAGAATTGAACTCGGCATTGAATTCTTTAGAAAATTTTGAAATCTAAGTTTATGGTATGAGTCATGGCCACGTAGCAAGAAAGTGCACAAGTGCATGCTAGAGATTAAAGTTAGTTGGATTTTTAACATGGATTTCCGAGCTGATTTTGATCCTGTGTTCATTTAGTCTGGGTTTATTTAATCGGTAATCGTTTTGCACAGCTGATTGGCCCCTATGTTTTTAGTGGTGTTAATGTCTAAAATTACTATCCATAAGTAATGCTTCAAAATTTCGACTTGTGCTTGTTTAATGCTTTTAATGCTATTTTATTATTGCTCAATTATGTGCTAATTCCTAGTTGTGTTGATCAAATTCAAAACATATCTGTGTGCGTTTAGTGGAATTGGGAGGAGGAAGACTTTATTAAAGTATTCGTAAGAACGTGGCTGTTATTACTTTAAGGATGACCTCAGCCGACAGGCTCGCAAGTTTTGCATTGATCCTACAAATGTCCAGAGTGAGATCAGAGACCTTGTTCTTTATGAATGGCCGTTAGACCTCGAGGAGCTTTTGTCAGATATGCATGTGCCGATGTAAGTCTATAAAAAGGTGTAGTCAACTTGCTTGAAAGAGCACTTTTTCAGCTTTGGCCTTGTATTTTTGGAAGTTCAGTACTTTAGTTTTTGATTTATTCGCTGCTCGTTTATTCTGTTCGTTGTAACTAAGCAGTTCTTCCAATGCATGCAGTAAGCCTAGTTGGGCCTTGTACAGCATCATTTTGGCATATTGCAGGCTTGGAATCTTTTGAATTAGAATTCTTGGTGGAAAAGAGACTTCTCTGGCTAATGCTGATGCAAAGTCTGCTGTATAGCGTGAGAATAACAATGGGGTGTGTATGCATCCCTGTTAAGTCCAGTGTTTGTTACAATAGGTTCTGTGAAATGATTACCAGGACCTGTTCTAGTGCCAACACAAGTGTCCGTGTAAAGTGACTTTATTCCATTCAGCAGTGACTGCGGAATGCCCCCGTCAGTCGAGTTTTCTTTTCCCAAAGTATGTTCTAATCACTCTTGGTAAATGCGGCTGTGAAATGTACAAAGCACTCGGAGAGGGTGGTCCTCAGTCAGTCTTGCCATTGTCCAGTGCCACCTGTGCAGGACCTTATAATAGCTAAACTCTAGTCTAGCTTCATGAAAGAATTTATCAGGTGTCCGTAGCAGTTCGCTCCAGTTCTTCATCTTATAAGTCCGACCAAGCCTCTCAGTCCATTTCTGGAGGTCTTGAGCCAGGGGGAAAAAGATTGGTCAGATGGTCCGATAGTGCAGTTAAGTGGTAAAACGCATTGTAGAGGTCTGTGGAGCATGCTGACAAGCCACTATGTCCGCTGACCCTTCTGTGGGACTCCCCTCCAGGGGGATGCCCTCCAATACTTTTATGGTTTGTTCCTTCAGTGCACTTTTTCGTTCCTGCCAATCGCAAGCCTTCCCACACCGTCAGTCTGGTGCATGTGCATTAAAACCTACCTGAAGGGAAGGAATTCACCCTGGGTTTCCTGGTCATTGAAAGGGAAAAAGGAAGGAGGTAAGGAAAAAGCACAAAATGTTCAGGATCGCAGCCTTGAAATGTGGTGTAACGGACAGTGGGTGATACTGTTTAGCGGTAGATGATCTATGATATGGAGAGTTTACCTGATAGCTTGTAAGCCTCTTTTCGCTAAACACGTAAGCAAGTTAGAAACACAAATATGCGTTTTGGCTCCTGTTTTTTGTTGAGTACTCTGCTTTGCTAGTCTAATTTTTCTGTGTCCTCAATTCCCTCAGAGGTGACCACCTGATTATGAAGATCCTTTCGGTACAGTTTCAAAGCAGTCTTCGTCCCTTTAGGTTTCTTTACTTTCAATGCAGAGGGCCTGTTCAGATGGTAGAGTATTAGAAATGAAGAAATGACAATTGTCTGTGAAGAAACTCTGTACCCACATTCACCTCCTGGCGTTCCTCTTTAACTGTTGATTGAAAAACAGAGCTGTTGCATTTATCACTGCATTCCATTACAAGAAGGTAATATTTCTGAGCTTTCCCGACATAAAGCACTCCTTTGACCTGTGCAAACAGAACATTATACTGCATTCCACGTGGGCATAATGTGTTGCTGTGGACAGAAATGCCGTTCAACATTGGATATGGCACAACACCTATTTGCAAGCGTATGTATCTACACTACTTTGGTACGGGACAAAATGTGCAGTAGTATAGTCTCAGAATGTATAGAAACTGAATATAAATATGTATTACTTTCTGATTGGCTATGGTTCATTGTTCAATATTCTACAAGGCTTATTATTGTTTTTGTATTCATAGGTAATCCAGTTTTCCCTGAGAGATTATGTTCAGTATTGGTATTACACATTAAGCGAGGATGAATCCTTTCTCCTTGAAATCAGGCAAACTCTTCAAAATGCACTAATTCGGTTTTCTACAAGGTAAGTTAGTAATTTTGAGAAATCTAGATTATGTCAGTAGATTTAAGTATTTATTTAAGGGCCCAGGCTACAAATTGTACTATGAGAAATACTGATGTTACCTGACTTAGTTTGCGTTAATGGTTTAGTGGTCTTTATTTTATAACACAAATGAGAAATAGTGTATTTAAGACAAATATTGTAGTCCCTGACCTCCTTGAGAGCGCAGTGGAAATAAAACATTTCTATGTGTTAATAGCACTTTTGTGATTGATACATATCCTTTATAATTCTTTCACAGAAACATGGTTCAAGTGGTTTAAATGTTAATTTTCCTGGACATATTCAAAAGATTCAAAAAGCCAGGACTTGATAGAATGAAAGTAAATGCGGCATAAGAGATCCAAAACTGAAAAAAACCTTTTTTTAATATAGATTTAGAATGACTAAAGACGGATAAAGATAGTGTAGTTATTCTGCATTTGAAACATAGGGTTGAACTGAAGAGCGGTGTTCAAAAGGAAACAGGCCATAGATTCAGAAAAGTCCATTTGGAGCATTAATTAGTCTAGTTTGTTGGGTACAGACACAAGCACTCCCACCTCTGTGGGTGTGTTGCAGGGCGTGGTAAAGAGTAGCAAGTTGATCACTGAATGTTATGTTATTGAATACTTTGTTATCCACCATAAGATTAGAGGAGCTGAGCCAGGAACATTAAATTCACACATCTGAAGCGAATTGACATGCAGCAAAACTTCACCCGCTAGATTACCTGCTTGATCATTATCAGAATTAGGGCTAACCAGTCTATGGGTGTAGTGTATTGTATTGCATGTATGTCACTGGTCCTCGTGCTGCAGTGCCGTGCGAGGACACATGTATACTCTTGAATGGTGTTCCATGTTCGGATGCCGCCGTCCTGCTCATGGATTTCAGCAACAATAGTCAGTTGCTTGGTGTCCTGGAGCGGATTGGGGGCGTCTGTTCGTGGGTGCTTCCACTATAAAGAATAAATCTACATCAAGTACATTTTCTGACGTCTCTGGAGTTATTTATACTACAATTGGCAACGAGGGGGTCAAGAACTCCATTTTCAAGCACCCACCGACGGATTTTGTTTTTTCTTACCTCTGCATCTCTTCTACTCTCAGTGCTCTGCCTATTTCTACAGCTGTGTTGGATGAAGTCTCCTTCCTGCTTGGATCTTCACATTTTGGCATTTTCATTATTTCTGGTGATTTCGTGGCGTTTTCCTCTGTAACCTGGCAACAGAGAGGTACGTCACACACACATCGCCAGCGTTCTAGCATGACTCATCCTTGTCTACGCTTGTTTCAGCACGCAAACGTGAGTCGGCTTCTCTTGCCTCACTTTACTAAGTCAGCGCACAAGCGTCAGGCGGCCATCTTTCGGGTTGCTTAGTAACCCAGTCAAACGCTAGTGCTGCGCTGATGCTGGAACTTCGGCTGTAATCGGGACACATTTAATTTCAAGGTATGATCCTTCCAATATTTACTTTGGTGACAGGCACACCATTTTCTTGTTTTTAAAAGACTTTCTGGCCTGCACCCTTCTGATTTTCTTAACGGTGACAGTTACACCTGCAGCTTGCATCTTTTCACGGTGACAAGCACACCTGGTTTATACAGTCATTCTTCGAGTTTTCAGTGGTGGACTGATATAGTATTATAGAATAATTCACATTAATTAATATTGTGAAAATACTTTTACATTGTTATTTTACTGACTTTTCATTACGTTATTTATTTATTTATTTAGCTTTGGTCTAAGGTTATTTCAGTCATGGCCTCTTCGCAAAAGTTTGCTCAACCTCATCCTTTCTTACAACATCCTGGAAAGCCAAACATTCCTTGGCGCCAATGGGTTAAGGCTTTTGCAAATCATATTGTGGCTATTGATGCTGTCAAATTTAGTCCTGAAAGGAAAGTAGCAATTCTTTATGGTTGTTTAGGTGTTTCGGCACAAAATGTTTTTAAAAATCTTCCTAAGTTTCGAACTCCTACCGGAGAGGCTGATGTTGCAGACCATTGGGATGAATACAAGGAGGCTTTATATCGTCTTGCACAGCATCATGATGAGGAGCCAAACATTATGCTCGAGAGACATAATTTCTTTAACAACTTAGCTGCTTCGAACGTTCAGCACCCAGTGCTGAATGTTTGAATAACGAGCGCTGGCCTGTCGGCCAACGGTCGTGTGCACCACTGGGAAGGTAGCGCTCGCGACGACCGTTGGCCGACGGCATCGCTTAAGGGTTTAAAAGAAGACAACGCGATGATGAGTCAGTGGAAGAGTATATTGCGCAATTTAGAGTGTTGGCTTCAACATGTGAGTTTGAAGCAAATCCAGATATTTATAATCTGGATCAATTTGTTTTTACCTGTCACTCACAGAAAATTCAAGAGCGTTTTTGAGTTGCAGAAAACCAACTCTTAAAGAGACTATTGACATTGCGAAGAGTATTGAGAGGTCCATCACCACTTCCAGAGTTCTTCAACAAGATCAGTTTCGTACTCATGGTCCAAGTTCTTCGCAGGATAACATAAATTCTGTTAATGTAGTGAATGTTTACAAACCTATTAAACAAATGTTTAGAAAACCTAATAATACTGTTTGTTACAGATGCGGATCGAAGTCACATCTTGGTAATAATCCCACTAGTCTTGCCCTTGGGAAAAGGTGTGTATTGTGTAAGAAGTTGGGTCACTTTCAAGGCTCATGTAGATCTATTAAAAGACCTACAGGATCTAGGGTCAACATCATTGACTGTTCTGAATATGTAGAGGATTGTGTAGATCAATTTCAAGATATGGTAGTTTCCATTGAGTGTAGTTCAATTTTTACTCAGAAATTAGTCAAAGGCCCTCTAGGTACTTCACTTTTTGGTAATGTTGTGATCCCTATAATAGCAGATTCTGGATCTCCTATAACGATCTTGTCGGATGTTGTGTTTTATGAAAAATAGAACAATTCTGTTTCTTTGTTCAAAACTGATGTCAACCCGAAAGCATTTGGTGAATTTGATATAGACATGCTAGGCTATTTTAATTCTAGGTTAGAGTGTTTGGAAAGGTCTATTATCACAAAGATATATGTTGCTGTCAATTGACGCAACATAATTGGGTGGCAAGACCTCGCCAAAATGGGTTTATATTTTATTCCTGGTTCTGAAAACCCAATTGCAGTAGGTGAACCTCCTCAAGGTTATGTTCCCATTCCACCTTTGAAGTCTGAGTGTTTAGCTCTTGTTGACCATGGTTCTGATATTAAACAAATTTTGAAAACATTTCCTAATGTTTTTTCAGACAAACCAGGTACTGTTAAGGGTTTTCAGCATCAGATCAGGCTAAAGTCTGACTCAACCAGTGGTTCATAAGGTTCGACCTGTACCAATCAGTGCAAAGGATGAGCTCAAGTCTGTTCTTGATTCCTTATGTGTTAAAGGTATCATTGCACCCTCCAACTCTTCGGAATGGGTTTCTCCCATTGTAATTGTTCGGAAAATAAATGGCAAGGTCAGGTTATGCACT
Source organism: Lissotriton vulgaris (assembly GCF_964263255.1). Lineage (NCBI taxonomy): Eukaryota > Metazoa > Chordata > Amphibia > Caudata > Salamandridae > Lissotriton > Lissotriton vulgaris. Next base: position 923,190,027 of record NC_141698.1, read on the forward strand.
GATTTGCGCACATTAAATAAGAATATTTTAGTTGAATGCCACCCCCTGCCCAAAATTCATGATCTATTTGCTAACTTAGGGAGTGCGAAATATTTTTCCATCATTGATTTACGTTCAGCCTACCATCAGGTACCATTGACCAAGGATTGTCAGGAGCTTACCACGTTTGTTACTCCTTTTGGCGTTTACAAATATCTGAAACTTCCTTTTGGCTTGGCCTCTGCGGCCAGTGTGTTCCAGAAGATTATGGACAATCTTTTTCCGAACATGCCCGGAGTCCAAGCCTACCAGGATGATATCTTGGTCTTTTCTGCTGATTGGGATTCACATTTGTCAAAGTTGACCTCTGTTTTGTGTAAACTTGATGAGTCTGGCATGACAGTCAGAGCTGATAAGTGTAAATTTGGTACTCCGTCATTAGAGTATTTAGGTCATACTTTGTCCCCAAATGGCATCAAACCCAAAACTTCTCTTGTCAAAGCTATTGCTCATGCCCCTCCACCCAAAGATAAAGATGCCCTTCGCTCTTTTCTAGGCCTAGCAGTATATTATGCTCGCTTTGTTAAAGGGTATGCACAAATTGTGGAACCACTACGTGCTCTTTTAAGTAAAGGGTCAACATTTGAATGGTCAGTGGATATTGCTTCTGCTTTTGATCAAGTTAAAAACATGATTGTTGAGGCTCGAGCTTTACACCCGTTTCATGATTCTTCCAGATGTTTTTTAATGGTAGATGCCAGTTTGACGGGTTTAGGAACTGTTTTAGGCCAATGGGTTTCAGGAAAAGAGCATACTATAGCTTTTTCTTCTTCAAAACTTGAAGATTCAGAGACACATTATAATAGTATTGAACGCGAATCACTCGCTTGTGTGTGGGCTATAGAGAAATTCAAGAACTATATTTGGGGACATGAGTTTGATTTGTTTACTGACCATAAACCTCACTCAGTTGCTCAACGGTGATGGTCTTGGTAAAACTTCTTCCTGGCTGGTCAGACTGTTGTCTAAATTGCATGAATTTCATTTTTGCATAAAACATATTTCTGGAGGAAAAAACCTCAGAGCTGACTGTTTGTTGCGCATGGCTTTGCAGGATTCTTCTGGAGCTGAGGAAGCTGAGGATATTGAATGTGTAGTTTCTGCCCTTGATGCCACTGAGTTTTGTCCTTGTATTACTGAACAGTCTTGGTTTGAAGCATACAAGAAGGATGAAAATGTGAAGCTGGTAGCACAATATATATCTAAAGGTTGGCCAGAAAGCAGGCAACTTTCTAATGAATTAAAAGCTTTTGCCATGGTGGCTTCTGAGTTATCTTTAGTCAATAATTTGATTATAAGACATGATGTTTTTGTACCTCCTTCTAGTATCAGAAATGATATTATTCAATTTGCGCACCAAGGTCATTTTGGAATCACAAAGACTTCTCAACTTATTAAGTTGCATTATTGGTGGCCCTCCGTTGAATCTCAGGTTAAGTTCTTCATTGATTCTTGTCGTGAGTGTTTACTTTCTGACAAAAAATGAAAGGTCATGAACACCCCCCCTTCATCCTGTTTCTTTCCCAGAGAAACCTTGGGAGAAGGTTGGATTAGATTTTTCCGGTCCTTCTGATATACTTTCTCATGAAATGAAGTATCTTATTTTATTGATTGACTATCATTCCAAATGGGTATATCATAGGTTTTGGGATTCACCTAGTTCCACTAATGCTGTGAAATTTCTTAGAAACTTGTTTTTAATTGAAGGTTCTCCCTCTACAATGGTTCTCATTTTACTTCGGAGAAGTTCTCTTCGTTTTTAAATGAACCTGATGTTGTTCATTATAAAGTGGCTCTTTATTCTCCTACATCTAATGGTTTAGTGGAGAGAGCCAACAGGTTAGTCAAGGATGCTATTCAAACAGCCATTTCCTCTCACAAAGATGTTCAAGATTTTCTTGAGACTAAGTTGTGGTCCTATAACATTTCCCCACATTGTACCACAGGTGCCTCCCCATTTTCACTGTTAAGGAATAGACATGTTCATACCAAGTTATGTCCCAATTGGTTAACTCATAAAAATAATTGTAAAGCTGATAATGGGAAATTTACAGACAGGGTTTTGAAAGAGAATCTTGACAATCAAAAGTTGACTGACAGGGTTTTGCAGAAGCAGAATCTTATGAAAACTAAACATGATTTTGGTAAGGCTTTTGTTTCATGTGATTTGAAAGAGGGTGATTGGGTTCTTATTAAAAGTCCCAAGAAGGTTATTAAAGGGTCCTCAAAATTTTCCACTCCTGTTCAAGTTACATCAGTCAGTAAAGCCTCTGCTTTACTTGGCAGCAGAGGTTGGTGGAATAAGAGGGCTTTGGTACATGTGTCCATCTCTCAGGCACGTTCATTACTCAGTTTGACTACAGATGAGTTTGAACACTGTGATTGGGCTTTTTGGCTTAAAGTTCCAATCTCAAGTAGTTCAAATATGACTACATCGAGTTGTTCTACCAATCATTCTTTGTCTGGTCCATCCACTTCTAATTCAACTTCTGAAGGTATTGAAAGTAATGTACAGAGTTGTTCTACCAATCATTCTTTGTTGTCTGATCCATCCACTTCTACTTCAACTTCTGAAGGTATTGATAGTAGTGTTCAATCTGCTTCAGAATTGGGAGTCCGATGCAGGAGATTACCTGCAAAACTTAATGATTATGTCTTCTGTAAACATTTTGTTTTTCTGTTTGTGTTAATTTTATTTTGTTTTGCTGAAGATTGAATTTTGTTTTCTTTGGAAAGGGGGAGAAGATGTAGTGCATTGTATTGCATGTATATCACTGGTTCTCGTGCTGCAGTGCCGTGCGAGGACACATGTATACTCTTGAATGGTGTTCCATGTTCGGATGCCGCCGTCCTGCTCTTGGATCCCAGCAACGTTAGTCAGTTGCTTGGTGTCCTGGAGCGGAGCAGGGGCTTCTGGTCGTGGGTGCTTCCACTATAAAGAATAAATCTACATCAAGAACACTTCCTGACGTCTCTGGAGTTATTTATACTACAATGGGTCACCTCCCCAACCCATCAGAGCTTCAAAGAGGTTGTAACAAAAGCAACACAAACAATATCCATAATTGAAGACAAGGAAACCCTGGTTAAAAGGGCACATGGCTGGCCCGTGCTCAATGACTATAAAGTTCTTAAACCACAAACTTATTTAAGCCCAGTTTTTAAAATGAAGACAAAAGAAAAATTCTTAAGGCTACGTTTTGGCATTTTACTGATCCTCCTGCACCTGCCCCCCTTGGAAAAGGACATCAGGAGAGCATACTTGCCGCCTGTGTTGAATGGGAAGTGAGGATCTTGTGCATGTCATCTGGACCCAAGTTTAATGGACATTAGACGCACTCTACTTCGTCCAACTTTTAACCAAAGCGGTATTCGGACTTGCTGGCAGGCAGTGAAGCTATGCTTGAATCCAACCATAACTATACCCAGCATCTACAAAGACCCCAAAGTTCAGTAATCAAATAAAAATGAACCATGTTACAATAATAAATACCAGGTCAGCAGACCTACATATACAAAACTTCATAAAGACACACCTGGAATCCAACTCACCCTTTAAAAACACATGTCCAGTTGAGGAACTATACGTCTACTTCTAAGCTGGAGTCCTGCTCAGGTCCATCAGAACTTGTCCCATGAGTATGAAAGCGCTCCCACACCAAGACCCAAGTCCCAATATCATTCAACACTTTGCCATCAGTTCTAGTGAGCCAAATGTGCTTCTCCTTGGCTACTACCCACTCCTACATATTCCTGACCCACATGAGTAACTTAGGGGCACAGGTGCCCATCCAGCTAATAGCCACTTCATGCTTCTCTAGGAGGATTGCTAATTTCGCAAATCTGTACGACATTTTATTGCCCACAGGTTGTGGCATCGCTCCCAGCACACACCTCCCGGGAAACAAGCCAGTTGGGAGTCTAGTGGTAGCATCTATTCGTTGAACTACTTCACCCCCTAACCCCCAGTAGGCCCCATCGCCCCACAGGCCCATCAGCATGGTAATATAGCTCGCAATTCATTTTCCCTAATTCGTGGATTAAAGGTCTGATATAAAGGTTGAATAGGTGGGGAGACAGGGAGGAACCCTGGGGGACCCCACACTCTACCTGTACTGCTAGGTAATGGCTCAATTAAAATTTAGAGTTGCATTGAATGGTATATGTTGACTGCATATAATATGCACTAGGGCGTCAGCAGTAGAAGAAAAACATATATCACTTGATAACAGCATTTCTATATGAGGACAGTTTACATGCAGTGTAATGTCATTTCTTTTCCTTTTTTCCTCTCCATATTTTTTTCTTTTTTATAAAATTCTCTTGGCTTTTAAAAATCTCAGACAGGCAGTTTTAATACAAGAAATTAACAGAGAGAGATTTATCTCCCCCGCCTCATAAAATAGCAATTTTGGGTCCGTGGCAGTCACATTATACTTTCTGTGAGGAGATCCTCTCACTTAGCTCTATCCTGAGATTCCCACGCCAATATGAATACATTTATTCTCACCCCTTTCGCTCCCCCTCCCTATCTCCGTGTCAAAATGTCTTGTGTTTCTGCCAAATTGTATTGTTTATATGCATCCTAGAGATCGCAGGGTGTCCCTATTGCCCACCTACTAACAACCATCCATCAATTAGTACAACCGGGGTATTCCCGCCTCCTATGCATTCGTATTCTCAGACTCACCCTGGGCCTGTGGGTCGCGTAAACCCACCAGCATAGATGTCCATGCTTTGAGATAGTCCTCAAGATTTTCTTCCTTTCGGGCCACTTCCGCAGTTGGCCACTAACAGATTTTTCAGCCGTGCCTCAGCTAGTGGGAGCGTGGGGTGCAATTACTTTATCGTGATGCATCTTTTTGCTAGTACCAGCCCCAAAAGGACAAATATTTTGCTCAACTTATTTTGGGAGCAGGAAGCTTCCCCATCAGCACTGTGTGAACCTCTCTGGGTACCACCCACCCTGTATCTCCCTTCAAACGTGCATGTATAGTTTCCCAGTAGGGTTTAGGGGTTGGACAGGTCCATACTATATGCCAACGTTCAGCCTCTGTAGCGCCACATCGGGGGCATGCTCCTGAACTTTCCGGACAGATTATGGATATATCTGATGGATATGATCGTACTGTTACTGTTTACTTTGCCTTTTCTTCTCAATTAATGGTTCCGGTTAGGCTCGTTCTTAAGTGCTATGAATCACGCCGTCATATTGCTTACATCTTGAACCTATTTGTATCGATTGCTCTTGTCCCTCATTTTGTCCACTACCTACCGCAACTGTGAAATGCTCTGATGCCCCCCTGGGTCATGTTCGCACTATGCAAAACTTTATAAATAAATAAATACAAAGCGTCCACGGGGTAAGTAAAGTCTGATGTACAAAATTGTATTGAACAAGCTTAAACCGTCCGTTATAAAGCAACCATTTTCTTAAAGGTCTCCCATCCCTGGCACCCACCCTCCTTTCATCTCAGGACTGACATGGAGTCCACTATGCACAGGAAGGGCTTCACCAACCACAATGGCATGTCCAGGGCATAGGGTGCGCGCAGCACCACTCTCCAGGCCGCGGACTCCCATACAGCGGCCACATGCTGTATAATCTAAAGAAAAGAAGTGGGAACTTCAGAGCCAAGCATCAGTAGTTTTGGTAAGGACCAGTCACCGTGCGTGCCTGCCTGGAACTGCTTTTCCCATTTATCGTCATCATCCAGCCAGTGGACCGCATGTTGGAGTTAAGAGGCCATGTAATAGAGCTCCAGGCAGGGTACCTCAAGCCACCCATTTCCCCATGTCCTCTGTAGCATTGTTAGACGTACAGGTTTATGCTTGGAGCCCACAGGAGATCCACCAGCAGCCCATCTAGTGTTTGGAAATAATGTCCGGCGACTCTATAGAGTGAGTGTTGTGGTGCATATAGGCATCAGGGCAGAATAATCATTTTTGCGACTGCTGTTTGCCACATAAAGGACAGAAGTAAATCTGTCAAGAATCTTATGGAGCCACGTATGCCCTCCACTACTCTCCCCACATTACGTTCTAGATAAGAGGGGGCCGTAGTCACCAGTCAGATCCCCAGGTACGTAGTCCCCTCAGTCATCCAAAGGAGCCTCACCATAGGCATTTCGTCCATTGGTTCCATTGCCAATCTCAGTGGGACCAGTTTAGATTTCCCTGGTTTTATATGGAGACCTGAGGCATCTCCAAACCTCTGCAGCACAGTGATGAGCATAGTTCCCCTCCATACTTGTACTCTCATATAATAAAACAGGTGCACGGCTCAGCTGTCTGTGGACATCGCAGCCCAAAGAAGCACAAATGAATGGCAGAAGTTGGGCAACTTGGTTCTACAGTGTACTTTCAATCTGCATCCCTTACTAGTTCATCTGGTGTGTGTGAGCCTCTAGATAAGCCCAGACTCCCTGCGGAGACAATTTGCTTGGCAAACTTGTTGCCACTTTGTGGTGTAGCACATACGTGAGGCTTGTTATGGTGGGTGATCTTCAAGCTTTCCGGTTACTGCATAGCTTACTGTATACTGGCTTGTAGCTGTCACTTTAGGGATAAGTATTCTTGATGTGCCTCCTGAACTGCTACAGTGAAGCCAGTATAAATGTAGATGAAGTTACCTTCATGTGAAAGCGTCTGTTTTTCTTGTGCCATCCTAAGTGCAGCATAGTGGTCTCTGTAGTTGAAGGGGATCACCAGAATGATGTTGGGATCTGCGCTTTTTAGCGGAAGACGACCTAGGGTATGGTGGGCATGTTTCAGTAGAGAAAAACTGTTATCGCCAAACATAGTCTTTAGCAAAATCTTGGTGTAGAATGCTACATTACCAAAGTTTGTGGGCTCTGGACTGCCCACCAAGCACAGATTATTGTGCCTTGATCTGGCGTCCAAGTCCTTGTTCTCTGCTTTGATAACACAGAGGAGCCTTGCCATATTGCCAAATTTTTCTGTAGATCTACTTTACTCGTACTCAAAAGTAGCGATACGGGATGCTGCAGTGGATAGGCGCTTCTCCTCCTCTTTAATTGTCATTGACATTTGATCCACCCTGTAGGTAAAAGTGTTGAGTTTCTGGTCAATCGATGTAAAGCTTTTTTGCATTAGAAGAAGCAGTGTTTTAACGTCTGGGTCCTCTGAAGGGGCGACTCTTCTGCTACAGTGGAGGAGCGTCGCCCTACTGCTATGTGGACAGTTGACAAAAGGAAAAATAAAATGATAATAACGAACGTTATTATCATTTTATTTTTCCTTCTGTGTCTCACCTAGTTAGGGGTTGGGCTGCCCGTCACCGGAACAGTGGTGGCACCCTCTTAAGTGCGCATGAATGTTTGGCCGGACGTCTTGGGCCGGCCAAACATTCATACACACTTTGCATGTTTCCCACTCAGGCTGCATGACTTCCTGGGTGGAGAACATGCCCAGGGCCCCAGTCCCTCTTTGAGCGCCGAATCACGGTGCTCAGACCAATCACAACACTGCTGTAAGGCAGCGTTGTGATTGGGTGGGAGCCTGGGCGCTTCCTGGTTCCTTCCTGCTCCTGGACTTCACCGAAGAGGATGGAGAGGAAGTGGGTGGCGGTCGTGCAGGTAAGTAAAAATTTCTTGTCTTTTAGTCCCCCCTCCACTCCCCACCACCCCTATCCCCACTAAGTAGTGACCGCCACTAGTCCTCTGCTCCGATGCGGGCTCCCGCAATGCTTCTGCTTCCTTGGCCAACAAGGCCCTCATGGTACGCCAGTTCTTGAACGCTAGTTTGGCTTTCTTGTTATCTCCCTTTTCCATGGTGACTTCTACACATAAAGGTGCCCCTTTTGGAGCCACGGGATACAGAGGATTGTAGCTGAAGTTATGCCGAATAGGCAAGCAGCCAACTGTGTGTAAAATCCTAGATATTACCCTAAATGTCAGTAATAGCCCAGCCTTAAGCGCATATCTGTAAATTACAGAAAACCAAAATATAGTTCAATTAAACCTACTCTGCGATGGCTTACACCCACACTAATTACTGTCCAGGCAGAGCCATCATGGCATTCATATAGCTCATCTGCAATGGCAAGCTGTATTGGGCTCTGTTTTCTCCAAGGTTTGTCAGATCCCAGAAGTTTATTGTAAGGGAGATTGTATTGTTAAACTGATGCTCCCAAAGTTACACACACACTACATCATCCTTCACTCAACAGCCCTCCTAGTGTATTCTTGATGGGCCCCCAGTAAGCATTCCGTTAAGAGATTTAATATAGAATCGAAGTCCTGCACTTTCGCCCACGCTAACAGGACACCGTGCTGAAATGGTGTCACTCTCCGGGCCTTTCCTTGCTCCACCCAAGCCGCCTTCCAATAACCGGATGTCGGGGAGCACACGCAGGTCACCCTGGGTGGGGTGGGGACAGCCGCTTGGAACACTGTGGCTCAGATGTTTCTCACAGTGCACTCTTCTTCCCAAGCATCTGATCATTGCAGTCACCCCCAGTGTCCACACCCCAAGGGTGCGCAGGCCTGATCGCTGCTCCGGTTGCAATGCTGGGCACGTCTCTCTCGATGTCTCCACAGCGGAAGGCTGTGAAGTCCGATCGGCCTCCCGCATGTGTGTGCACAGTTGTCAGAGGTTTCTACTGGAGTCTAGAGCGTTCCTGGAAAGTTCTTCCCTTCAGCTCATGCCAAAACAAAGTTATAAAGGATCCGCCCTGCCCTTGATTAAAGTGAATTGCGTTCCCTGCACAAGTAGCCTCACCATGGTGCAGACATGGAGTCAGGCACTCTGGTGCTTCTTAAGAGACAGCGTTTTTACAACCAAGAGCTTACCTTACCCTAGATATGACAAACAATTGTCAAGACTTAGCTGGTGCAAACAATAAGGGACCTTACTGGTTGGAGTCCACAATCGGACTGCAATGCACGAACTGTAGCATACTGTTAAACATTATGCAAAGTAATTGATTGAAGATATTTTCTTTTAAGCGTCAGATATGTTTTAGAACCCAAGAGAAGCTGGTAAAGTTGCTGTCCAGTGTGAGTAAAGTAGAGGAGAAAAGCTCAGTAAGCAGAGTAGGTTAACTATGTTTTGTTCGAAGACTGATCGCTTCAATAGCTTGCATGGAAGCAGAAGAGAAACGCACCCTGTGAACAGTGGCCAGAGTGTTAATCATTTGGCTTAGCCGAATATCAGTTCACCCCGAGTGACAAAGTCTGAACGTTGCACAAACGTTTGAACTCTCGAGTTAATCTGATTGAATCGGAACATCACTTCACAGTGTATAATCCTAGAGCGGTTCAGGGGTAAATAGAAAGTTGTAGCCGAAGTTATAGTCACATAGTTTTTCCTTGAGAAGAATTACGAAATCCTCATATTAATGCATAGAAGATATTCTCTATAATGGTTGACTGATGACTACACTCTTTCTTTGATTTATGCCAAGCAAACACATCTAAGGTGGTAAGGGTCGCAACACATTATGAAGAAGCTGCTTTAGTTGAAACCAGAGGCCTCATTTAGTACTCCAAGAGACGGAAGTTTACTTTAGAGTATGAGGCCCATGTGTTTACACAGGCTGATGCAGGACAAGACTTCTAAAGGGCAGTAAATTAAAAAATGGTGTGTGCAGATGAGGTTTAAATATAGTAGGGAATCCTGAGATTCAGGTAATAGGTTGTATGTTTACTCGATGGCTGGATAGGATGCATTTGGGAGCCTATACAAACATGGGTCCCCACTCAGTGGATTAATAAGACAAATTGAGCACTATGTGCCTCTTCTTTCTCCCACCCCTCCTCTTCACCAACTTGGACTCCATTACTGCATGCACTGTGAGTTGCACCCTGAGGATTAAGAAATTTATTTTTTCCTATTCCAGATGTGACACAATTTCAGGATATGCGCATCCTATATTTAATTAAGTTTGTCATTATGTTTGCATAATACAGTTTAATGAAAAGATACACAATTAATTAAGGTCAGTTTATATTTTTAACAGGAATTATTACAAGTTATTTCAGGGGTCTCCATATTCAGACAGCATGTTTTGACATGCTGTTTTCGAAATAGCTAATTTGTTAAATTTGGTTCCCAAATAAAAACAGACTATGGGCCTGAGTACGAGTTCGGCGGTCCATCAGACCGCCAAACCTGTGGTGGCGGTCCCTGTACAGCCAGACTGGTGATCTGCCCTCAGTATTATGAACACAGCTGTGGGACCACCACAGAACTGCTGCAAATACTGGGTTCATGGATCCCTCGACGGAGGCTCGTCGGTCAGATCCTGAATATGCTTAAAGGGGCTGCTGCGGCTTTGCTGAGCATATTAGGAGTTTCCTGACTGCCTCACTTTCAATGGCGGTGAGTCCACGATTAAAAGTGCGGTTAGTGAGAACTTAGGGGGCCCTACAGAGGTGTTTCCTCAGGGCCATGGGATGCATGCAGGGGGGGCACATGGTGTACCCCCGTTTTTGCATGCACCCCCTTTCCAGCACGGCATAGATGTAACAGTCCATGCCGTGCAGGAACCAGGCTTTGGTGTTCCCACAGTGGGGCCTATTAAAAAGGCACCACAATGTTAAAGCCAAAGCCGGTTTTCCCGCCAGATCAAGAGAAAACCCCCTAATCTGGCAGGCAGTCTGTGTACGGTTTTGGTGGTCCTGTAGCGGGGTATTGCGTGGCAGCCTGCTCGATGACTGCCACACTCGTAATCAAGCCCCAAGTCCTGTAGTCCTAACTAAAGCATAATTTTAGGAAGACGCTGAAGGTTTGCTGAGCATAAAAAGGCAACATTTAACCCCTTCCACGCTCATGACGAGCTGGGCTCGTCATGGTGTAGCCTCCTCGCACGCTGATGACGAGCCCAGCTCGTCATGTAACATGGGTTTTTTAAAATCTCAGCATACGGCCGTAATTACAATAGCGCCCATGAGGTTAACACTTGATGTGTATTTTAGCAGATGTGCAGCAGCTGCAGTTTCGATACAGCTCTTTCTAGGTATATAGTGCTTTTCTCCCTGTGGTAAACTACAACAAGCATTTGCAATGCAATAGGTCTCACATTCCTGAAAGTTTGAACTATTTGCATTGCATTATTATTTGCAAATCCAGTAGGTCAAACTTTCAGTAATGTGAGACCTGTAGCGTTGCAAATACTTCTTTAATCTTGATATTACCAGCGGGATCCCTCAACGATCTTCAGCTGGCCAGCGGCCTGTAGAAAAGGGCCTTAATGTTCCCCCTCCAGATAACGACATGGATAGATGGATGCTGCATTTACGTTTGACTGGGCGGGGGGAGAGAGGGTAGGAGGAAGGGTTTGCAAGCAAGAGATGGGCAGGGCTGGTCAACCAAAAGAATCAATTGCCGATGTCCGTTGGGAGGGAACCAAGCACTGAAAGGGGGGACAGATGCACAATATTAACCAACCAGAGAAAAGGAATTTTAAAAAGCAGCCCAACTAACCAACCAAAGTGGTGGGTGTGTCCAAAGTCCCTGATAGCCCATATACCGAATACAGCATGCCTTGGGGAGCAGCGCATGCACTGCCCAGGCTTGATCTAAAACATGTTCAATGTGTGTCCTTTTCAGAGGTTTTTTTGAATGTTTTATGTCCCATTTGCTTCTACGTATCATATGTATGTTACTCCAAGTGGTATAGTGTGGGCTTAAAAGTGTACGTATTTTCAATATTTTAAACATTTTCCATCATTTATGTAAAGTAGCAGCAAAATAAGGTCTCTTTGTAAGTTAAATTACAAAATATCTTATAGATATGCTTTTAGTGGGATCTGCTGTGGGCAGAGGGGTCAATTTCACTTTATTTCTCTCTCTGAATTGATGAAACAAAGTGCAACTATTGTAATATATTTTAAATGCGTTTAATGTGAATATTTAAAACATTTCTTTTCTGTCAGGTCAAAAGAAATAGATTGGCAGCCTTATTTTACTACCCGTCTTGTGGATGATTTTGCTACACATCTCAGAGTATTCAGGAAATCTCAGCAAAAAATGGCAGAAATGGATGAGCAAAAAAAGGGTAACTTTTTTTTAAGAATATCTGGGCTGTTTTGATTTCATGGCAAAAGGATGGAAACTGGTGAAGTGGCTTGAAGTTAAAGCAACTTTCGCATAGAAATGTTTGTAAAGTAAAGGTCTGCATTGTTTTTTGAATTCTTGAGCCATTGCACTACAAATGTTAAACATAGATTCAAACGTAAACCATACATAAGTTCTGCATAATGATGGGTGAGTGGAATAATGCAAGTCTAAACAGTAAAGACCAAGTAATGCATTATATATGATGTATGAAGTTAAGCAACGTTTTCACAGCACTGGTAGTGTTGGTGCTCCTGATAGTGATTGGTTTAGTATATTTAGGAACTTTATATGGAAAGATGAGGTTTTTCTTGTCTGCTGAAGCGGTTGAGCGTTCCATTGGATAGGTGCTAGAATGGCAAGGGCCTGAGTAGGGAAGAGAATGACACAAGTGGATTTTGTGGGTAGTGAAGCAGTGTTTGTACAGAAGGAGCTCTTACTGGATGTAGATGGGGATAGTGTCATCTAGGTAGGCACAGTGATGCTATGGACCTACTTAAAAATGGGTTTGGGTAATTTGTGTAAGGCCCAATTGTGTTTTGAGAAAGCCTCATTGGTGTATATTAAGTTCAATGTTTTACAACTCTTCATATTGGCTATGCTTTGAGCTCCTACACAGTAGGTGCTTTCCTGCCTTCTTGCATCTACCTGTAAGAAGCTGGTGTCCATCATTTATGGTATTGTTGGCTCAATCGCTCCCGAGGCTTGTCTCATTGACTTTCACCTTCTTAATCCAAGCGGAGAAGGAGAAGTTGTAAGGTTGGACTGTTAATGAGGGTCAATGGTTTGGTTGATTTATTGAACATCTGGTAAGGGATGAGTAGATGACTGTAAATAGGAGATTTGAAAATCAGAGTGAAGTGGTTCTTGTAATTAGTGATAAGCATTTTGATTTGTCTGAAGGAATTTGAAAAATGAACATGAAGTGTTTTCTTCTGTGAACTGTGAATATGGGTGAGATGTGGAGGAAGATCAGTGTTTTGTAGTTTTAGGTCTTTTTGCTTGTCTACTGCCTTTTATGTCCAGTTCTAAAGCAGATAAGGTACTTGTCTGAAGAATTTTTCTGGTACAGAATGTCACAGGGCATATTTTGGTAATCTTATGAAACTTTGATCAATAACTTTGTGGCTTGTTTTAGGAATATAAAGCCAGGCGCTGTTTGAGCTATGTGGGAGACAGGAGTACTATTCCCTGAGAGTTTGGGCTTTGTTCACAATTTCAGGTAAATACTGGATTACCGTTCCAGTGTTATTTATTAGTCCTTTAGCATTGAAATCTTTAGTTCACAGAACTGGGGGACAGGTATGTGTTTGCAAAAATCGTAATCCATGGTACTTACCTCCTCGTACAGTCAATCTATGCCCCAACAAGTGACAAAACTGATGTTCACATATACAGACTCCTCATCTCTTTTGGAAGAACTAAAGTACTGCTGGGGGGACAATGGGTTATTACTGTAGACCCTTTGCTGGATAGATTGAGTAGCCTGACTTGCTTCATGATAAAGTGAGGCCCCTTTTGACGGCTGTTATTCAAGATAATGCCCTCGTGGAACCTTGGTGATTACTTCATCCACGTGTGAGGGGAATATACTTTCAACTCCTGCCTACACAATATTCGTACCAGAATCAACTTCTTTCTTGCAATACAATTGCAATTATTATTGCAGGCAATAATAATATCAAGCAGGAACTTGGACCACAATCTCATTGACATCCAGTTGAAGTGGGCATGATAATACCAACTAAGAGGCTATGGCGTATGAAGGCATGCTTACACTCCCAGCTCAGCTAATTTCTTAAGTAAAATAAAGATACAATTGTATCTGTGAAGACACATGGGGGGAGGGCATATGCTGTCTGTTAACGAGAGCTGTGGCAATTACAAATAAACTTGCATGCACAACTACACTTGGTTTGGAATCCACAATCCACACCCTGTCTGCAGTGTACTCCGAATCCCAATCACATAGCACTTTAAAAGCCTTACTAAAGGTTGAAACAGATCTTAATGATTTATGTACGACAGAGGTGGAGAAATCCTTGTTACAGCTCAGTGAACAGCATTATGAAAGGTTGGAAAAGGCATGTTAGAAGCTGGCGGCTCTGCTTTGACAAGCTTGATCTGTTTTACCAATCCCAGCCCTTTGCCAGGGAAATTTGAAAGGGAACTAATAACACACCAGATAGTAATAACAGAAGAATTCCTAAAATACTTTGAGGTTCTATTCACTCTAATCCAGAAATGGAGGAAGCCTTCTTCAGGGACCTACAGATACCATGACTGATTAAAGAGTTGGCTTATACAATGGAAAGAGAAATCTCTGAGGATTAAATTGCAGAAGCAGTTGGCAGTATAGCTACTAATAAGGCCCTTTGAGGAGAATGGCTTCCAGATAGAATGATAAGATTACCAAACCTTTGGTTATCCCATTGTTAACAGACGTTTTCAAAGAGGTCTTAGACAAAGAACATCTAAAGGATGAATTTGTCAGGGCCAGGATATCAGTTATACCTAAAGACCCCCTGGAATGCTCAAATTACTGGCCCATCTCGAGTAACAATGCTGTTGTCAACATTTTAGCCACAGTCTGGAAACACTCACCCCCTATTGATTCATTCTATTCCGCTTAGGATTTATACCACGTCATTCTTTCTCTAATCACTTCTGCACCCTCTCCAACATCATATGGTTGCCTTGGATGAGAAAATTATTTTTTCCTGGACGCTGAAAAAGCGCTTAATAGGGTGGAATGGGGATATCTATTTCGAAAAATTGTACGCATGGGTAACAAGCTGAATTTCCGTTCCTTGACCAAAGGGACCTATCATAACCCTATGGCCTCAATCAAATGCAGAGGTTTCACTTCACTCTTCTTCTGAATTCACCGTGGACCAGACCAGGCTGTCCCCTGTTAGCCCTATTATGTCTACTTGCCCTTTTGATTGCGGTATAGTGAGTTGAACAGATAGAAGGATTTATGACAGAGGGCGAGAAAATTAAAGCGTTCTATTATGTGGACAACATGTTGTTGGCTCTCAATAACCTTTTCGAGTACACAACTGCATTGGTGAAACAAAAAGAAATATGTTTCGACATTCTCCGGATACAAAATGAATTGGTCTAAATGTGAAGCTTCTCCCCTGACTCCTGCTACTATGAGAACCTCTGTGATAGCTCTATCTTTCTGATGGTTAACCTATAGATTGAAGTACTCAATAGTATGTACCAGCCGAGGATTGGGAGACATGATTCTGGACAACCACTCTCCTTTCATTGATAAAATGAAAATAGACCTCCAGAAATGGTCAAGTCTAAACCTTTCCTTTTGCAGCATGGTCCAAATCATTCAAATTAATTTAATAATCTTTTTGGTATGATTCTTCTGAAGGGCTTGAAAAAATGTATAACTGAGATTGAGAAGACTTTCTCTAGTTTTGTCAGTAGTGCAGAGAAGCTCAAATTAAAAGGTTTAGAGTTGTATGCTACCACACCAAAGAAGGACCTACACTTGCGACACACGGAGAGTTACCGGCTGGCTCACCAACTAGCACACACTGTTTACCTGTTATCCATGGACAAAGCAACTCCTCCTTGTGTGCACATTGACTGGCATGCACTGAATATTAACACCACAGGTGACCATATTACACTATACAGCTGCATAAGATTGACTACCACACCCATCATATCTGCCTCAGATTACTTTTGGGGAAGGGCCCACAATTCCTAATAAATTACATGGACATAAAATCAGGTAGTACCCTTATGGTGTAATGCCACCACCAGAATAGGGAGGGATACGCTCAACTGGTAAATCGGGAAGCACCACAACATAAAATATCTTGTCAACATCATTACACACAACTCCCTGAAATCCTTTACTGCACTTTTCCAAGGATATGGCCCCCCATTCACACACAAATGGCTATTATTTTAGATTTCACACACGCCAATGGAGTCCTTGGGCAAATCTCTGGCACCATTCACAAACTTCCCTGTAGCACAGTACATGTACATTTACAAGGATTTTTGGAGTACAATATCATGCCTGTATGCTAACTGGTCGGTGCCAACTTCTTGTTATAAACAACTAATGATCTGTGTCAGTGGTTGGAAAATAGACCACAAACTCAATTTCAGGAGGATGAATAAGACAAAATACTTGTGGAGTATAACAAAGGGCTAAGGGTACAGTTACACGTCAAATTCTCCACTGTTGGCACTGGTCTCCGGTGACACTGCTAAAGTCAAAACTGCAATGATGTAAGTGTTGGAGGTATGGAGAACATAACAATATTGTTCACGTACTGTGAAATGCAAATGTTCGAATATTCATGCTTATTGGCGCCAAATATAGTATTACATGAATCTTGATTTTCAGGTACAAAGTCCCTTTGATGTCTAGGATAGCGCTCTTACATGATAATCTACTTCTCCAGCAGAGACATTTCAAAGGATGGGCAAAGTGGGCAATTGCCCAAGGGCTCCTGGGAAAGTTAAGTCTTGCTTTTGTATACTTCTTACTATTTCTCCATCTCATCAACATATAATTCATTCTTATTTGGCATTGTGGTACTTGAATTAACAAAGGAGAAGAAAAGGAGTAATAAAATTCATAGTTGTTCCGAACAACTACACCCCAAAATATTTGTTGCTCGAGGCTCCCAAAATTCTTATCATGACTGTGCCCTACGGTGTCTTTCACTGTTCTAGAATAGGTGATTTACTACACCTGTGGGTGTGGCTAAGGTCGCCATTCTACGCCTTTGTAACACTGACAAGGATCCTTGCCTTCAGACCTGATTAGAAGACCTGTACAAAGTGGTTTACTTTGAAAAGCGGAATTATAAGCCAAATGGTACAATTTGAAGATGGTAGAGAGAAATTTCTCTTGTACGAAATCTGGTTACTGGTTGAGGGAGGTGAAACCCTACTCAAACAGAAACCATACTCCTTGTTGGGGTGAAGTCACAAGCAACCCTAAACTAATCTGTGTTCGACCCTCTAGTAGCTTGGCACAAAGCGGTCCTCTTTAACTCCGAGGCAGTGTGCAAAGTATTTGTTCTCACTTCAAAGAATAATACAGTGAAATAACACCACAGAAGGATCCCTCACCAGTTCAGAAGAAAAAGGTAATTTATAATAAATAAAACAAACCCAAAACATCAAAAATCAAAACAATGAGATCTCAGTGAAAAATAATGCAGAAAAGCTCAAAGTCCTAACTGTGGCAGTCTAGTCACACTGGACCAGGAAAAAGTCATAAGTACAGGCTCACTGCGCTGGAGCATGGGCTGGCTACAGTGACTCAGTTAAGCCAGCTGAACATAGTACATTAGATCCTGGTTGTGTAGCGTTACTAGGTCCTGCGCTAAAGCTGCGTCACGCAGCTGTGAGGATTTGTTGGTTCTGATGAGCTGCGATGTGAAATCCTGCGTCGTGGCCGAGGATCCCGTCCACGAGCTTGGGATGTGAACTCTGGTATTGGGGATGCGCCGCACAATCGAGGCAGTGCGTCTATTCCTGGGAGCTGTCAGGCCATGCGCTGTCATCGAGGCAGCTGTTGACCAGAGGTTTTATGATGCAAGGGCCTACTTACGGAAAGCATTGCACTGGTGGTTCTGATGTGAGCTGCGATGTCGATGCAGAGTTCTGTGCATTAGGAGAACCCTTGCGGTAGAGTCTATGCGTTGGTTCTGCTTGGGTTTGCACTGCACAGCAGAGGAGATGTGTTGGTTTACTGAGTCTGCAGATGGGGAGGCAGAGCAACTTTAGGCCCACTTCTAAGTACCCAGGATTGGGGTGGCACCACTTGGAAGGGTAGGACTTCAAGATGGCAAAGTCCTGGTGGTGGGCTAAAGGGTGTTGAAGCCTTCTGTTCCTGAGGTTCTAGTCTGGAGGCCAGCCAACTAGCCCTTGGAGTCACTTTGGGGTTCTGGGTACAACAGATGCAGGTCTAGTCCATTCTCCCAGGCTAGAGGGTAGTAGTCCAGCAGAGTGGCAATCCTTTCAGCAGCACAGAAATCCTGGTTTCTGGGTGAGGATCCAGAGGTCCAGATGTGTACTGAAGAGTTGGTGTGTGGGATCCAATATTTATTCCTGGGCCATCCTTTGAAGTGAGAGAAGCTTATAGAGGTCTGTTTGCTGTAGTGAAAAATGACGCCATGCAATGTTGCCTTGTTCTTTTTGTAATTACGTATTTTCCATGTATACACACACCCGGTTTGGGCCTTTGCAGTCATTTACTTTTTACACTGAAGCACTCTGGGGAAATACTTTCTTCACTCTAGCTCTCATTTGGACAGAGGAAATGCAGCATCTGTGGGTCTTCTGAAATGCTCCACTGCATCAATTGGAGCAGGTGATCTCTTTGCGGGGAAAACCAAAACTGTGAATCAAGCATTCCCATTTTTGACACTCAAATGGTAGAACATGTTACTGGACCAGATCAGGTTAAAACCTAAACCACCTGGAATTCAGTCGAGGTCTCCAGAACCCTATGTTCCTTCTGCTCCCCAATTAACTGTCCAGCTCTTTTTGTCTAGTCTCTTCCATGACATACTACATTTATTTTTAGTGTTCCTTAGAGGACACCTACTGTTACCCCTATCAAGTGTTCCCTGCTGTTAACTGTACACACTGTTACTAAGGTTACTCTACTGCTCCAGTGACAAACCATACAATTCACAGAAATAATGATTTCCCAATTGAAAGGTTCCGTTGCAAGAGAAATCGATAATGAGGACAACCGACCTTTCACTTTTTTTCCTTTTTATAATGACCGCTCTTCTCCGTATACACAATTTGTGTTTAGTAAAGACAGGTGTCTCTTCAAAGATGGCAGCCTGTTATCCCTAACTATTGTTATTAAGACTGTTTTTGTGGCCTCTATCATACTGTATGGTAGTCTGTGACACTTTTTACATGTGCAACAAAAATGGTGATCTGTAATTATCCCATTAGTCTGCTGAATGGTGTGGTTAGGATTGATTCATAGGAGTAAGTATACATTACTTGCAGTATAGGTCTTGCTTAACTGTGCTGAGGACCCCTTCAAATGCTGATCCCTTTTTCTGTCTCGCCTACAAATTTGGTTGTGAAATACCTCTTAAGACCACACCAAAAACTTAGTCTGCTTAGAGCCCATCTTTTGCTTACCATTAGTTGTTTTTGTCACTCACATTTGCTTGCTTATTTCATGGCTTGCATCTTCTTCTTGTGTTTGCCCATTCGTTGGACCATGTTCTCTCTACCATACTTGATTGGCTGACTTAAACACGCTGTGAGAGTGCATGCATTTTTTAACTCTCCATGTCATGTGCTGCTTCCTTTCCTTAAATATCCACTCCTCCATTGCCTCCCCTTCACCCGCTCCCCCTGCCCACACACACATGCACACGCTTTATTGTAGCTCCCCTTCCCCTCTCGGATATTTAAAAAGCATTTGCAGTGCAGTAGGTTTCGCTTTTGCAACAGTTTGAGCTATTCGCATTGTAAATTACAATGCTTTTTATTTATGTGTTTTGAAAACTTGCAAGAGGTTCGTAAACATGCACTCGCTACTTATAGCCTTTGCTTACGAGAAGGACTAGGACTATCTGTACAAAGTGCCTGTTTACGCACCGCTTGCAGGTTTGCGAAACACATAAGACATTCAGGCACATGCATCAAAGCAAAAACCGGTTGCAAACGGGCAGATTCTCAAAAACTGCCCCCTTGCTACCGGTATATTTGCATTTGGTATGCATCATCTCAAATGCAAAAATCGCAATTTTAGGAATCTCTAAATTGCGATTACTTAAATTGCCATTGCATTTAAGGAATCCCAAATAAAGATTCCTTAAATGCAATGCATTAAAGTAAAAAAATTAGTGATTTCGCTAATAGTATTAGCAAACTACCATGAAGTTTGTAATTAGCAAAAACTTTGAAAAATGCACTTTTGTGCATTTTTCAAAGTTTCATGTTGCGCACACACATGCCCTAGGCAATTCCTACATGCATAGACTTTTGCAATTCCTTAATTGCGATTCCTTAATAATTGCAATTAAGGAATCGCAAAAGCCTACGTTGATGCATGTGCCAGATAGTCATTTACAATGCCAATAGCCCATACTTTTGCAAATGCGAGAACTATTGCCTTGCAAATGCTTCCTTATGTTAAGGATGAGACTCAGTGTGAAAGTCAAAGAGAAATGTAACAAACCCAAGTGCAGAATAAAAAGAGAAGTGTAGGACTAGACCTAGTAATAGGTTCAGTTTTCTTTTTTCAACAAAGGAAGAAAAAGTATGGAACAACAAGTTCAGCAAACACCCAGAAGAATATAGTGGAGAAACAATTGAGATGTGAGATTATAGCACACTAGTATTCAGGTTTAAGAATCTTTAAGCAATAGGAAGCATGTATGTAAATAATATGACCACTCCAGTTTTGTGATTCATGGGACAAAGAGTGTTCCTTATCTATTTAGATGCTAACTGTGTATCCGGTAAAGGAATTAGGACAAAATAATAAAAGAGTTAACCAAGACTTTCAGTGATCGAATTGAATAACAAAAGAGATACATACTTTGTATTAGAATGAGGAAGGATGCAAAACAAAACACTTGTAGCAAGGAATATTTATAGAATTACTAGTGGACCGGAAATACTAGAGAACGCCAAAAGAACCAATAGATTCCTCTTAAATGTTACCTCCTCTTGCGGTTGTGAGTTGATTCAACGGTAAAATCTGTTTTCGCTTCAACCTTAGAGACGATAACAAGAGCATAACAGTCAAATTCCATTCACCAAGGATAATTAAAATATTGGACGTAAAGATTTTTATCACAATTGCTTTATCAGTGGTGTAGGAAGGTGGATATCTGACTATGGTTGCCCCCAACTTTTTGCCTGGTGTTTAGGTGGTTTTTCGACTTAGTTGACCTGGGGCCCTGCTATTCAGGACCCCAGGCCCACTGCTCTCTATGTAAAATGGATTCCATGTACTCTAGGTACATATCTAATTGGATACTGAGTCACCTTATCAGCCCCTGTACAGTGTACCTTAGGTACCCAGGGCATAGTTGCACCCAGGGCCTACCAGGGGCTGCAGCATGTATTATCCCACCCCTGGCTGGCCATCCAAATCTGACACAACTGTCTGATCAATCAGCTGGGGCAAGGTGGTGTAATCACCCTTTGCTTTAGATATAGTATACCATATATCTAACCCCAACATGGACACATATACTCGTATAAGTCACTCCTATGGCAGGCCTTAACAATCCTGGAGGCAGAGTGCTTGGAATTATATGAGATAGTGCTCTGGCATCAGCTGAGCCGGTCTACAGCTTTCGGAACCAAGTCCTTTAGCTGTTTCCATGATAACGCTATACCATATACTCCTATGTGCATTATAACCTTGTGGTTATTGCTAACTTTGGCATAGCATTATCAAAATATGTCGAGTAAGGTGTCATACGAATTGGAATACTACCCCCTCGCCAATTCTGGAGACGGGGGTAGCATTCCACCCTTTTAAAGGGACACAACATGTATGTAACTGTGAACCCCGGTTAAAGTTAACTCGAGCCTCAGCATCACAAAATGGATGCTTCCACCACAGACACAAGTCTGACCTCCTGCTGCTGGGAGTCCTTCCAGCGAGGGAGGCTTGGACAAAGGGTTTCCTGCCTTGGGAGGTGCTAGCACCACCCCAAATAGGATTTTGTGTATTAGGTAGGACAGGGCTGAAAGGAATGAGACCTGCCTGGGGCACACAAGGTGCCCTGTGCATACGCCGGTTCAAACCAGTTGCTGGGGCACTCCAGCCCCAGCTCTGGCGCAAGACCGGACAAAGGATAGGGGGGTGTAACCACCCCCTTTCTGGTCCCACCTATTGGAGGGACCTAGTGATAGTACAGCCCCCTTTAGCAGGATAAAGGTAGGAGCGGGTCCCATTCCAAATCAGATTAATCCTGAACTGAAATTCTACAAGAGGAAACTCTGGACTTCGACTTTCTACACAGAAGACTGAAGAAATCTCCCTTGTGGGCAAGAAGTGTCCACACTGCACAAGCAGGCACCATCAGCGTCCAGCGGCTTCACTTTGTCGTCTTCCCTCGAGGATCCAGACTTCAGAGCCCGACGAGACCCGGATTCCCAGACCTCTCCCACCTCAACTCACATCTGCAGCACAGCTGAGATCCGTGGGTGCGACGAGAAACGTGGGACCGGCCATCCTGGAGAAACTGCACTTCGCTTCCAGCACAACTTCTGAGGTAACCTCGACGAAGTGCTTTGGGGGTTGAGAAGCCCCAGCCCCGAGCAGCACCTGCCCGAAGATCAGCCCTCCAGCATCCACGAGATCTGCGTGGGACCCTTCTGCCCGTTTGCTGCTCGACGCGTTGTCTGGTCACTTGCCGGCTGGTTAGTGGCCTCCTAGACGACGATCCATGAACATCAACACCGCTGATCTGGTTGCTCCCGACTGGCCCTTGCTTCCTTCCAAAAGAGAGGCACCCCGGACCCTCCTGGTCCGCACCAGACGTCTTTTCCACTCACCGCGTGGGTTGCCTTTGCCTGTAGACTCCAACTCCGGATCCGACACCGCCGACAGCGAGAGCCTGCGTGGGACAGCTCGTGCCTCCATCCTGGTCGTCGAAGACACCTCCTGGTCCAGGTGGCTGCAGAGTCAAGCGTCCACTCTTCACTTGATCGCGACAACAGCATCTGGTTCCTTCCTGGTTCCACTTCAGTCACTGGCTAGTGACTTTGAACATTGCCCCCTCTGCTTTCAGGTCTTCAGCATCTCTGATCCACCATTGGATCACACCGGACATCTCCCTCCTGGTCGCCTGCAGCATCTTTTCTTTCAGGCTCTATAGACTTCAACGCAGAAACCCGACACGACTTCGCACCTATGCACCCGCAGCCCCTGGGTGAGGTAACAAGAGTATTTCGGTGCTCAAGGGTAGATTGACTCTCCTAGTGTCCAGTTCCACAGTCGTTTTAGTCCTAACTAGTCAGGATTGTCCGTACTCACCTTTTTCTTGAACTGTACTGTCCATAGACGTTGTTACGCATCTCGCGTGTGAGTTCACACTCGTTCCGTGGGCCTCCTATTACTTACCTAAAGTTAGGATAATGTAGTCCCAGCGATCCTACAGCCTCTGGACAGCTCCATTCCTTCTATCGACTTCCTTATACCGTTTACTTAGTATATGGTTAGTTGCGCCCCTAGGGCAACATTGTAACATGTGACACTTATCGTATTTTTCTTAAGAGTCTTGTCATGTGCTTAGCCCTCTGATCTCATAAAGAGTTCAGAGGTGTTTGTTAGTTAATAAATATCTTGTTTATTTTCATAACTACCTGTGTGGTGTCCTTTCATTTGGTATTCAAGGGGTTATATGTGGTAAAACAGCTGGCTTCACATGCCAAGAGTTTAGCCTAAGACTGCTTTGTCCATACTACCATTAGGATAGCTGGTCTATAAGGTTAATTTACAACCAATCACCATAAGGGTTGTTTGGACTGATACAAGGTGATCACTAGAACTAGTAAGCATCATATATCAGGCCAACTTCTCACAAGTGGTATACCTTCAAACTTACCGGCATCCAGAGCAGGAAGTTTACTGCTTCTGTAACACTATTAAGTTGTTACCAGTAAATAGGGCGCCCTTTGGATTAGCATCCACAGAGTCTGTTTTATAGAGAAACGTCCTCGAGTTATTTATCAAAATAAATTATAAATAAATGGCGGCAGCATTTACTTTTAAGGTGACATCTTAGTAAAGAAGACAAGGGAAGAACATGATAGAAGATGGTGAGACTGGGTGAGGATGTAAGGTGGGCTGGGGATGGGCCAGGGGAGGGCCGCTGTCCCTGGGGAGGGAGAGGCTGCAGGAGGAGGGAGGGAGTGGGAGGGAGTGACGGAGGAGGCTGGCTGAGGATGTGGGAGGAGAGCACATTCCTCGCCTGGACTGGGGAACAGCCAGGACCTGCCGAAGCCCAGAGACACACAACGCAGCATGCTGCCACACTCACCACACCTTGCACACATGCTGACTCGTGCTTACACACACACACTGACACTCACACACAACTTGCGCACACACACTCCCACACACATGCTGACACACCCACACCATAACTTGCACACACACTGACACTATCAATCAATCAAAGCATTTGTATAGCGCGCTACTCACCCGGAGGG
Organism: Lissotriton vulgaris; assembly: GCF_964263255.1. Taxonomy (NCBI): domain Eukaryota; kingdom Metazoa; phylum Chordata; class Amphibia; order Caudata; family Salamandridae; genus Lissotriton; species Lissotriton vulgaris. The sequence goes on from NC_141698.1 coordinate 923,214,354, forward strand.
TCTCAAGGCGCTTGTGGAGGGGGGGGTCCGCTACTGCTCGAACAGCCAGGTCTTGAGTTGCTTCCTGAAGGCGAGGTGGTCTTGGGTCAGGCGGAGGTGGGTGGGGGGGGGGAGTTCCACGTCTTGGTGGCCAGGTAGGAGAAGGATCTTCCTCCCGTTGTGGCTCTTCGGATGCGGGGGACGGCGGCGAGGGCGTGGCTGGTCGATCAAAGCTGGCGGGTGGGAGTGTAGAAGTTGAGGCGGTCGTTGAGGTATCTTGGGCCTTGGTTGTGGAGAGCTTTGTGTGCGTGGGTGAGGGGTCGGAACGTGATTCTCTTGTTGACGGGGAGCCAGTGCAGGTTTCTTAGCTGTGCGGAGATGTGGCTGTGTCGGGGGATGTCCAGGATGAGTCGTGCTGAGGCGTTCTGAATCCGCTGAAGTCTTTCTGGAGTTTTGCAGTGGTTCCGGCGTAGAGGGAGTTGCTGTAGTCCAGTCGGCAGATGACAAGGGCCTGGGTGACCGTCTTCCTGGTTTCGGTGGGGATCCACTGGAAGATCTTCCGTAGCATGCGTAGGATGTTGAAGCATGACGAGGAGACGGCGTTGACTTGTCTGGTCATGGAGAGGGAGGAGTCCAGGATGAAGCCCGAGTTGCGTGCGTGGTCTGTTGGTTTGGGTGCGCTGCCCAGGGCAGGGGGCCACCACGAGTCGTCCCAGGCGGATGGCGACGATCCCAGGATGAGGACTTCCGTCTTATCTGAGTTCAGTTTCAGGCGCCTGTTCATCATCCACTCGGCTATGTCTTTCATCCCTTCGTGTAGGTTGGTTCTGGCGGTAGTGGGGTCGTTGGTGAGGGAGAGGATCAGCTGGGTGTCGTCGGCGTAGGAGATGATGTTGAGGTTGTGTTGGCGTGCGATGGCCGCAAGGGGGCTCATGTAGATGTTGAACAGCGTGGGGCTGAGTGATGATCCTTGTGGTACGCCGCAGATGACTTCGGTGGCTTCTGATCTGAACGAGGGGAGGCGGACTCTCTGTGTCCTTCCGGCGAGGAAGGAGACAATCCATTCCAGTGCCTTCTCTTGGATTCCGACGTTGCTGAGGCGTTGCACTAGGGTGCGGTGGCAGACGGTGTCGAACGCCGCGGAGAGGTCCAGGAGGATGAGGGCCGCTGTTTCACCGTTGTCGAGCAGGGCTCGGATGTCGTCAGTGGCTGCGATGAGGGCGGTCTTGGTACTGTGGTTCGCCCGGAAGCCGGACTGTGAGAGGTCGAGGGATCCATTCGTCTCGAGGAAGGCGGCCAGCTGTCTGTTGACGGTCTTCTCGATGACTTTGGCAGGAGACGGGAGGAGCGAGATGGGGCGGTAGTTTTTGAGGTCGGTGGGGTCGGCTGATGGTTTCTTTGGGAGGGCGCTGAGTTCGGCATGCTTCCAGCTCTCCCGGAAGGTTGCGGTGTCGAAGGAGGTGTTGATGATGTTCCGGAGATGGGGTGCGATGACGGAGTCGGCCTTGTTGAAGACGTGATGAGGGTAGGGGTCGGTTGGAGATCCGGAGTGGATGGAGTTCATCGTGAGTATGGTCTCTTCGGTGTTGATTGGGGTCCAGGCGCGGAGGGTGGTGGTGGGGGGCGCTGGCGTGGTCGTAGGGTGCATCGGCTGTGTGCTGAAGCTGTTGTGTATGTCTGCGATCTTGTTGTGGAAGTACGAGGCGAGTGAGTTGCAGAGGTCTTGCGGTAGGGTGATGTCGTTGTTTCCGGCGCTGGGGTTTGAGAGCTCTTTGACGATGTTGAATAGTTCCTTGCTGTTGTGGGCGTTGTTGTCCAGTCGTTCCTTGAATGCTGTTTTCTTGGTGGTGTGGATCAGTTGGTGGTGTTTTCGAGTGGTGAGCTTGAGGGTGGTCATGTTGTCTGGTGTCGGGTCTCTGCGCCAGGCTTTCTCAAGGGCTCGGCAGTTCTTCTTGGAGCTCTTGAGTTCGTCGGTAAACCAGGATGCTTTCTTGCTGCCGGGTCTGCTGGGAGGGGTCCTCAGTGGGGCGAGGTCGTCTGCGCAGTTGCTCATCCACCTCGAGAGGTTGTTGGCGGCATGGTTGGGGTTCGCTGAGCTGGCGGGAGAGTTCTGGCTCAGGGATGCAGCGAGCTGGTCGGCTGTGATCTTGTTCCAGCTTCTGCGTGGAACCTGTTGCTGGTGGTGGTGGATCGTGTTCCTTCTGAAGCTGAAGTGGACGCAGCTGTGGTCCGTCCAGTCGAGTCCGGTGGCGTGGCTGAAGGAGATGTCCTTGCTGGAGGAGAAGACTGGGTCAAGCGTGTGGCCGGCGTAGTAGGTGGGGGTGGTCAGCAGCTGCTTGAGTCCGAGGTTGGCGAGGTTGTCCAACAGGGTGGTGGTGTTGCAGTCGTTGTTGTTCTCCAAGTGGAAGTTGAGGTCCCCGAGGAGGATATAGTCAGCGGATGGGAGGGCGTGCGGGCTGATGAAGTCGGCGATGTCTTCTCTGAATTGTGTGTGCGGTCCCGGGGGTCTGTAGATGAGGGTGCTTCTGAGGGTGGTCTTGGGGTCGGTATGGATCTGGAAGTGCAGGTGTTCGGCGGCTGTGAGGGTGTCGTCGGTGTTGGTCGTGATGCGGATGGTGTTCTTGTGGGCGATGGCGATGCCTACTCCCGTCTGGTTGACTCGGTCCCTCCGGGTGATCTTGTAACCGTCCAGGATGGCGATGGCGATGTCGGGCGCTGAGGAGGCGTTCATCCATGTTTCCGTGAGGAAGGCGACGTCTGGAGATGTTGAGTCGAGGAGGTTCCAGAGCTCCACGACGTGTCTGTGGACGGAGCGGGTGTTGAGCAGGATGCACTTGAGGTGGTTGCTGCTGGGGGTCGGATTGGCGGGTGCAGTGCAGGTCCGGATGCCAGAGAACTTGCAGGAGTGGCAGGTGAAGGGTCCGTGGGTGCGTCTCGGGATGGCTTGGTAGCAGCCGGGGGTTTGGCCGGTGTTGAGTGCATTGAGGGTGGCGGCGTCGTAAGTCTGGCGGGTGGGCTGGCATCCTCGGGGGCCAGGGGTTTTGGCGCTGGGCGCGGTCCAGGCGCGGATGGGCGCAGACGGGCTTGCCTTTGGCGCAGAATCGGCGCGCCCGCTGCGCGTCAACGTGCGTGGGAGCGTCATAAGAAGGGAGCCGGGAGGGAGGGTCCACTGGGTGGCGGAAGCGTGGGAGCCAATCGGCTGGCGGGGGGGCGGGCCTGCAGGGAGGCAGCGGCGGGAAAATCAGGTGCGGGCTGGCGGGCGGCTCAGCGGCGGCTGGGGCGCCTTCAGGGAATTGAAGTCAGCGGCAACAACAGGAACAGCGGTGAGCAGGAGGTAAGAGGAGCGTGGGGGTGACCAGGCCTAGGAAGGCGCAGTGGTCGCTCCGGAGATGGTGGCAGGGTCCCTTTAAGAAGGGTCCGCTGGGTGGCGGGATTGTGGGAGGTAATCGGCTGGCGGGGGCGGGGCCGCACGGAGGCAGCGGCGGGAAAATAGGGTGCTGGCGGGCGGCTCAGCGGCGGCTGGGGCGCCTGCAGGGAATTGAAGTCAGCGGCAATAACAGGAACAGCGGTGAGCAGGAGGCAAGAGGAGCGTGGGGGCGACCAGGCCTAGGAAGGCGCAGACACTCATGCACACACTCATATTTGCACACAAGCTGACTTATGCTCGCACATACAGACACATCGACTCGCTCATGCACGCACCCACAACTTCACACACTGACTCATGCTTGCACATACGCTCACACACCTACATTTTGCACAGACACAGACTCATGGTTGTACACACACATATACACAAACACACACACAGACACACTTACAGCTTGGCACAGCTAGGGCTCTCACAAGCTGCTCCGCACACACATACACACACTCACTCACTCACAGGCAGGCGAGCACACGCACAGCCAGGCATTGCACACACACATGACACTCACACCGGCAAATACATCCCAACAACTGATCTCAGAAACTGACACATTGAAACACACAGACTCCCCGGAGGGCACTCACTCACAACCGGGTACAGCAAGCCACATCCAGGCACACCAATCTACCAGAGACTTGCACCGGCATGCCACTGACACACCGACCTACCACAGACCCATCTAGACACACTGCCGTGCCACAAACTCAAACTCATCAAAACACACCGACCTACCACAGACCCCTCCAGACAAACCAACCTACCACAGACCCATATACACACACTGCGTGTCAGACTCACCGACCTACCACAGACTCATCCAGACACACTGACCCACAGACCCATACAGACGTCACCCCTACAATCACTAAATGCAGTCAGTCACCCAGGCACGCATAGCCAAATCCACTTGCATAGTTCACAAACCCGCACCAACAATGACACAAACACACACACACCTCTTCTGAGTGCACTGCTCAGTGGTGTGGAATTTATTAAAATATCTACTTGTCCATGGGGCAGGTTGCTTCATAAATCTACTTGTCCTGTAACAAAATCCACTTGTCCCTTTGGTGCCTTGTTGTGCGGCGACAAATTATGGCAGCAATCTCATTATATAAGAGTTCTTATACAGCCTCTCTGATTATGCCAGGGCTCATACCATAGTAGTGTTTGAATGCTAGTAATCCCTTTATTTTGCTACGTTTCCGCAGATCTACATGCTGGGACTGAAGGTAGTGGTAAACAATAGTTCCAGGGTTGGAATGTCCTTTTGAGTCTGTGCAAACCTTAACTTGCATGTTTTAAGGGTTTTCAACAACTCTTCTCTAATCTTTTCCAATACTGAAAAATTTGGGAAATTTACTCCTGACAATGGCAGACGTAAACCTTCTTCCAGAGTTGGGGAAAAAAGTGGTTGGATGGAAAATAAACTTGCAAACACTCAGGTTTTCGCATGAGCAAATCTACACATGCATATTTGCTCATGCTAAAATGCAGTTCACAAATATCTTCTAGGAGTACTATTTCTTGCCCTACTGCTGTAAATTCTTGTGAATTCATGAAAGCCATATAGCTGCCCTTAATGCAAGGACATAAACCAAGGGTGACCTTTGGAGACTTTCTTTAATAATTGGGCCCCAAATTTGTTCGAGTGTTAACCATAACCTTTTGTGTTTATTAAAATGATCTCTCTGTACCGTCTGGCTTCATGTGAGTGAGAGCATTCTGCTCTTTCATATGGAGTATATTGGCACACAAAGTAGTTTTTTCAGTGCCAGTAACTAATGTGGCAGTGTGTGCTTTTTTGAGACCCAAAACTATTTTTGCTTTTGCCAATGTTTGTTATAATGGTGAGGGTCCGGCAGGTCTCACATCAATAAGATTTTACAAAAACCATGCCAAAACCAGTCACGCATTGCCAAAACTAAAACGGTGACCACCATTTCAGACCTACTGGCTTTGCCAATGCTTGTTTATTTCTAAAATCTTATTGAAACTGGTTACACTGATTTTCTAATATGAATATTTTGGGGAAATACTAGCATGCATCAACACATTTTACTAAATGATGCTGCAGAGAAATGGTACCTGAAATTTTACAGTAGTTTAGCAAAAAAAATGTTTTCCTACTTTAATTTTTTAGGGACATTTTATATTGAAAGGAAATAATCATTAATCTTGCTTTCAAGCTTCTGCAAATATTTGCATCTAATCAGAGAGCATTCTGGGAGCATTATGCATAGCCTCATATTGCTAAACTTTGAAACCGTGTGTCCACATTTTTATACTGGAACCACTGTCAGTAGTGCAATCAGAACTTGAATGTTCGAGGCATATGGGCTGCAGATGGTACATTATGAATAGATCGCCATCTGGTGTTGGGCTCGGATGATTGCACTTTGTTTTTCTCTTGGAGAGTCTTTTGTCTCTTGGTGACTCCTCCCTTGGTTGGTAGTGCGCATGGGCATCGGCTCCATCCTTAGATTTTTTTTTTCCGCCATCGGGTTCGGATGAAGATCGAGACGCTCCAGATCAACTTCGCAAGAAAGTGATTTTCGGCTCGTATTCCCTTTCCAATTCGACGGTATTGTTATTCGAACGCGTTCATTTCCATTCCGACGCGTTACAATTTCAAAATAGAAGAGAAAAACTTGGAGCTACGTCGAAGAACAGGAGGCCTTTCTCGACGCAGTCAAGCCCGGAGTCCATGGAAAGGACTCCATTCAAAAAATGTCCAACGTGTGGTGCTAAGTTCCCACACAAGGACCTACACGAGGTGTGCAACCTCTGTCTATCGCCTGAACACGAATCCAGGGATTGCGAAGCCTGCGCAGCATTCTCCTCCAAGCTAACGATTAGAAATCGTCGAGCTCGAAGACACGAGGTTTCCAGAATGCAGGCGGAAGCGATCCCGGAGCTGTTCGGAGACGAACAAATCGAGGAAGAAGAGGACCAGTCTGGGTCGGAAGGGGACCAGTCGGAGGTTGAAGAACTCATCGAGCAACAAACCGTGAGTGACGACGTCCCCTTACCGAAAAACCGACCCCGCCCTCGGGCCCGGTCAAACCGCTGAAAAAAGTTTCCGACGCCCCGCCTTCGGGCCCGGCAACGAAACCGAAACTGAAACCGAAACACTCGGACTCCCACCATGTCGGATCCGAGAAAAGGGCGACATCGACTTCGGCACCGAGGCTACATACAAAGGACAGCTCGGGATCGAAACATTCCATGTCGAAACATAAATATGACTTATCGCCCAAGAGACACTCGATACCAAGAAAGTCGGAATCGAGCAAACATTCGGTTTAAAAAACAACAAGATCTGACGATCGAAAACAAAAGCACCTCTCGGAACCAGGACCCTCGGTACCGATTCAGGAGCAACAGACAGATCCCAAACAAAAGATCTTGTTTATTGATCCACAAACTGGGAAAGTGGTCACGAAGAAGAGAAAGAGTGAACAGTCAGAAGATAAACCTCTTCCTTCAAAAAAGAGATCAATGGGGACGAATATAACTCCTCCTGCTTCTCCTCGTCCTAGAGTAACACCCTCTTCTCCTATTCCTCATATTCCTACACCTTCCACACCAAGACCAGCTACACCTCAGTCAGATGTAGACAGTGATCTGGGGGAGGGAGAACCTCAAGGGGATGACGAAACTATCCCAGATGAGGAGGATCCATGGGAAAATTATGATGTAGGGTCAGATGAAGACAACGACCCAGAGCTATATCCCTCAAAGCCTTCACCACCTGATGATAACACAGGTTTTGTGCAGCTCATTAATAGGGCAGCAAAATACCATAAGGTAGATATACATACAGAACCTCAAATAGAGGATTTCTTGCTAGAGACTCTACCTAATGCACAGAGAACATCAGGTACTCTCCCTATGTTGAAGGGTCTTCTTACTCCCACAGATGAGATATTCGAAAACCCAGTGAGAGCCAGGGTGTTAAACCCAAGAATTGATAAAAAATACAAAGCGGCTCCAAAGGACCCAATATTTATTAGAGGGCATGTACCGCTAGACTCGCTGGTGGTCTCAAACGCTCGTAAGAGAGCAAACTCGTTATCTACAGGAGAGGCTCCTCCACCAGATAAAGAGTCAAAGTTAATAGATGCATCAGGTAAAAGAGTAGCATCACAGGCAGCGAATAGCTGGCGTATAGCCAATACACAAGCACTACTCGCACGTTATGACAGGGCACATTACGATGAGCTAGAAAAACTTCTTACACATCTCCCAAAGGAACATCAGAAGAAGGCAGACCAATTAATACAGGAAGGTAAAATAATAACAAATACTTCCATTAAGTGTGCATTAGACGCAGCAGACACTGCAGCAGACACTGCAGCAGACACTGCAGCAAGGTCAATTAACACTAGTGTCATGCTAAGAAGACACGCATGGCTTAGAATCTCAGGATTCAAACAAGAGGTACAAACAGCCCTACTGAACAAACCATTTGATCAGAAGACATTGTTTGGTTCAAGCACAGACGAGACATTAGAGAAAATGAAGAAAGATACGGAAACGGCTAAGTCAATGGGAGCATTGCAACAGCCAACACACAGAGGTTCCTTTCGTAGATCCACCTATAGAGGGGGCTCAAAAAATACAGGAACGAATCAGCAATCCACATCTTTCACACCTACATCACCCAGAGGTAATTCAAGAGGCAGTTACAGAGGTAACAACAATAAGGGAAGAGGCCGCGGAAATAATAATAACCGCAACGCCTCAACACCAAAACAGTGACTTCATAGAACTCCCCCCAGACCACATAACACCGGTCGGGGGACGTCTATCACAGTTCCTACCTGTCTGGGAAAACATCACGTCAGACAAGTGGGTGAGACAAATTATCCAACATGGTTATTGCCTAGAACTCACAGATACCCCGCCAAACATCCCCCCCAAACAGCGTCCAATGAGTCAGGATCATCTGACATTGTTAAGAGAAGAAGTGCTAGCACTTCTACAAAAGCATGCAATAGAGAAGGTCCCAAAAGATCAACAGGGCACAGGAGTATACTCTCTATACTTCCTGATCCCCAAAAAGGACGGGTCCCTACGACCAATATTAGACCTCAGACCTCTCAATGCTTACATAAATTCGGAGCACTTCCACATGGTCACGCTCCAACAAGTACTCCCTTTACTGAAGAAAGGGGACTTTCTTTCTACACTGGATCTGAAAGACGCTTACTTTCATATCCCAATTCACAAAGCCCACAGAAAATACCTAAGGTTTGTGTTAGAAGGACAACACTATCAGTTCAAAGTCCTTCCATTCGGTGTCACAACAGCACCGAGAGTTTTCACAAAATGCCTAGCTGTGGTGGCAGCACACCTAAGAAGACAACAAATACATGTCTTCCCATACTTGGACGATTGGCTAATAAAGGCCAAGTCAAAGGAAGAATGTCTTCACAACACACAGAAGACAATTCAATTGCTGCACCACCTAGGGTTCACGGTGAACTACAAAAAATCACACCTACAACCAAACCAGATTCAGCAATACCTGGGGGCTACAGTAGACACAGAAAAGGCAATAGCATACCCCAACCCAATCAGAGTACAGACAATGGTCGGGTTAATACAAAGATTTCAACCACAACACTCACTACCAGCACGAGTGTTTATGCAACTATTAGGCATGATGTCCTTCTGAATACTGCTAATACCACATGCCAGACTACAAATGCGCCCACTACAAGAGTGTCTAGCGACACAGTGGAATCAGGCTCAAGGGCAGATTACAGATCTGGTGTTGGTAGACGACCGGACGTATCGCTCTCTGAAGTGGTGGAACACAGAAAACATTTCCAAGGGACGGTCGTTCCTAGAGCCAATTCCACAAGTAATAATAACAGCGGACACATCGCTCTCCGGATGGGGAGCGCATATGGACAGATACACAGTACAGGGGAAGTGGAGTGTGCAGCAAAAGAAACTGCACATCAACTACCTAGAGCTATTAGCAATATTTCTAGCACTAAAAGCTTTCCAAATGCAAATAACAGGCAAAGCAGTCCTGATCAGAACAGACAACATGACTGCAATGTATTATATTCAAAAACAGGGGGGGACACACTCTCTCCAACTGTCCAGACTAGCACAGGACATATGGAGATGGGCCATTCCTCAAAAGATCTACCTGTTAGCGGAACACCTACCAGGAGTTCAAAACCAAATAGCAGACATCCTAAGCAGACAGTCAGAACAAGTGCACGAATGGGAGCTGCACGACCAAATACTACAGCCATTCTTCCAAAAATGGGGGCAACCAGAGATAGATCTGTTTGCCAATCATCAGAACGCAAAATGCAAAGAATTCGCATCCAGGTACCCACACCAAAGGTCCCAGGGCAATGCACTGTGGATAAATTGGTCCAACAGATCTGCGTACGCGTTCCCTCCTCTACCACTAATTCCATTACTGGTTCGGAAACTGCAGCAACATTCAATGACCATGATACTAGTGGCACCCACGTGGGCAAGACAGCCGTGGTTCACCACGCTGCTACAACTCTCACAAGTACCACATCAAAAGCTAAGGTTATTACCCATGCATCTTACACAGAACCATGGAGAAATAATGCACCCAGATCCCAACCAACTGAACCTAGCGATCTGGCTCCTGAAGTCATAGAGTTTGGGTATTTAGATTTACCACCAGAATGCATGGAAATCATTAAACAAGCAAGACGTCCTACCACCAGAGCATGCTATGCAGCAAAATGGAAGAGGTTTGCTATACACTGTAACAGTAAGCACATCAACCCTCTGGACGCATCTACTAAACAAATCATTTGCTATTTGTTACACTTACAGCAATGTAACCTAGCATATACCTCTATCAGAGTTCATCTAGCAGCCATAGCAGCATACCTACAAAACAGACAACATCTGTCATTGTTCAAAGTACCAGCAATTAAAGCTTTCATGGAAGGACTCAAAAGAGTCATTCCACCAAGAAGACCACCTTCCCCAGTCTGGAATCTAAACATAGTGCTTACCAGACTAATGGGGCCACCATTTGAACCTATGCATAGGTGTGAAATACAATTCCTCACATGGAAGGTAGCCTTCCTCATAGCTATCACGTCACTTAGAAGAGTAAGTGAACTGCAGGCTTTTACGATTCAAGAACCATTTATGCAGCTACACCAAAATAAAGTGGTTCTTAGAACAAACCCAAAATTCTTACCGAAGGTTATTTCAGCATTCCACATCAATCAGTCAGTGGAATTACCGGTTTTCTTTCCAAAACCACAAACAGTAGCTGAAAGAGCCCTACATACACTGGATGTTAGAAGGGCCATATTGTACTACATAGAAAGAACACAAACTTTCAGAAAGACAAAACAGCTATTTGTTGCGTTTTCTCCCACACATAAAGGCAATCCCATCTCCAAAGCGGGCATTGCCAGATGGATTGTAAAATGCATTCAAATATGCTACTTAAAGGCAAAGAGAACATTAACTGTTCCTCCTAGAGCTCACTCTACACGTAAACTAGGAGCATCTATGGCATTTCTGGGAAACATTCCACTAGATGACATATGCAAAGCGGCTACCTGGGTTACACCGCACACCTTCACAAAACACTATTGTGTAGATGTGCACACAACACAACAAGCTAGAGTGGGACAAGCAGTATTAAAAACATTGTTTCAGACAGTTGCAACAGACACGGGCGACCACCGCTAGGGAGAGAACTGCTATATAGTCTATTCATAATGTACCATCTGCAGCCCATATGCCTCGAACGGAATATGCTACTTACCAGTATGCATCTGTTCTTGGCATAGAGGGCTGCAGAGTGGTACATGCCCTCCCAGCCTCCCCGGAAACCTGTGTCTGTTCCAACATTATCTTATTTAGATACACTTACATGGGCACTCTTATCTGTATTCTACTATACTACTCCATCTAACCCTACTATGGCAAAACAATCTAAGGATGGAGCCGATGCCCATGCGCACTACCAACCAAGGGAGGAGCCACCAAGAGACAAAAGACTCTCCAAGAGAAAAACAAAGTGCAATCATCCGAGCCCAACACCAGATGGCGATCTATTCATAATGTACCACTCTGCAGCCCTCTATGCCAAGAACAGATGCATACTGGTAAGTAGCATATTCCTTACTGAGAGCGCTAAGCCTAATAATAAAAGGTCTCAATTAATGAACCATAAATACATGTTTGACAGCATTAACATATGCACACAAATATTAACTTAACTGCAGGCAGTGCCCTTCCCTGATTCTTAATGTGGTACTGCAAACTGGCAGCCAAAGGGTCTGTGCTGCAGGGGATCGGGCCTGCTGGTCCCAAGGACAAAATGCACATTCCAACTGGTTGCCCTTGACCCCAAACAATATGTCCTGGGCGTCGGGCTATAGGAATTCCACATCCCTGACTGCTCCATGGATGGACAGACTCACAGACCCACGTGTGTGACCCTAGCTTGAGCTCGCCAGCGTGTGCGCCCACTGACTGCCCTCATGCACACACTAACAGGAGCACAGTGTTACAGGCGCCCCACAACTCCCCCAACAAACCCTTTCTATTAACATGGGGCTATACAAATTATACACTGGGGTCTCAAAATCCTCTTCCACACCATGTCAATTTAGCGCGGTATAACACGCGCACAGCATTGGTTTGGGAACCACTGAACTAGAAGTACTGCCAACCAAATGGAAACTGCTATGCGCCAGACGTGCAGAGTAAGACTTTGTTCCCTGCACTGCGCACGCGCATCAGCTGTTTTAAGCCTCATGCAGTTTCACTTTCTCAATGTGCCCGCGCAGTTTTCTGTAGAATTTACTTACGAACGTGACGTCTCTCAGCTCAACTTCTATCACTACGCATGCGTGATAACTCAAAGTTAAATGCTTTTATCTGAGCAGTCACCCTCTTGCGAGAAATTTCACACAGATACAGCTGGAGCAGTTGGGTGAGACCGGCAGGTGAGTGATTCTGTGTGAGCGTGCCGGGCAGATGTGAAGAGCGGCTGAGCACAGTAATGGTGGCTGCTGGTTGGTATGGGGGCAGGGGTCCTGTTCTGATGAACATGCGCGCTCAGCTCGGGATGTCCTTGAACCCCTGGGAGCACTGGCATGTGTTTTTCCCTTTCTATGCGACTCCCCCTGGTAGGCTTTTGAACAACTTGGTGAGTGTCGTGCCGGGGAGAAATATAATAGTTGAGTATTCAAACAATCCTTTGTAACCACCCAAACGTGCTCTGTGCAAGCTGGACGGTGGTAAAGGGTCAGGGGTCAAAGTGGATAGTGAAGATGTCGAAGGAAGGAGTTGGCATTTGAGCTCATTAGATGGGGTGCGTTAAGATTGGTGACGTGGTTGAGACTGGGATTTGAGGCTATTTGAACGGTTGTTGAGCTACGATGGCGTGATGTTGTATAGTCTTGTATCTGTGCTTATTGAGCACCAAACCAATCAAGAGTGGCTTATTGGCCTAAATTAAGGTATAGGGTTAGGCCGTAGCAGCTTTGGGATGGCTTTCATGTTAAAGCAAACCAAGCAAAACAAATGCAGCGTCCCGTGAGTGGTGTGAGCGAGCTTGTCCGTGTGGCGTCGGGCTGTCGAGGCAAGCGCGCACATCTACTGTCGGCTGTCCGCAACTCGTATGCATACACCTTTTCGGTACTGTTGTGTTCGTATGGGTAAGAATGTGTTATTTTGGGTGAGGTGAGATGACTAGGTGGGAACTCGCCATAGGTTGTCGCATGAAAAGTAAAGTCACTTGTATTAAAACGTCCCTGTATGCCTATAAGCAAGAATGCAACATGTGTGGCATAGGCTGTTGTATGCATTTCTCCAAAGTAGAAAGTATGGGGACTCACAAACTTCTTACCACCCAGCATTTCCGCACACTTCTCCCAAACAGAATAGTTTCCATGTTGTGTGTGAGGGTGTATTTTTTCAAGAAGAACTGGTCAAAACTGTGAAATCTCTGTGGTGGCAGTTAGGTCTTATTTACAGTTTTGTATTTTTCCTATGATGGGCATTAAGTCCACCCCACACATGGGAGCAAGCAATTTAGTTGGTACTAGTGTCAGATCACAGGGTGGTACCTGCTAGAGTTTTTCTGTTGCATAACCACTCAAAGTAGTTTTTTTTAACCCATGCTTCCACTTTTGCAGGGAATTATGCGTAAGATGTGTTGTTATCCTCTGAGTCTCTTGGTTTCACAAATGCCCTGGTTTGTTAGGGGTCTCTGGTTTATGTCTAACTCAGTGCCAGAATAGTGCAGCCATGTACTGTAGTACGTGAGTAGAAATTGGGATTTACCTGGGTATAGTTTTTGGGGTCGCAGAGAGAGGGTAAGATTCTTTTCTCCGTGGGGAGGAAATGCTAACTTGTGGCTAGGGCTTGGACATGATGCCAAGTGGCCTAGACCCCATCATATTCCTTTTTAGGTCTCGGCCTGCGTAGGCTGCCCTTTCGCAGTCTCGCTGGGGAGATTTTATGTTTCTAGAGTATAGGGCTTAAACCCGCACCTCTTCTCCATTGGCTGGCTTCCTAAACGGAGGCCAGCCATTGGAGAAGAGGTTTGTCTGTCCATTTAGGCCCCATCTTGTTTGGATTCGGGGGTGTATTTTTTAGGTTCTTTCTCTCCTCTTCCCATTGGCTGGAATTTTACATTCCAGCCAATGGGAAGAGGAGAGAAAGAAAAACACGCCCCCAGTCTGAAAATGATGGGGCGTTTCTCCGATCCATTTCTGCTGGACCTCGGAGAAACATGGTGGTGTGCATGGCGTGGTCCGAGGTTCACGTGTGGAAACAGACTGTTGCAGGGTTGCTCTCACCGGAGCACTCCTCGGATAAAGAATCCTCCTCGCCCCAAGAATCCTATTTGCTGCCTCCACAACTGTGCAGCGATCTGTGGGGGCTCTGGAGCCCGGGAACGGTCACCATTACGGGTCTGAAGTGGCGGCGGTGGCAGCGCGAGTGTTCCGGGGGCTCCCATGCGCTGGAGGGAGCCCCGGAAGAAGAGAAAGCCCCGTCGCCTATTTTGCTGCGGAGGGAGCGCGAGGCACAATGCCGGTGCTTGCCCCGCCGCTTTTGAAGAGGGAGCCGACCAGCTAGGAAGGGAGACCGGCCGCGCAACAGAGAGAGACTACTCCTCCCCCCCTTCCCCCCCCCCCCCGGCAGCCGAGGAAGTCTTCGAGGGAGGAGGTCAGAAGCACACACCGCCTCCTTGAGTGCCACTAGGAAAAGTCCCGGGTCCCAGGAGGGGGCCTGGGTGAAGGCAGGGAAGCAGCGCAAGTGTTTCTGGGGGCTCCCATGTGCTGGAGGTAGCCCCGGAAGAAGAGAGAGCCCCACCGCCTATTGCTGCGGAGGGGGCGCCAGGAACACTGCCGGTGCCTTCCCCCGCCGCTTCTGAAGAGGGAGCCGACCAGCGAGGAAGGAGACCGGCCGCGCAATTGAGAGACTCGAGAACCGGTAAGTGAAGCCGGCTGGGAGGGGGTTGCAGGGAAGCACCACTCCGGTGCCTCTCTTCAGGGCAGCTCCGCTTGGCAGAGGGCTGCCCCAACGCTTTTCCCTCATTTGCGGAGCCCCGGTGAGTGGGGGCTCCATGTCGCCTGGGGACAGTCGAGGTCCCAGGCCTATGCGGTGACTTGAGCAGCCCCGTCTTGCAGAGGGCCACTTTTACATTTGGGGACCATGTTGTTTGTTTAAGGAACCTAGGTGGCTCCCCCGCCCCATGAGTTTTTTCGCTTTTCTTGCCTCTGTTCCCTGGTTGTGCTCGCTTTTCTTGCCTCTGTTCCCTGGTTGTGCTCGCTTTTCTTGCCTCTGTTCCCTGGTGGTTGTGCTTGCTTTTCTTGCCTCTGCTCCCTGGTTGTGCTCACTTTTCTTGCCTCTGTTCCCTGGTTGTGCTCGCTTTTCTTGCCCCTGGTTGTGATCGCGTTTCTTGCCTCTGCCCCCTGATTGTGATCATTTTCTTGCATCTGCCCCCTGGTTGTGCTCGCTTTTTTTGCCTCTGTACCCTGGTTTTGCTCACTTTTCTTGCCCCTGCCCCCTGATTGTGATCGTTTTCTTGCCTCTGGCCCCTGGTTATGCTCGCTTTTCTTGCCTCTGTTCCCTGGTTGTGCTTGCTTTTCTTGCCTCTGCTCCCTGGTTGTGCTCGCTTTTCTTGCCTCTGTTCCCTGGTTGTGCTCGCTTTTCTTGCCCCTGGTTGTGATCGCTTTTCTTGCTTCTGCCCCTGATTGTGATCGTTTTCTTGCATCTGCCCCCTGGTTGTGCTCGCTTTTCTGCCTCTGTTCCCTGGGGCCTTACTGGGCAGAGATGGGCGTGTGGCTGACCTAGACTGAGGGAAGTAACGGGTGAGCTCTGGGAGTTGGTGGGGGCCTCGAATAATCCATTTGTAAATAAGGAGACTCCCGGGGTGAGGGTGTTTGTGTGTTTCTGTGGCTGTGTGTGGCTCTGCGTGTATGTGTGTGGCTCTGTGTGTATGTGTGTGGCTCTGTGTGTATGTGTGGCTCTGTGTATGTGTGCGTCTCTGTGTGTGTGTGTGTGGCTCTGTGTATGTGTGGGTCTGTGTGTATGTGTGTGGCTCTGTGTGTGTGTGGGGGGGCTCTGTGTGTGTGTGGGGGGGCTCTGTGTGTGTGTGGGGGGGCTCTGTGTGTGTGTGTGGGGGGGGCTCTGTGTGTATGTGTGTGGGGGGGCTCTGTGTGTATGTGTGTGGGGGGGCTCTGTGTGTGTGTGGCTCTGTGTGTGTGTGGCTCTGTGTGTGTGTGGCTCTGTGTGTATGTGTGGGGCTCTGTGTGTGTGTGGCTCTGTGCGTATGTGTGTGGCTCTGTGTGTGTGGGTGTGGCTCTGTGTGTGTGGCTCTGCGTGTGTGTGTTGCTCTGTGTGTGTTGCTGTGTGTGTGTGTGTGTGTGTGTGGCTCTGCGTGTATGTGTGTGGCTCTGTGTGTGTATGTGTGTGCCTCTGTGTGTATGTGTGTGGCTCTGTGTGTATGTGTGTGGCTCTGAGTGTATGTGTGTGGCTCTGTGTGTATGTGTGTGGCTCTGTGTGTATGTGTGTGGCTCTGTGTATGTGTGGCTCTGTGTGTATGTGTGTGGCTCTGTGTGTATGTGTGTGGCTCTGTGTGTGTGTGGGGGGCTCTGTGTGTGTGTGTGTGGCTCTGTGTGTATGTGTGTGTGGCTCTGTGTATGTGTTGCTCTGTGTGTGTGTGTGGCTCTGTGTGTGTGTGTGTGTGGCTCTGTGTGTGTGTGTGTGGCTCTGTGTGTATGTGTGTGTGGCTCTGTGTGTTGCTCTGTGTGTGTGTGTGTGTGTTGCTCTGTGTGTGTGTGTGTGTGTGGCTGTGTGTGTGTGTGTGGCTCTGTGTGACTAGACTGAGGGAAGCAACGGGTGAGCTCTGGGAGTTGGTGGGGGCCTCGAATAACCCATTTGTAAATAAGGAGGCTCCCCGGGGTGAGGGTGTTTGTGTGTTTCTGTGTATGTGTATGGTTCTGTGTGTATGTGTGTGGCTCTGTGTGTATGTGTGTGGCTCTGTGTGTATGTGTGTGGCTCTGTGTGTATGTGTGTGGCTCTGTGTGCATGTGTGTGGCTGTGTGGCTGTGTGTGCATGTGTGTGGCTGTGTGTGTATGTGTGTGGCTGAGTGTGGCTGTGTGTGCATGTGTGTGGCTCTGTGTGTGGCTCTGTGTGTGGCTCTGTGTGTGGCTCTGTGTGTGGCTCTGTGTGTGGCTCTGTGTGTGGCTCTGTGTGTGTGTGTGGCTCTGTGTGTGTGTCTCTGTGTGTGGCTCTGTGTGTGTGTGTGTTTAGCTCTGTGTGTGTGTGTGTGTGGCTCTGTGTGTGTTTGTGGCTCTGTGTGTGTGTGTGTGTGGCTCTGTATGTGTGTGTGTGGCTCTGTATGTGTGTGTGTGTGGCTCTGTGTGTGTGTGGCGCTCTGTGTGTGTGGCTCTGTGTGTGTGTGGCTCTGTGTGTGTGTGTGGCTCTGTGTGTGTGTGTGTGTGGCTCTGTGTGTGTGTGTGTGTGGCTCTGTGTGTGTGTGTGTGGCGCTGTGTGTGTGTGTGTGGCGCTGTGTGTGTGTGTGTGGCGCTCTGTGTGTGTGGGGGGGCTCTGTGTGTGTGTGGGGCTCTGTGTGTGTGTGTGGGGCTCTGTGTGTGTGGGGGGGGGCTCTGTGTGTGTGTGTGGGGCTCTGTGTGTGTGGGGGGGGCTCTGTGTGTGTGTGTGGGGCTCTGTGTGTGTGGGGGGGCTCTGTGTGTGTGTGTGGCGCTCTGTGTGTGTGTGTTGGGGGGGCTCTGTGTGTGTGTGTGTGTGGGGGGCTCTGTGTGTGTGTGTGGGGCTCTGTGTGTGTGTGTGGGGCTCTGTGTGTGTGTGTGGGGCTCTGTGTGTGTGTGTGGGGCTCTGTGTGTGTGTGGGGCTCTGTGTGTGTGTGTGGGGCTCTGTGTGTGTGTGTGGGGCTCTGTGTGTGTGTGGGGGGCTCTGTGTGTGTGTGTGGGGCTCTGTGTGTGTGTGTGGGGCTCTGTGTGTGTGTGTGGGGCTCTGTGTGTGTGTGTGGGGCTCTGTGTGTGTGTGTGGGGCTCTGTGTGTGTGTGTGTGGGGCTCTGTGTGTGTGTGTGGGGCTCTGTGTGTGTGTGTGGGGCTCTGTGTGTGTGTGTGGGGCTCTGTGTGTGTGTGTGGGGCTCTGTGTGTGTGGGGCTCTGTGTGTGTGGGGCTCTGTGTGTGTGTGTGGGGCTCTGTGTGTGTGTGTGGGGCTCTGTGTGTGTGTGTGGGGCTCTGTGTGTGTGTGTGGGGCTCTGTGTGTGTGTGTGGGGCTCTGTGTGTGTGTGTGGGGCTCTGTGTGTGTGTGTGGGGCTCAGTGTGTATGTGTGGGGCTCAGTGTGTATGTGTGGGGCTCAGTGTGTATGTGTGGGGCTCAGTGTGTATGTGTGTGGCTCTGTGTGTATGTGTGTGGCTCTGTGTGTATGTGTGTGGCTCTGTGTGTGTGTGTGTGTGTGTGGCTCTGTGTGTGTGTGTGTGTGTGTGTGGCTCTGTGTGTGTGTGTGCGACTCTGTGTGTGTGTGTGTGTGTGTGTGTGTGGCTCTGTGTGTGTGTGTGTGTGTGTGTGGCTCTGTGTGTGTTTGTGTGACTCTGTGTGTGTGTGTGTGTGTGTGTGTGTGTGGATCACCGTTATTTATCTCACTGCACCATCCCAGCTCAGAACCTGGCTATATGCAAATCAGTCTGTCCCTGGCCCAGTGCATCATGGGAACAGGGCAGACTAAACTACCAAGCCCTGATCTTTTTTGTCCACCATAAGCGTGGAAGGGTATACTCAGATGTGAGTCCCTAGTTCATTGCACCATCCGGATTCAAGCAAGCCGGGCCGAAGACGGCTGAAATGCCAGAAACCGGTCCCCGGTAGCTTGTTTCCTTCCCAGTATAAGAATTGGCTTGGTAGTTTGGTCTGCCCTGTTCCCATGATGCACTGGGCCAGGGTCAGACTAATTTGCATATAGCCAAGTTCTGAGCTGGGATGGTGCAGTGAGCTAAAAAACGGTGATGGATCAAGCCCTGATCTTTGGACTGGGTAAGAGTGGTCTGCTTAATTCAGACGCTCTGTTCATCACCACCTCCTTTTCTGAATCATTTATGTGATTTGGCACATTTTTATACTGTTTTAATGTATGATCTTATATTATTGCTCTCAAATATTTGATATGATGATGATTATTTTCATATGGACATACTTACATTTTCTTTAACCATGGAGCGATTGTGTCCTGTACTAATGTGCTTTCTTCCCCTTTGTATTTCACTCTTCCTAAATTTGAAATTTATCTGTACCAACATGCCTTCTTTTGTCGCCAAGTCCCCATGTTCTTACAGTCATGTAATTATTGGGGTGAACTTCATGTTTAATGTTGGGTGGTTATTATAGCGCTACTTTGCAGTCAAGAGCAAACTGCTCTTTTCTTGTTATGCTGTAGAGAGATTTGTCTGCTCTTATGTTGTCTCTTCTCGCTTACATGAACTTTTGGACTTGTATAGGTTAAGTAGCGTCATACAGTGCATGCGCCAGGGGAAAAGGCACAGAAAAAGGTCAAGCTGTAGCAGTATGAGCTATGTAGCATTAGGATTTGAATTATGATCTCATCCACCACTGTATGGGCGAGAAACTTGTAGCTACGCTTTCAAAACTGTGGTCAGCGACATTTCGTGTGAATGGCTTATCAGCACCGCTGCCCACTCCTGTTGTCTGCCTGAATGCCTTCAGGTGCATATTGGTCCATCCATACTAGACGCCCCCCTCCTTTTGACATCTCTTCACCTTTTCCCCAGTGATTGCATCTTCTGTCTGTCGCTTTCGTTAGTGACCGTTCTGCTTGTAGAAGCACTACAGTGTTCTGTATTGAAGAGTGAATCTGATGTGTGTATTATCTTCTCCTGGGCTGGGATCTTTATTCTATAGTTATTTGAGATGGTACGTTGATGGCTGTACATGCAACCGTGAAGGTACAAGTTATTTAGGTTACTTTTTTAGAGCTGCATTTTATTAATGGACATCACGGTTTTAATGTAAGGGTTACTAGCATATGTAGATAATCACTTTATTTTTTGGAGCTATTCCTTGATGCCACTCGTGGTTCCATTCTCTGCACTGATGCTTAGTTGGTAAGTCTTTGCCCATCCGTCTTTCCCCTTGCCTTTAACCACATGGCTGCTAGGCGTTTTCCCGTCCTGCGCTAAAAAAACAAAAATCCCATAAATCATGACGAGCTGGCCTTGTCATCCGCGCACGGCAGGTAAGCGCCATGACGAGCCCAGCTCGTCATTAGCTTCGAAGGGGTTATGTGTCTTTCCCCTACAGTAAATAAGGCTGGCACATAATCGGTGGTTGCCACACTTGATGTGTACCGGTATTGGGTCCACACTGCCAGGTTGTCACAACGTGAGATCAAGTTGAAGCGCTTGAATATCTATCTGGGGTATTGTTTTCTGAAAATGTAATACATTTCTAATTTTTATCGCTATTAAAAGCTTACGTCTAGAATGCATGTTTGTGTCTTGATGTATTAGCAGTGTTAGGTTGGCACTATTTAGCTGCCTCCCCTTTCACCATTTCCAATGTGTGGGTGTTGGTCGTCCTTAAGGTGCTCTTTGAATAGCTTGCCTCTCACTAAAACCCCGTTTAACGTAGCAGGTTCACTACTACCCTGAATTACACTCTGTATGATCGCTGTTCTCTCTCGGGGATTCCATTGGCTGGGCCTTCACTGTCGTCACTTCCTGCACTGAAGGATTGTGGTTTTTAGGTTTCGCCTGGCGTTCGCCACACACACACCACACCACACACAGCTCACTACCATACATGCCAACATTTCAGAAGAGCAAAGTAGGTGTGTGTGGCTCTGTGTGTGTGTGTGTGTGTGTGTGGGTGTGTGTGGGTGTGTGTGTGTGTGTATGTGTGTGGCTGGCTGGCTCTGGGTGTGTGTGGCTGGCTCTGGGTGTGTGTGTGGCTGGCTCTGGGTGTGTGTGTGGCTGGCTCTGGGTGTGTGTGTGGCTGGCTCTGGGTGTGTGTGGCTGGCTCTGGGTGTGTGTGTGGCTGGCTCTGTGTGTGTGTGTGGCTGGCTCTGGGTGTGTGTGTGTGATAGTAATTGCTGTCTGCTGAGCTCGTCCATAGTGTAGTAATCAGGGTTCCCAAGGCCTACATGCTCCGAAGATAACCCACTTACACTCAAGAACTGTTGGCACGGAAACTGTAAAAGGCAAAGAACAAGTTTATTAAGACCCCATGGGGTGGTGGTACACTCATACAGCACCCTTCGGTAATGCAAGAGGTATCACACCGAACACCGGTGTGACCCCGATTTATATACAGTTTTGGGGCAATAAAAGATAGGCGGCACAAGTTAGAACACATTCATGTACATATATGGTCATGTTTTGGAACACAGCCAGCTCATTGGAGGGGGCACAACTCCGCTGGTCAGTTTGGTGCACATTCCTGAGGGGTAACGGGTCAGTTGGGACTGCGCATGTGCAAGCTTGACCAGTACTATAAATAGCCTGTTGCTGGGCAGACTGAAGTGGTCAGTGGTACGGACAATGGACTAAAGGGCACGCCAGCCACGAGGCCGCTTATGGCCTAAGATGGCCGCCACAACATTCAAAATGGCGTTTTCATATATAGCCAAGTTAAGGAGAAAAACGTGTAGTTTCAGCTAATCGCTAACGCGGCCATGCCAATTACGACAGACGACCCTTTTAGCGTTTAGCTGAATCTACCTCATAGTGAACATAATCAGGATGTTCGTCCTCGATGTCTATTAACATTATTTGTGTTACTTCTTTATGAAGCATCATTTTGTCATGGGCAAGTGCTCGTCTTGATGGTATGCAAGCTGATAGGCACATGGAACATAAGGCAGGGCCACATTGGATACATAGGCAAACAAAAAACAGTGCCCCCACAATTATACATAGGATCGTTAACAGTTTCCAGCCCCAAGTAGTAAGCATTGACCAGAACCATCCTGAAAGTGTCCAAGTTCCATTGTCCGGATGTATCTCAGCTGCGATTTTATGGAGCTTTGATATGGCATCATAAACAGATGGAGAATTGTCAGGTATGTATACACAGCAGCTACTTCCGATAATTCTGCATGCCCCCCCACGATCAGCTAGAACTACATCCAACACCATCCTATTTTGGAGCGTAACTATTCTAGAAATCTGAAGTTCCTCAGTGATATTTCCTAGGGCAATGGCAGTGTCATTCGCTACAGCCTCGACAACACGTGTCAATCGTCTTATTTTCCGGCTGTTCAACGCGGCCCCCACAAAGGAAAACAGTCCCAAATTGAAGTCCACATACTGTTGTAAGGCAGTATCAGTCTGGTCTATGTCATCCAGAACGACAGTCCGTTTGACCCTATTCAGGACAAAATCGTGGTACAAGATATAATCATTGTGATACATTGGTGGGGCAATGAATACAGGAGGTAGCACAAACGATACATAACACGTGCCCAACCATCCCAATGGAAGCTGATGATAACCCTTCGTTCCACAGATAAAATACGTGTTTCGAGATGCTACAAATGAGATGCCATTCGGGCTATCAAAAGTAAGTGTGGTGTTGCATTCACTTTTCCCTACCGCAATCGAACCTTTATTTCTAATACACAAATCGACTTTAGTAGCAATGACATTAATGACGTGTGAGCTAGATACATTGATATTTCTTTGATTGCTGTACACACGCGGGGCAGATACGTTGTCGGGCCTGTACTCTTCCCATTCGAATCGAGTACCCTCAGCCCGCGGAAACCCATCCTTGTCATGGGAGCATACTTTATTCAAACGGAAAAGCACCCCCCCTTTGGTTGGCCATCTCAAAGTAAAGAGGAGGGTGTACCAGGCATTGCAGGATCCATTATGAGAAAACGGGAGTGGAATGAGTGGGGTGCCCCCTCTCTTCTGGTGCCCCGGTAACATCCCACACACCCAGCAATTTGAAGTATTGGTCATATTGTGCGTGTGATGAAGAATCTGAATAAAACTGTTGTTCAGATAAGTTTGCCGATGTCGTTCTTCATGGTAGGGTAAGGTAAAGTGAAAATGTTCAGATGGAGCCGGGGTAGTCGGCAGCAAATGTTCACGTGCAGGTACCACAAGTTCAACTACCCAGGCTATTACAGCTATCACCACAATAGTCAAAACAAAGAGAATGGCACCCAAGATTCGCTTATCTCGTGATGCTGGTGATGCCATAGTTCGGAAAAGTTCTTACAGAGTCTCAAATAGTTCAATTTGTTCACAAAGTCTCAAATACACATGTGTGTATACCTAAAAAAAGAAAAATACGGTGCTGAACTCCGAGGTAGCCGTTGTTTTCTTCTCCGGGCCAAGACGGGTGTCGCTACACTGGCAGAACTGATCCCCCCCCCTTGGAATTCCTGGTTTCCGTTTCACAAACCTGGAGCGGTAACCAACCAGTCATATACAAAAAACCAAAAAATCTTCTTATCGGGAGACGCAGGTTGTAGTGCTCTCGTCCAGCAACAGCGTGGTCCGGGAAGGCTCCCTCAACTTCGGCCGACGTCACAGCTGGGCTCTTCTCTTTCTCCAGAATCTCTTTGTAGTCGGTCAGCACAGCGGGAGTCACCAGATCCGGAGAGACACGGCGGCAGTGTGTCGAGTGCACCCACCGCTTTCTGTTGGTCACTCGTACAGCAGTCCGGGTCGCAAGGAGGACCTGTTCGGGGCCCTTCCACCTTGGCTCCAAACTGCTCGCTCTCTCAAACGATCGGATCATCACATGATTGCCAGGGCGAAGATCATGGCCCTCTCCAGTAGAGTTGTCAGGGAGCGCTTCTCGAACCTGTTGATGAATAGAAAGCAAATAATTTGTTAATCGTGCCAAATAGTCGTTCATCATAACACAAGGCACATCATGTATTAATCGCGGCTTGGGCACCCCCCAGATATTCATGGGGCGCCCAAACACCACCTCATATGGTGTAAGGCCAGTTCGTGAATGGGGTACTGATCTAAGAGAGAGCAGTGCTAGCGGCAAAGCATCTGGCCACTTCAACGACGTGGATGCCACAATTTTGGCCAATTTAAGTTTCAACGTAGCATTGTACCGCTCAACCAGACCTGCCGACTGAGGGTGGAACACAGCGTGGAACTTCTGCTGAATCCCTAACCCCTTCAGTACATACTCCACAATCTTCCCAACAAAATGAGGCCCATTATCGCTCCACAGAAATTTGCAAACTCCAAAGCGAGGAAAGAATTCCTTAAGCAACACCTTAGCCGTTGTCAGAGCTGTATTGTCTTTCGTGGGGAAGGCCTCAATCCATTTGCTAAAGGCACATACCACCACTAGGACGTACTTCAGGTTGTTGCAGCGCTCGAGTTGGATATAATCCATTTGAAGTACCTCAAATGGTGCAGAAGGTGGAACGAACCCTCCTTTCGGAGTATGGGTCCCCTTTCCAGGATTGTGTTGTAAACAGATCAGGCAGGTCTGTACTACTCTCTTAGCTGTATTCGCAATCTCGGGATGCTCCCAGACTCGTGTTAACAGTCGAGTGATTGCAAGAGCTCCGACATGCGCCAGTCCATGGGTCATCTGGACCATCGCCTGTAAGTAAGCCGCAGGCAATTTCCATTTCTCCATGTCTTTGCTTCTCCAACAACCCTCATCATCTAGTACCCCATCTGCTGCCCATGCCGCAAGTTCTGATTCAGTAGCCGATTTTTGAATATCCAATATTTCTGCTCTAGCATCACTCCATCGCTCAGCCTGCGATTGTGTCACATACATAGGGGAGCTAGTCCGGGACATAGCCGTTTGTCTCGCTATGCTATCTGCGAAGGCATTTCCTTGGCCCACTTTATCCGTGATCTTTTTGTGGGCACTGCATTTTACTATCGCTACTTTCTTTGGACCAAGCAACGCGTTTAGGAGATCACGCACTAGCTCTCCGTGCATAATGTGTTCTCCGTGAGATGTCAGAAACCCACGCTCTCTCCAGAGTAGCCCGAAGTCATGTGCTACTCCGAAGGCGTACCGGCTGTCTGTGTATATGTTCACACATAGGCCAGCACTCAATTCGCAGGCTCTTGTTAAAGCTATCAGCTCTGCTGCCTGAGCCGATTTCTGTGGTATTCGTGCTGTTTCTACCACCGTCTTAAGTGTCGTGATCGCATAGGCTGCGGAAGTCGTACCATCTGGCAGCCTTAAACACGATCCATCAACCCACAGTTCCCCATCCACATCTGGAAGTGGCACATCCTGTAAGTCAACACGACCCTTTGTCTGTTCCTCGGTCAGGAAAACACAGTCGTGATGTTTTTCTTCCTGACCCTCCTCAACCGGATAGGGCAATAAAGTGGCGGGGTTCAGAGTAGCGCATCTTTTCAGTGTAATATGTGGCGCCAAAAGTGTCAGCTCATATCCTGTTAGTCGCGCACTCGTAAGGTATTGGGTCTTTGTTTGATTTAGCAGAGCATCTACTGCGTGAGGAACTAACACCAGCAGTTTATGTGATAACACTATTCCCTCACTCTGCCGTATAGCTACTGCTGTTGCTGCTACCGCTCGAAAACACCCAGGCAACCCTCGTGCTACAGGATCAAGAATGGCAGAGAAGTATGCACATGGTCTCTGCTTGTCCCCGTGCACTTGTACTAACACTGACAACGCGCACCCATCATTCTCGTGCACGTACAATGTGAAAAGTTTCGTGTAGTCTGGTGTGCCTAACACGGGTGCAGAACAAAGGGCCTGTCTCAACTGTTCAAAGGCCTTCTGACATTCATCTGTCCATTCAAGGGGCATTGGTGTAGCTTTGGACAGTAATGCTAGCAAAGGTTTTATGATGTGTGAAAAATCCATGATCCACTGTCTACCAAAAGACGTCAACCCTATGAAGGCACGTACATCTCTCTGCGTGCGGGGGACTGGTGTGTCTAAAATTGCTTGAATTCGATCAGATGTTAATGCACGCCCCTCCTTAGACAACAGATGACCGAGGTAGGTCACCTGGGGTCTACAGTATTGGAGCTTCTTTTTCGAAACCTTATGATTGTTCTGTGCCAAAAAGGAAAGCAACGCAATTGTACTTTCTTCACATTGTGCATAAGAGTCTGCGGCAAGCAGAAGGTCATCCACGTACTGGATGAGAACAACGCCAGTCTGCAACTCAAAGGAATCTAGCTGTCTTTTCAAAGCCTGGCTGTAGATGCTAGGGCTTTCAGTATAACCTTGGGGAACATGACAAAATCTATACGATTTATTATTTAACGTGAAGCCAAACAAATATCTGCTATCAGGATGGACAGGGATGGAAAAGAACGCGTTTTTCAAATCAATAACACTAAATGTTGTGGCCGTTGGTGGCACCAATGTAAGCAAGGTCGTAATATCGGACACCACCGGGTATTGGGGAATGACAATTTTGTTAATCTCTCTCAAGTCAATAATATAGCGATAGACTTTGTCGTAAGTATCTCTTTTAAGGATCGGAAGAATAGGACTGTTGCAAACATTATAAGGGACCTCCTCCAGTACTCCTGCAGAGATCAAATCCTGAACAATATGTGTCAATGCAATTTCACCTTCTCTCGAAATCTTATACTGGGGTACTCGTGGTAGAGGGACTCCCTCCTTAACAGTAATGTGTATTGGTGGAATACGCATCTCTCCCACATCCGTATCTGAGGTCGCCCATAACGTGTGCGGTAGAGAGGCCAAGGCTGGAATGTCTAAGATAGTGCAAAACCTATCCGAGTCAGGATAATTGTCATTCAGGATAACCCGCACTCCCTCAGTAGCGCACCGAATCGTTGCTCGAAAATATTTAAGCAACTCAATGCCCAGGATATTGTCTGGTGTATGGGGCGATAACAAAAATTGACCAATACTGAAAAAATTGTCAATACATAGTGCAAGGGGCTTTGACAATGGGCTAGGGGAGGGTGTGCCATCGAACCCTACACATGTAATGATTTCGCCAGACAGGGGAGCCCTCGGAACCAAGTTTTTCGACAACGTGCTACGAGTAGCTCCTGTGTCGACTAGAAATTGATCAGTAGAACCCAGAATACCCGCTGTTACATATGGACCCTGCTGATCTACCGGCACTTCAATTGATTCCTTACCCCATCCTACGCAGTCCTATGCATGCACATAATCCTGGTGCTCCACATTCTCACCCTCCGATATCTGATATTGATTTCGCCTATCAAACGTGTTTCGTTCATCCTGGCCACGGCCCCTTTCCTCAACCCTTCCACGATCACTTCCGCCACCTCTCGCTCCTGTATAACCTCCTCTCGACCTACCGCCTCCTCGACCACGTTGGCTACGCTGCTCACGAAGTACCGGACAATCATCGGCCCAATGCCCAAACTCCTTACAGTAGGCACATTGATCCTCCGCTATATCCGTACGACCATACGACGTATTCCCTCCACCTCGTCTACCTCTATCATTCCCTCTACCCTGTGTTCCCCGAACCTGCGCCAACATCACCTTTGTTTTCAATTCTTTCGCCTTCTTATCAACACTTTCTTTAGCCTCCAACTCCTGCCGCTCATAATACTGAGCCATAGTTAACAAAGACGCAGGGGTCGCCGTGGCCCAGGAACTTTCACTCGATTTCAATCGCTTTGCAATCTCCGGTAGGAGATTAGCCACATACTTATCTACGAACAAATGCCGACCCGTATCGTCTGTTAAAGATTGACCACTATAATCATGGAATGCCTCCTCGAAGCGCGTAAAGAAATCTGAAACCGTTTCATCAGGCTTTTGTTTGCACGAGGCTAACATAGTCCAATCGATCTTTTTAGAAGGAACAAGCGTTTTTAATTTAATCAAAATAGCCGCCGGAAGGTCTAGAATCAACTGACAAGGCTTACATGCCGGTTCCCTATCTAAATCGGCAGCATTTATTTCTTTCCATGTCCCCCCAAGTATTGTTTCATCATTATTTTTACGAATTTGCCTCCACATATCAGGTGGAAGGATTAGCCCAAAAAACAGATCTATGTCAACAAGAGTCATCACACAAGATGAAATAGCCCCTTCCACCCCTTCATAAAATGCCGCCGGATTTTTCCGAAGATCAGGTAGAGAAATTTTCAATGCCATAACATCTGCTCTATTCCAAGGCGTATATACCCAGTTATATATAAAATATCCTTTCGCATCCTTTGACGATTTATCATCATCTGTACCTTCCCCTTTAGGTGGAACATACAAGGGCGCGGCTTCACGCATAGGCATAACATGCAATGCAGAACTCTTATCTGAACCCCGGAGAGAACACTCCTTAATCTGCTCGTTATTCTCCGGCTCGGACTCCTTTTGCTTCCTTTTCCGCTCCTCCCGTAATCTTGTTGTTTCATCTCGCAGCTGGATCAGTTGCTTGAAAAGGTCGTCAACATCTGCAAGATCAAATAAACCTTTATCCAAATTCTCACGATGTACTGACAAAGCTTTAGGTTCTAACGTATCTGAAAGGTCACGATACGCGGCAACAACTTCATCCGCCAAACTAGACAAAAAATACATTAATTCAAGATCCGACCACCTACTCCTCTCCGCAATCACCTCATCCTGAGAAACACATTTCCTATTCACTTTACGAGCCCAACTACGTAAATGTGCGGACCTCTCCGCAGTAAACCTGAGAGCGGATATACCCTTCTTTTCCGACTTATCCTGCCCATCATCTCCCGAATCTTCAGCTGGAGCCGTTGGCGAAACGTACGGAGGCGGTGACCGATCTAGTAATGAAAAATCATCAATTTCATTATTAAGGACAGGATAAAGCGGTCGGCGAATAGGAAATTGACCAGTCGTTTGCAATTTACGTTCCCGTTCCTCCCTCTCTCTTTTCTCCTGAGCCTCTTTTTCCTCAAGCTGTAAAGCCTTATCCCGAGCAGCCTTGCGCTGCTCTTTGTCCGCCAAGGCAACTTCACGTTTCATTCGCTCACGCACCGCTTTCTCCCACATTCGCACACAATCAAACATGTTTTGTCTAGACCTGCGTTGAAACAAACATTGCTCCACAAACTGTACTTTACGTAAATCGAACGACCCATGTAGAGGCCATTGCAATTCAGGATCAGTTCTCGTGTACTTATGCCATAATTTGCTGTACATAATAGGGGGAAGGCCAAATTTAATATACATCTCCCTGTTCGGTGTTCCCTCTGGGGGAGCTGGCTGTGCTTCCGCTAACCTAATTGTGGTACCATTTCCAAGACAGCACATTCCTCGGAGTGTGCTGAAAACAGGCATGTTCAAAAAGTATCACGAAAGCGTGACACCGTATATAAAATGGCACTTACAGTACTTCACACAAATGTGCCGCTCAGAGGAAAAAAAACCAAAGTTAGAGAAACATCTCTACATGCCTGCCTATGTGAAGTGCACTACACATATAGATTCAAAGTTCACAAATTCACAAACGTTCGCTAACTCGAATCAAAATCGTAGGTCATAGGACTCCGGCAAGCGTCCGAAGACTACCTTACCGATCACAAATCATAGGACTTCAGCAAGCGTCCGAAGACTACCTTGCCGATCACAAATCATAGAACTTCAGTAAGCGTCCAAAGACTACCTTACCGAACACAAATCTTACCCAAATTCTCAAATGTCCAGATTCCAACTGCCAAGGTCTTGTGATCAAATCAGCCAAACGGCACTTTCCCAGCAACACAGACACTCGAAAACTCAGTCGGAGACCGGCGCCACCTGGAAGGTCAGATCGGAAGGAAAGGAAGAAACACCGTGGGAGCCAAGACTCGGGTCACTCAGTGGCAGCGCGCGTCCATGGCGAGTTTCCAAGCCTTCGTCACGACCTCTCCTTCGGGCATCCGAGTCGCCGATGAGTCCCTGGTCGTGGTCGCCGATTTGTAGTAATCAGGGTTCCCAAGGCCTACATGCTCCGAAGATAACCCACTTACACTCAAGAACTGTTGGCACGGAAACTGTAAAAGGCAAAGAACAAGTTTATTAAGACCCCATGGGGTGGTGGTACACTCATACAGCACCCTTCGGTAATGCAAGAGGTATCACACCGAACACCGGTGTGACCCCGATTTATATACAGTTTTGGGGCAATAAAAGATAGGCGGCACAAGTTAGAACACATTCATGTACATATATGGTCATGTTTTGGAACACAGCCAGCTCATTGGAGGGGGCACAACTCCGCTGGTCAGTTTGGTGCACATTCCTGAGGGGTAACGGGTCAGTTGGGACTGCGCATGTGCAAGCTTGACCAGTACTATAAATAGCCTGTTGCTGGGCAGACTGAAGTGGTCAGTGGTACGGACAACGGACTAAAGGGCACGCCAGCCACGAGGCCGCTTATGGCCTAAGATGGCCGCCACAACATTCAAAATGGCGTTTTCATATATAGCCAAGTTAAGGAGAAAAACGTGTAGTTTCAGCTAATCGCTAACGCGGCCATGCCAATTACGACAATAGGGTACAATAGGACTCACATTTGCGAGAGATTAAGCTAATGGCAATGTAAATGACAATGCCATTTATTTATATGTTTTCAAAACCAACACATAAATACAACATTTGTCATTTACAATGCCAATAGCTCTAACTTTTCCAAAGGCAAAACCATTGCATTGTAAATGCTTGTTTAAAATATTCCTGATTTCCAGTGGGTTTTCTATTTCTCAAACTGCCCTCATTCATCCTACCCGTGATCACCCTTCTGAAATCTGCTCCACAGGAGGTGAAAAGACTGGTGACCCTCCCCATTTAAAAACAAATCTACTTCTGCCATCTAGTCGGCTTTTATCCCCACCCAGGGGTGGGGTGTCCGTATTGAGGGTATGTTCCCCCATCTATTCAAAAGTTCTTCTGTTCTCCTTCACACTGGGAGTGATTACCATAATTCTGCATAATTGAAAAAGGGAGGGGGTATGTGGGGAGGAGTACAAGTGTCCTAATTCATAACATGTACTTTATAAGTATACAAACATTTACAACATGCACTAGTATATTACATAAATGTGTGGTCATCTGCTAGTTCTTTTTTACATTTTTAAATAATGAATCAACATCACTGTTAAATCATATCTTCCATTGTGTAAGTGCTTATTCGGTATACACCAAAACATAAAATGTACAAATATACCCGTTTCAGGCCTCTTAAGTCTGTGGGTCAAATTAATATGGTCTGTTATTGAATTTATTTTGTATAAAATCGCCTTAAGGATTTCATAGCTTGGAACAGAAAAAAATCCCCAATGTTACCCTAAGCAACTATTCCTTTCCTTTAAGTTCATGACTTAGTAGCTCAATATACAGAGGACCCTCCCTCCAGCCTGCTTAATTTAATCACAGATGTATTAAATTGAAATTGAAGTTGCATTTATGTAGTTTCCTATGCCTGACTAGGTGTTGATGCTCTTTAGTAGTGTAGGGTGCCAGTAGCACACTACCCGAGAGCCCAAAGGCAGTGGTCCATCCATTGGTTTTAATATAGGTCTTGTGTTCTCAATTAAACGATTTGATACATTTTCTCCAGTTTCTTTGTCACATATAAATAACTTAGATGTCATCATTAGATGGGCTATGTGAGAAGTGAATAGTTGATGGCATTAATAGATATTGTTAAGTAACAAGGATATGGTTTTAAAGAAAGTTTAATACTGGCATGCAATTCAGAGTAATCTATATACACAAGAGGAATTCAGACTGTAGAAGGGAAGAAGAGGGGCAATAAGATTAAGTATGGGAGGAAAATATTGACAAAACATTAGTGAATGTCCGTTTTCATGAGAGGTTTTAAGAATACAGCATGGATTTATTTTTGCGATTAATTTCAATCTATGGATGGAAACCATCCATATAGAGAGACTTTAACTTTCAAAGACGGAGCAGATACTTGCCTCACCTTAAAATGAAACCCAGTGCTTGTAAAAACCCCTTTAAGAGCGACCATCAAGCAGTGTGACTTTTAAGCACAGCAGTGAACCAGTAATTACCATTTAACAACACCATTGAGAAAGCTCAAAGCTCTTATGCATATCTCCCCAATGTAGATGCCATAAATGCTTGCAGACCTACTACATCAGTACGTTCAGTCTCTGATGCATTGTTACAGTTTATGCATGCAAATCATTGCACACTGTACATTGGCTACACGTTTAAACATGTGATGTAAACACTCACCAACTTAATATCTAACAAGGCAGTTGAGAAACCTGTTGCAGCAATCGTCATGAATACATTAGGGGTATATTTGTTCTGACCCATTCGTTACCTTGTTCGGAAGGGTGTCGGAAGGTGTTGTCCCCTGCCTCTGACTGAAGACCATGAGGCCCTGGGTCTGAGATCACCATGACCCTCCATCATGCCTCGTAGGGATGACTGGGATAGGCAGATCTCAGCAATGGTGAGCATTTCTCGGTTTCTTACACCAAATTGTGGTTTAGCTGAGTTTGATATGAGGCTTATACCAGCTCGGAGGCTGTCCTACATGTAGATGAGAGTTCACAATGACCGTCAAGCATGTTAAAAAAGCCTCCCTTTCTTCGGGCTTGAAGATAGGCTTGCTTTGCTGGGCAGATAAAGCAGTACAGGCAAATACTAGAAATTCCCCATAGGTTAAGTGAGTAATCTTTTTCACTTGAAAATTATACGTTCGAGGCATTTGAGCTGCAGATTGTACACTATGCATTAGATCGCCACCTGGTGTTGGGCTTGGATGATTGGATGTTGTTGTCTTCTTGGAAGAAGTCTTTGTTGTCACGAGATAGGTGACTCCTCCCTTGGACAATACTGCGCATGGGCATCGGCTCCATCCTTAGATTTCCGCCACTGGGTTCGGATGAAAGTTTCTCCACTCCGGCTAGAAAAAGACTTTTCAGCAACTTTGAAGCGCAGAACTTTCTCAAACTTCTACAAACTACCTTTGACATCGACTACAATACTTTTGACGTCATCAGTTCCATTCTGGTCATCGATGTGGGCCGTTGGGCCTACCGACGCCGTGCGGCCTTCACCACATGGAAAGAACTCCGTTCAAAAGATGCCCGGTATGTCGAGCAAAGTTCCCACATAGCGACCACCATGAGGTCTGCAACCTCAGTCTATCGCCGGAACACGACACATCGACCTACACAGCTTGTGTGTCCTTCCGATCGAAGAAAACCATCTCGGCTCGGAGAGCCAGTCGACACGAAATGAGGAGATCAGCTCCAGCACCGGAAGACATCTTCGACGAAGAGGTTCCCCTCGTTCCCGAAGAAGACAAACCTGATCTCCAGATCGTATCGGAGGCAGACGACTCTGATGACTCCATTCAATCGGGTCAGCGCGTGAGTACTTCTGCCCCTTCACCACATATTCTGTCCAAACTGAAGGCAAAGGTCAGCACTCCGCCCAAAGGGCCCAGTCGAGACCGAATACCTACTTCGAAAGCCCCGCCTTCCAGCCCGGCTCCGAAGAAAACAACTAAGCCTTCTAGTGCCTCGACACCGAGCAAGCCTCTTTCATCGGCACCGAAAAATAAAGATGCCTCGGCGCCAAAGCCAACAGACCCTTTGGCACCAAAGCCTAAACTAGTACAGCACCAAAATATAAACGTAACGGTACCAAAACCGAAAAAAGCACCGGCTCCGAAGCCGTCCACTTCTAAATCTTCGGCGCCGAAGAACTCAAAGTCTGATTCCGAGGTGCCCAAATCCTCGAACATGCCTACAAAGCCGAAAACTACACTTTTGGCACCGAAAACTATGCCACAGGACGTTATAACACCTCCCAAGGCTAAAGACACGCGACAACCGAAAAAATCGACGCCCAAGAAGGTTGTAGAGCAGGAGGAACTTTTTCGACCAGATCCTCAACAAAAGAAGATCTATATAGACCCAAAGACAGGTCATGTAGGTGCTACACCTCACAAGAAAGGACCAGTAGATGCACCACCCACACCTGTGGTTCCTGCCAAGAAAAAGGACTGTGCAACATCTCCTTTGCACCCTTCCTCTCCTATAACATCGCTTCCTTCTTCTCCTGTTTCTCCTCACATATCACCTCAAATCTCTCCTGTACATTCCCCATTATCATCACATTCCCCAGAGCAGAATGATGATGAATACAATTTGGGTGGCGGGGAGGACATGCAAGAACCGGATTCATACCATGTAATTAAGGGTATATGGGACTTTTTAAACCCAAAAAATGTGCCTATATGGGACTTTACAAACCCACAAAATGTGCCTGACATTCCTGAACCGCAGTCCTATCCATCAAAACCTTCCCCTCCAGAAGATACCATTGGTTTTGGTCATCTGTTAAACAGAGCTGCTGTTTACCATGGAGTCCCTATGCATTCCGATGACATTGAGGAAGATTTTCTCCTAGATACCTTTGAGCAGTCTCAGCGGTCTGCTCAAATTCATCCCAAGATCAAGGGGGTCATCAAACACGCTCCAGAGGTATTTAAAGACCCTGTACGCACTAGAATATTAAACCCTAGAATTGAGAAAAAATAGACAGGCACCCACAGATCCAGTCTACATTAAAGGACACCTACCACTAGACTCATTAGTTGTGACCAATGCTAGAAAGAGGGCAAACTCGCAAACTTCTGGAGAAGCACCCCAACCTGACAAGGAATCAATAGTGATTGATGCGTCAGGTAAAAGAATAGCCGCACAAGCTACAAACATTTGGCGTATAGCAAATACACAAGCCCTCCTCTCTCGCTACGATAGGGCTAATTATGATCAATTAGAAAAACTACTTGAGCACCTACCAGATCAGTACAAGGATCAAGCAAAGGACCTTATACAGGAAGGCAAGTTGATATCCAATGCCGCTATAAAATGCACGCTAGATGTCGCAGAAACAGCATTCAGGGCTGTAAATACCAGTGTCATACTTAGGAGACATGCGTGGTTACACATTCCAGGGTTTAAACAAGAAGTGCAAACCACCATTTTAAACCAAGCATTTAACCAGAACCGGTTAATTGGGCCCAGAAGTAGACACTACACTGGAAAAAATGAAGAAGATACCGACACCGTAAAGTTTATGGGGGCTTTACAGTCCACACCAGCTAGAAGCTCCTTTCGTCGCTCTTTCTACAGAGGAGGCTCCAAACAAACTGGAGCATACACTACAACATCTTTCAAATCACAAACGTTCTCTAACAAGGAATACATTCGAGGAGGATACAGAGGCAATAATAACAAAGGAAGAGGTCGCGGTAACAATAACAATCGATCCTCTTCCGCCACAAAACAGTGACTTCACTCTGCTTCCCCCACAGCATTTCATTCCTGTAGGGGGCAGATTAACACAGTTCCTGCCTGTCTGGAACTCCATTACAACAGACAAGTGGGTAAGACAGATTATCTAACATGGCTACTGCCTAGAACTTACAGCAACCCCTCCAACCATTCCTCCCAGGCAGCGTCCAATGTCTACAGACCATCTGACTGCTTCAACAGGAGGTTCTATCACTTCTACAAAAAAATGCTATTCAAATAGTTCCTTTAGAAGAACAAGGAACAGGGGTTTACTCGCTGTACTTTCTAATTCCCAAGAAGGACTGAACACGAAGGCCAATTCTAAACCTTAGGCCCCTCAACCATTATATACTATCAGATCATTTTCATATGATCACTCTACAACAAGTGCTTCCACTGCTGCAACAAGGCGACTTCCTTACAACACTAGATCTAAAGGACGCCTACTTCCATATCCCCATACATCCTGCTCACAGAAAGTATCTCAGGTTTGTACTGGAAGATCTGAAAGAGATACGTTAGTGATAGATACCTTACCTTAGAATATCCCCAGGCGTCAGACTGGATCCGGAAATTTTAGCATAGCAGTAACCTTGCGCATCGGTAGTCGTCGTCTGCGGCTCCGCGTCCGTCGTCTGCATCATGGGCGCCGTGATGACGTCGTCGGAGTACTTAGACGGCGCCTCCGCGTGCTGACGTTGGTTCTTCTTTTTTCCGCGCCAACAAGCGCAGATCTGGAAAAAGCAGTACTTCTAGTCACTTTTTGACTAACTTTTTGGATCATTTTGATCATCTTTTCGAAGTCGTACGACTCCGATCAGTGCGATAGGGATGCCTGGAACTAAGCACTGCAAGGATTGCGAGCGCAGGATGTCAGTCACGGATCCTCACCACCTGTGTCTAACTTGTCTAGGCGTCGACCACGACGACAAGGCCTGCTCCGACTGCCGGGCCCTCTCAGGTGAGTCAAACTCCGGCAGTCAGTCCCGCGCCGCGAGAGGTCCTGGTCACACGGGAGGTCGAGGGACAGGTCGTGGGGTCTGAGCCACCACAGCTCCGAGAGTCGGCACCACTCCTCCAGGTCGAAGTCGTCGTCCGGTAAGAAACACAAGAAGTCGAAGAGGCGTCATCGCTCTTCTAAATCGCCCTGACGCTCGCGCCCCGCAGCCGGGGGTTCGGGTGACACCGCCCACGCGGCTCCATCGTCGCGTCCAGCTCCACACCCTCCGGTCCCTGGGCGAGACGCGACGCCGGAGGAGATAGAGTGCTTCCTCATGGCCATGAGGTCCCTCTCTCCTCAGACGGGCTCCGCGGGGGTTCGGGCCCAGTGGACCCGTCGGGGGCCCCTAGCGGGTTGTGGGCTTCAACACCGTCCAGTGCTTTGGCCCCGACGCCGCCGGCACCTTCGGGCCCGGCGCAGCGGGACCCCACTGGACCCGCTTTGGGATCTGGGTCGTCGCCGGTGGACCTTACAACCCCCCTGGCGTCGGTCCGTCAGGTGTCACCTCCGGCGCCGTCCTTGGGCCGCGCCGTCCCCGATGCCTGCCTCGCTCCGGTTCCGGCGTCGGTGCGGCGCCACTGGGCGCAGTACCCGACGGCGCTTAGGGACTTTTACTTCAATGAACCGGCCCCATTGATTGAGAACCCTGATTATCAAGAGATGGGTGATAAGGAGTATTGGGAGGTGTCTGAGGACCCTCTGACCCGACCAAGAGTGTCAGTCTCAAGAGGAATGGACAGGTGACACCTCTCCAGACACTGGTTTTGTCTCGCCTCCTACCGTGGCTTCGGAGGAGGGGGCAACATAGAGTGTGGTGTTGATGAGGGCTGCCAAGGCCTTGGGACTTAAGCTCCCAGTCACGGTCGTGAGGACTAACCTCCTAACTGAGGTCCTTAAACCGCAGTCATGCCCAACAGAGCCTCGGCTGCCGTTTTAATGAGGCCTTGACCGACGTTCTTTTGGGCACTTGGTTCAGGCCCGCTACGGGTTCGCCCGTAGATAGGAACATGGCCAGACGCCACCGCCCGGTCCCGGGCGACCCAGTTTTCCTGTCTACCCACCCCACCCCCGAGAGCCTGGTCATGCAGGCGTCCACTTCCCAGACCGCATTCCCGTCGGCTCCGCTGGACAGGGAATCCAAGAGGTATGAGATGTACGGTAAAAAGGTCCTCTCCTCCCTTAGTCTGGGACTGCGGACTTCCAACACCGCATGCCTCTTGGGCCGCTACATCCACTCTCTGTGGGATACGGTTGCGGAAGTGCTGCCACTGTGGTCGTTGGCGGTACGGGCCAAACTCGGCCAAGCCCTTGTGGAGGGCCGAGATGCAGGCAGATATTCTATCCAGTTTGGGCTGGATACCACCGACTCATTAGGTAGAGCGATGGCAACGACGGTGGCGATTAGACGCCACACCTGGTTGAGATCTGCCAACTTTTTGGCCGATGTCCAAAACACATTGATGGACATGCCGTTTGATGGCCGTCGCCTTTTTGGCGACAAGGCAGACCATGCGCTTGAGCGCTTTAAGGACTCCAGGGCTACGGCCAAGTCCTTGGGCCTCTCGGCCCCGCGCCAGCAAGTGGGTGCCTTTCGCTCCTTTCGTGGCCAAGGAAGGGGCGCCACCACACGTGCTGCCAGCCACACGCCGCAGGCTAACATCCAGCGCGGTGGCGACCGTGGGAATAGCCGTGGAGGCAGTCGGGGACAACTGCGAGGCCAGTCCACACCCTCCCCCGCAGCATCCGCCTCTAAACCCTCCTAGTCCGTGCTTTTCGGCCCATGTGACGCCAGTGGGGGGCAGTATTCGCCATCACCACTCTCACTGGCGCACTGTCACTTCGGACAGGTGGGTGCTGCAGATCGTCCGAAGGGGCTACTCCCTCCCCTTCGAGACAACCCATCAAGCCATGCCACCGCAAAACCACCGCATATCAGGGGATCATTTGCTGCTTCTGCAGGAGGAAGTTTCGGCCCTCTTGGCCAAGGGGGCCTTTGAGTGTATTCCTGGGCCAGAAGTAGGACGTGGTTGCTACTCCCACTACTTTCTGTTACCCATGAAGGGCAAAGGGGGCCTACGCCCTATCTTGGACCTACGGAACGTCAACGGCTTCCTCCGGAAGTAGAAGTTCAAGATGCTGACTCTGGCTCAGGTCTTAGCTGGCCTGGACCCAGGAGACTGGATGGTAGCGTTGGACTTGCAGGACGCTTATTTCCACATCCCCGTCCTGCCGGCCCACCGGCGTTACCTGCGGTTCACGGTAGGCCACGACCACCCGAACAGCGAGTTCGGGATATACAGGCTGTGATTCCAATCTTTTAGCCTTTATCCCGAGTTTCGGTCAGGTTGACACTGCGGCTTCTGGGACTGATGGCTTCCTGCATCCGTCTGGTGCATCACGCCCGTTGGCGGATGCGGGCTTTGCAGTGGGACCTGAAGTTTCAGTGGGCCCAGCATCAGGGCAACCTGTCCGACCATGTCCTGATCTCGGAGGGCACTGCGAGACAGCTGCAGTGGTGGCTCACGGACCGCGATTGGGTCAGCGGCAGATCCCTCTCTCTTCCCCAACCGGAGCACGTAGTTGTGACGGACGCGTCCCTGCAGGGCTGGGGAGGCCACATAGGAGAGGCGGAGATCAGAGGCCTTTGGTCTCCGGCGGAGTCCCGGCTCCATATCAACCTTTTGGAGCTGCGGGCGAATCGTCTAGCACTAAAGGCATTCCTCCCCTCTGTCCGAGGGAGTGTAGTGCAGGTGTTCACGAACAACACCACCGCCATATGGCACTGCAACTGCGCCTCTGGCAATGGCTGGAACATCAGGGAGTGACCCTGGTGGTTCAACACCTGGCAGGTTCTCTAAACGCCAGGGCGGACGAACTCAGCTGCCAGTGCATGATGGATCACGAATGGCGTCTGAACTCGGACGTGGCACAAGGTCTCTTTAGGCAGTGGGGAGAGCCTTGGTTAGATCTATTCGCCACTGAAGAGAACGCGCAATGTCAGCCATTCTGCGCGTTGGAATTTCCGAGGCGGCACTCGCTCGGAGACGCTTTTCGTCGCGAGTGAAGTTGCAGTCTGTTGTACGCCTTTCCGCCTATACCACTTCTGCCCAGAGTGCTGAAGAAGATCAGGCATGACCGGGCACAAGTCATCCTCGTGGCTCCGGACTGGGCACGAAAGTACTGGTATCCCGAGCTACTCAGTATGTCAGTCGATCCCCTGGTTCGTCTGCCTCTTCAGGAAGACCTTCTGTCGCAGCAGCAGGGGACGGTCCTCCACCCGAACCTGTCCAGTCTCCACCTCCATGCTTGGAGATTGAGCGGTGACAGTTGTGGCCATTTGACTTGCCTCCTGAAGTCTGTAACATCATTCTGGCAGCCAGGCGTCCCTCCACAAAGTCGGTATACACCTGCAGGTGGAACAGATTTGTGGCATGGTGCACAGCAAAGGCTGTGGATCCTCTCTCTGCCCCTCTTTCTGAGGTTCTTCTCTTTCTTCTTTTGTCTTGCCCAGCAAGGCTCTGCTCTGGGCACTATCAAGGGCTACCTTTCTGCTCTTTCAGCCTTTTTGACGCTGCCTGATCAACTTTCTTTGTTCAAGTCCCCTATTGTTAATCAATTCTTGAAAGGCATCACGCATACGTTCCCTCCTGTGCCCTTTGTGATGCCTCAGTGGGACTTGAACTTGGTTCTTACTTTTCTGATGTGCGCTCCCTTCGAGCCACTTCACAACTGTCCTCTCCGCCTTCTTACTTTGAAGACTGCCTTCCTGGTAGCCATCACCTCTGCCAGGAGAGTGAGTGAGCTCCAGGCTCTATCCTCTAAACCTCCTTTCCTTCCATCCGGACAAGGTTGTGTTGCGGACAAGGCCCTCTTTCCTGCCCAAGGTAGTCATAGCCTTCCACATCGGGCAATCCATCACCTTGCCCACCTTCTTTCCGCCTCCGCACCCCTCAAGAGAGGAAGAGAGGCTCCACCGTCTGGACCCAAAACGCGCGCCCTCGTTCTATCTGGATCGCACACACCAGTTTCGGGTGGATGACCAACTCTTTGTTGGTTACGTGGGCGCTAAGAAGGGGAAAGCGGTGCACAAGCGGACCATCTCGCGGTGGATCATCTTGTGTATCCAGGCATGTTACTCCTTGGCTTAGAAGGAACCCCCTGTTGGGCTGAGGGCTCATTACAAACGGGCCACAGCGACTACGACTGCCTTGGGCCGAGGAGTGCCCTTGCAGGACATTTGCCAGGCGGCTACGTGGGCCTCGCTGCACACGTTTGCAAGATACTATTGCCTGGACTGCCAAGTCCGGAGGGATGGCTTCTTTGGCCGTTCCGTCCTCCAGGAGTTTCTGGTGTGATTATTGGTTCGCAGACCCAATAATCCAGTTGGTATTGCTGGGGTATCTATTCTAAGGTAAGGAATCCATCACTAACGTGTCTCTTTCAGATGCACAAGTTACTACTTGTGTAACGATATATCTGTAAGAGACATTAGTTAGTGATAGATTCCTTACCGACCCACCCATCCTCTCCGTTCTGCGAACCGATATCTAGGGTTAAGGTCATCCCCTTTCAGGGCCCTAATTTCAAGGCATCAGTGTTGGTTTTTAGCATTGCTCTGCGTTTCTGGCGCGGAAAAGCTGTGTCTAAGAACTGACGTCAGCACGCGGAGGCGGCGTCTAAGTACTCAGACAACGTCATCACGGCGCCGACGACTGACGCGGAGCCGCAGAAGACGCCTACCGACGAGCAAGGGTACTGCTACACAAACCTTTCCGGATCCAGTCTGACGCCATGGGGATATTCTAACGTAAGGAATCTATCACTAACTAATGTCTCTTACAGATATATCGTTACACAAGTAGTAACTTGTGCGACAACACTATCAGTTCAAAGTCCTTCCATTCGGAGTGACAACGGCACCACGTGTATTCACAAAGTGCCTGGCAGTGGTAGCAGCACATCTCAGAAGACAACAAATAAATGTCTTCCCTTATCTAGACGACTGGCTCATAAAATCCAAGTCATTCAATCAGTGTGTCCAACACACACATCAAACAGGTCAAACGTTGCACGACTTAGGGTTTACAATAAACTACACCAAGTCGCACCTGCAGCCTTCGCATGTACATCAGTATCTAGGGGCTAAACTAAACACGTCTACAGCCCTAGCGTACCCCAGTCCGGCCAGGATACAAAGCATTCAAGCCTTAGTCGACACTTTTCAACACCAACAGTCTCTGCAAGACAGGATGTTCATGAGACTAATAGGCATGATGGCATCTTGTATCTTCATAGTACCACACGCAAGATTGCAAATGCGTCCACTACAAG
This sequence comes from Lissotriton vulgaris, assembly GCF_964263255.1. Classification (NCBI taxonomy): domain Eukaryota; kingdom Metazoa; phylum Chordata; class Amphibia; order Caudata; family Salamandridae; genus Lissotriton; species Lissotriton vulgaris. The sequence goes on from NC_141698.1 coordinate 923,255,883, forward strand.
AGTGCCTAGCACAACAGTGGAACCAAGCTCAAGGTCAGCTAAAAGACCTGGTGTTGGTTGACAGCCGCACGCATCGCTCTCTGCAGTGGTGGAACACCAAAAACTTGAGAAAGGGGCGGCCGTTCCTTGAGCCTGTTCCAAAAGTAGTGCTCACAATAGATGCATCCCTCACAGGGTGGGGAGCCCATCTCTTACATCACACAACTTGGGGTCAATGGGCCAATCAACAGAAACTGTTCCATATCAACCATCTAGAGCTGCTGGCAATATTCTTAGCACTCAAGACTTTTCAACTTCAAGCACAAAACAAAGCTGTCCTGATCCGGATGGACAATATGACAGCCATGTACTATATACTAAAACAGGGGGGACACACTCTCTGCAACTGTCCCAGCTTGCACAGAACATTTGGAGATGGGCCATTCCTCAAAACCTACATCTGTTAGCGGAACACCTTCCAGGAGTTCGCAATCAGATAGCAGATCTGTTAAGTCGGCAGTCACAAAAGGTTCACGAATGGGAACTACATCCGCAAGTTCTTCAACCATTCTTCCAAAGGTGGGGGCACCCACACATAGATCTGTTTGCCACCCACGAAAATGCAAAATGCCCAGCCTTCGCCGCCAAGTTTCCACGCCCACTGTCCGAAGGCAATGCAAAATGGATGAACTGGTCAGGCAGATTTGCGTACGCTTTTCCGCCTCTCCCACTCATTCCATTAGTAGTGCGCAAGCCCAGACAACAGTCTCTGACATGGATCCTAGTAGCTCCCACATGGGCACGCCAACCGTGGTTCATCACACTATAGATCTCTCTCTAGTTCCACATCAAAAGCTACAGCTCACACACCCCTGTTAACCCAGAACCATGGAGAAATCAGACACCCAGACCCAAACCAACTGAATTTGGCGATCTGGCTCCTGAAGTCTTAGTTTGGTTATCTAAACCTACCACCAGACTAAATGAAGATCAGTAAAAAGGCTAGGAGACCTACTACCATAGCGTGTTATGCCGATCAATGGAAAAGATTTTCCATTTATTGCAACAATAACTAAATTGATCCCCTGGATGCTTCCATCCAGAATATCATTTGCTACCTTTTACATTTACAAAGGTCTAACTTGGCATATTCTTCCAAACGCCTGCACCTGGCAGCAATTGCAGCCTATTTACAAAACAGGCAACATCTGTCTCTCTTCAGAGTACCTGCAATCAAAGCATTCATGGAAGGATTAAAAAGAATAATCCCACCCAGATTGCCACTTTCTCCTGTGTGGAACCTGAATCTTGTCCTTACAAGACTCATGGGGCCCCCTTTCGAGCCTCTACATAAATGTGAACTGCAAATCTTAACATGGAAAACAGCTTTCCTCCTTGTTGCCATTACTTCTCTCAGGAGAGTAAGTGAGATACAAGCTTTCACTATACAAGAACAATTTTTTCAAATACATCCTTACAAAGTGGTTCTTCGATCTAATCCAAAATTTCTTCCAAAGGTCATCACTCCTTTTCACCTAAATCAAACCGTAGAGTTACCTGTGTTTTTCCAAAACCCAGACTCTAGCGGAAAGGGCTTTACACACATTAGATGTTAAGAGGGCTCTCTTATACTATATTGATGGAACTAAATCCTTTCGAAAGACAAAACAACTGTTTGTATCTTTCTCTCCTCCACACAAAGGCAAACCCATCTCCAAAGGTGGGATTGCAAAGTGGATTGTAAAGTGTATACAAATAAGCTATATTAAAGCTAAACCTACATTAACAGTCCCTTCTAGAGCGCACTCCACTCGCAAACTAGGAGCCTCTATGGCTTTCTTAGGAAATATACCCCTAGAGGACATATGCAAGGCAGCAACATGGTCTACACCACACACCTTCACGAAACACTATTGTGTTGACGTGCAAGTTAGCAGCAAGCTACAGTAGGCCAAGCTGTCCTTAGAACTCTCTTTCAAACTACTGCAACGGATACAGGTGACCACCGCTAGGGGAGACACTGCTGCACAATCAATGCATAGTGTACAATCTGCAGCTCATATGCCTCGAACATAAAACGCTACTTACCAGTATGCATCTGTTCTTGGCATGTAGAGCTGCAGAGTTGTACACGCCCTCCCGCCTCCCCGGGACTTGTATCTGTTTCAGGTTTTTCATCTTACTTAGATGCACACGCATGGACATTATTTCCCATCATGGCGAAAAACAATCTAAGGATGGAGCCGATGCCCATGCGCAGTATTGTCCAAGGAAGGAGTCACCTATCTCGTGACAACAAAGACTTCTTCCAAGAAGACAACAACCTGCAATCATTCGAGCCCAACAGCAGGTGCCAATCTAATGCATAGTGTACAACTCTGCAGCTCTACTTGTCAAGAATAGATGCATACTGGTAAGTAGCATTTTCCTTACATACTGTTAAACAGACAATGTATTCAATTAAAATAATCAAGTTATACCCTCAAGATTTTTACTTCTTGCTAACGATTACATGTTTTTTTGTAAACATTTTCCCAGATCCATCAGAATTTGTGGATACCTTTTTTGAGGTTGAAGTTGAAATGGAAAAGGAGGTTTGCCGTGATCTGGTTTGCACTTCTCACAAAGATGAAGAAGGTAATAGTAGTAACATTTTTACCATTGACTTATTATTTACATAGTTTCTATTGTGGTTCACTTTATACTGGAGTATAATTTAAAGGCTGGAATTCAACAGAAAGAAAAATGAACCTAAACGCTTTACTGGTGGCCTAACACTTTTTATTATAAAATTGCCTATATGCACAATCTACTAACCAAAAATTCTGCTTATTCAGTTTGGCAAAACATGCTGCGCTTACTTGTGTATTGCTCTGTAGTTTATGCGTATGTTCAGTTTTAAAAAGGAAGGGTATTTAAATTACAGTTGCACTTGTTTGCACTTGGACATGCCGGGCCAGCATTTTTGTTAGCGCTCCAGCGTTTTGCTAGGCAGGACGTCTATAAATTAGAGGCAGGGCGCAGAAGACGCGCCTAAAGAAAGCTTGCCTGCGCCCAAACGGTACCAGTGGCCAGAAGCCCTGATCCTTCACCGCAAAGTAAGCATGTCTACTCTTTTTCACAGCTTTATACATTAAAAGAATGTGTAAATAAAAATGGTCTCCACTCATTAGATCTCAGTCTAGACCAAAAGTCCTGTAATAGCTGTTACATTTCTTTTTAGGTCTCGCGCCTAGCAGTGCATTGTGCAGAGGTGCACTGTGCAGCAGTGCACGTGCCACGCAAGACATATTGTATGTGAAAAACGGGGAATGTGTGCTGACTTAGGAATTGAACACGCTTGTGTGTGTGTGCGTTTCCTTTTCAGCTCCCCCATTGGCCTTTGTGTGCGTCTTATTCTAATAGACAGCACGCAATTGGCCCGAGGCACGTGCATAGCTCCTCCCATGGCCTATTGGTGTCTATTACGCGCTTGGTGCGCGCAATAGACACCAATAGGCCATGGCTCGCAGTGGCACGCGCGTGCACCACTTGCCGGCTTTTTTTGTTTGTTTTCCTAAATCCCAGCTGACACGGAGCCCAGCGAGTAACCGCTCCAGACAGCAGAAGGCGGCGCAGCGGAACCGGGAATCCTAACCATGGCCAGGACAGCGGTGGCAGCAGCGATGCTCCTCTTCCTCGCGCTGGCAGGCCTCGGAGACCATCTAGTTTGTATCAGGAGTCTAGTGTTTACATTATACTTTTGGGACGTGCTGCATGCGTCGGACATCACTATGTGACGAGTGTCGTCTGAAGCCGCTGTCTTCTCTTCATACCTGATTGTGGTCAGTGACATTACCGTGTATTTTTGTGTTGTGTGGAATCGGGCTGGCGGAGGAGCCAGAGCTTGCTGATGGCAAGATTGTCAAGATGGAGGTTGATTACAGCAGCACGGTGGATCAGCGGCTGCCCGAGAGCGAGAAACTGGCTAAGGTGGGCAGAGTCATGTCAGGCACTGGTAGGCCACAATGGATCAGCAAAGGTTGAGCGAGTCCTATAGGAAATGTGGTAGACAGATGCTCGTCGCAGTCATGGGGCAGACTGCACTTGAGTGAGAGAACGAATGGATTTAAGGAAAGTGTGAGTAGCAAGTGTCTAGAGTACTCCCCATTGACACAATGCATTCTTGTGAAATCTCCCTCTTGTTAGAGATAGCCACATGCTTAAAAAGCAATATTCTTCCGTAGACTTAAAGATAGTAAGAGAACTTGCTTCACCACCTTTTTTCATTAATTAGATTAGTCTCATATATATTGGTTTTCAATGTTGTTTGCCCTCCAACTGGTGGTGTATCTAGTAACTAGGAAAAGAGAGTCTAGACACGGCGAGAGAAGTTGTTCTCACCTGGATGGGCTCTCTCATGCGAATTGGTACAGATTGTATTGGCCCTTTCAATGTAAAAGCCCCCAATCCCTGCAGTGCTGAGCATTTTACTTTGATATTTGGGCTCTTTTGGGTGCTGTGGGTCTTGAATGCACAAAGGCGGAGTAACATGTACGTCTTTAGTAATGGGCTCCATGCTGTTGTGGGACTTTTTAAAACAGCATAAGGGGCTCACCTCTTATTGATCACCGGGCACCTGTTACTTTGGAAACCCTTATTTCAAACCAAGGCTGGAGATGGTCAGATTTAGAAACTGGCAATGGCTTTCCTTTGAGACTGCACAACCTTTAGAGAACTATGCAACTACTGCATTGGGTGCTTGCGCTTGTAGGCAGGAGGAAGCAGAGAATTAACTAAGTGGTAGAACGTCTTCCAAGGAGAGACTGGGTGAGCTATATATCAATACTATATTGAACCTTAGAATGCACCTAACCCCCAATGCACTCACATACTTGGAAGAAATGGCCAGAGGTTATTGACCTGCAAATTCTAGAGAGGTCCTGGATATTAATTTGGAGAAGAGCAGCACAACCCTATATTTGTGTCCTGTATAAAAAATAAATGCTTACAGAATAATGCTTCAGTGATATTTAAGACTGGTCCGAATAATGGCACTCTATGGGATTTCAGAACTCTGCTATATAGGGTGTGACAAAACTTGTTTGAATATTCAGATGTGATGGACTCGTGGTCGCTTCCAGGGATTTTGAACACCAACTGTACAGAAAAATAAGGACCTCACCAGTGTTTAGCTACCGTTAGAACCCTCAGTGGTTTTGTCGGGAGAGGTGGGCAATGAAGGCTTCCACCTGCTGTCGAACCCGACTGAAGGGCTCACATTTCAGATTTTGCTTACACCTAGACTGACAGTGGCTCAGAAACTAAAAGCTCCTGATCTCCCAATTCTGAGTTTGTGGTGGTCGAAGACCTGGAATCTCTATGCCATGGGAAAGTAGGCAAAAGGAACAATTGGTGGATGGAATGCTGAAAAATCTAAACACTAAACCCCAGTCACAAGGACCTGGGTTTTTATCCATCGTTTTTTTGCTCACCACGCCACCCCAGTTTGGACCTAGCCATATGCAGATCTGTCTTGAGCCTGTTCCTCATTGGAACAGTGCAGCCTGAACTGCCAAGCCAGGTTCCCCCTGGACCGGAAACTAGCACCCTGTGACTAGTTTCGGGGCATCGCCACATATCAGCCAGGATAGCCTGAATCTGGTGGCATTGCGAGCACAGGACCCATGTATGGGCATACCCTTCCCACTTAAAGCAACAAATGAAAAAAAGAACAATTGAAGGACTGAATGCTCACCAATGATGGATTTAGGCCCAGATCGCTGTACTGGGGTGAATTATTGACATTGTTCAGCATTCTGTATGTTAGAAACGGGGTAGCGTGGTGCGGAGCGGGCAGGCTAAACTCCAGGGCATTGTGTAAAGCATCCGCCCAGCACTCACAGGCGACACACCAGGCACACTACAAAAAGACTCCACACCAGGTTAGGTGAAAAAACAGTATGTGTATTATAAAATAAACACATCAGAATGTAATCACAGTTGCATATGCAATGTGGTAACTGGCACTGGGTAGCAATTTTACACGGGGACTATTTACAGGACAGCGCCAGTCGGCCCGCTGCCAGAACCATCGCTCGCACAGTTAGGATAAATGTAAGTGTGAAGAATAAAGGTAAAGCCCATGAACTTTCGATGGGTAACAGCCAGTAGTGCTGGCAAAATCCTGAACTTAGCAACTTCCCATTAGCCTAAGAGCATCAGGCCTAAACAGGTTGCATTGGCAACATTGCCATAAACACAAAAGCATTATCTTCTGGCACAATCCTGTGGGCATAAATCACATTAGGCATCACATTAGCAGAAGGCACATTGGCATTAGCATAATCACCTGGCCTTAAGCATACTCGCATGAGGTGTCTCAATAGGCATAAAAACACATTATGCAGCAACCTGTGAGCACAGAGACATCCTTAGGACGTAAACCACCCCTCCTGCACTAGGCAACCTCGTGGGCGTAGATGTATTAACCGTGAATGGTATCTAGGCATAAGGTCCATCAGCATCAGTACATCCTACTTAACAGGGCAAACATGCTACCACCTGGAACCTGTAGGCATCATCTTTAGCAGTGGACTAGAGACACATGTGGCATGTATAAATACACTCCTCATAACACTAGCAGTGTTACACACTAGGCCGGAAAACATCTTTGCATGACACTAGTATGAGGCATCCGACGCACTATGCGCCAAACCATCAGGGTAAACCTCAGGGGGAAAAGCATTACCAGCATAACTGCATTAGCATGAACCACTTAGTGCAGGCATAGCCTTAGCTTGAATCATCGGTGCATACATCACAAGAGGCAATAGGCCCCGCAAGCATAAAGTACAGGATGCCCCAAACGTTGCAACTGCCCACTGTCCAGCGGGGCAGTTGTGAAGAGTTTAGTCAGTTCTGCCCAATACTGGAAATGTGAGTTCCCCTCCTCTGGGACCCTCAAATGAACAATGCCCCCAGACGGTGCAGCTGTCCACTACGAGCCGCAGCTGTGGGAAATGCAGTCCCCCCACACCGATTCACTGGCCAGTTGGTGCCCCCGATGCTATGCCTCACTTGGTGCAGCGGCCCGCAACTGCGGCGCCGCTGGGGAAGGGGGCCCAACACTGGCACTGCTGGTTTCCCCCGGGGCCCTAGGCAGGGTATGCTCAGATGTGAGTCCTTTGCTCACTTTGCCACTGGATTCAAGCAAGCCGGACTGAAGGCGGCTGAAATTCCAGAAACCGGTCCTCTGTAGCTTGTTTCCGGTCCAGGGAAGGCATGGCTTGGCAGTTCGGGCTGGACTGTTCCCATGAGGCACAGGGTCAGACTGATCTGCATATGGCCATGTCTGAACTGGGGTGGCAGAGTGGGCTAAAGAACGGTGATGGATTAAACCCAGATCAGTTGACTGGGGCTGAGTGCTTGTATTGTTAACGCTCCGTCCATCATTTCCTTTGGTTTTTCTTTGTTCGCCATAAGGTGGCAGGGTATGCTCAGGCGTGAGTCCCTTGCTCACTTTGCCACTGGATTCAAGCAAGCCCGGCTGAAGATGGCTGAAATGCCAGAAACCGGTCCTCGGTAGCTTGTTTCCGGTCCAGGGAATGCATGGCTTGGTAGTTCCGGCTGGACTGTTCCCATGAGGCACAGGGTCAGACTGATTTGCATATGGCCATGTCTGAACTGGGGTGGCAGAGTGGGCTAAAGAACGGTGATGGATTAAACCCAGATCAGTTGACTGGGGGTGAGTGCTTGTATTGTCAACTCTCCGTCCATCATTTCCTTTGGTTTTTCTTCGATCCTAAACTAGACAACAATCCTAAGTGCCAATGAAACGTTGGTACTTACTATAAGCCTGTAGGGCACACTAGTCTTCAAAAAATAACTTATTGGTTAATTTCTTATGTGCCATAGTAGAGTTAGATCTACTTATTATATAGCCATTCTATGGCACATGGGTCAGAGTTCCCCTGAGTGGTTCTCCCAGAATGTATGAGGGGACACTCACTGTACATACATATATTTTATGTGGGTTATGTTATATATGTCTTATTTTTGTATTGGTTTCATGTATGTATGAATAATTGTATTGAGCGATAATTTTTTCCCTGTTGATGGACGCCACTGCCGTTTCAAATAGATTAGATGTATTCCTGATGAACAATAGTCATCCTAAAGAGAGTAATTAAATGTACTCTACTGGAGTTGAGTTTGTTGTATTTATTCCTTTGACACCATCTTTTGTTTGTATAGTTAACAGGCGCTAGGCAGCACCACCAGCTTCAGGGGCAAAAGACAGTGCTCCTTTTCTCCTGGGCAATCTGTACATAGCGCCGCCTCACCAAGCGCTAGATAGCAGGCAGGGGCGTACAGGCAATCTAAATATAGCGCTTCTCTGCTGGTAACCAAACTAATAGTCCCACTAGGCACTTCTCTTCTCTTGGCACTCCGCATGTAGCGCTCACGAGGCGCTATGGGGCCAGGGGCACACAGTCTCTCACATGAAAGTAGCGTCCTCGCTCCTCACCTCCTGGGAGTACAGTCAAGCCCCATGAAATTAAATTAAATGAAAAGACCATTTATATAGCACGATAGCTACCCTGAGGCGTCCTAGCGCTGCAGAAATCATGCTTATTGCAAAACAGTTGCGAGTTATTCTTGTTTATTAAAAAGCAGGGTTTTCAGGAGTTTACGGAAGGCGAGTAGTTTGGGCTCCGATCTGAGTTAAAGACGGAGGGAGTTCCAGAGTTTAGCGAGATTGTGGGAGAACGAGCGGCCTCCATACCTGGTTCTCTTGAACCTAGGTATTACGGCCAAGAAGGAGGACCCAGAGATGAGCTGTCTGGTTGGATGGTAGGCGGTTATCAGGGGTTGGTTAATGATAGCACCTGTTCTCCAGAAAGATCGATGTGCAATGCACATTGCCTTAAATTCGATCCTTTCCCTCACTGGGAGCCAGTGGAGGTCCTTCAGTCTGGGTTTGACTGGGACTCTGCAGGGAATTTGGAGGAGGGTTCTAGCTGCACAATTCTGAATAATCTGCAGCTTGTTTAGAGTAGTCTGGGGTGCCACTAGATACAGAGCGTTCCCAAAGTCTAGGCGAGACAAGATCAGACCCTGGACCATTATCTGAAAAGGTAGCAGGGGAAGGATTTTACGCAGAAGTCTTAGCAGGCCAAAACAGGTGGCAGAAAGTTTGGTCACTTGATGGTTAAAATCAAGGGACTTATCTAGCCAGATGCCCAGGCATTCGATAGTCTTTAGGCACAGGGGCAGGTCCCAGGCAGGGGGGCCAGAGTGGGTCAATGGTGTTGTGGATGGAATTGCCAAGGAGCATGAGCTCCGTTTTGTCCCCATTTAATTTAAGGAGCGAAGATGTCATCCAGTCGGTGACTGCTTCCAGGCAGTTCTTCAGGCTGGAGGGTGTGGCTTGCGGAGGATTAGGAGCCACCCTTAGCGGAGTGTCGTCCGCGTAGGTGATGATTTTTACTCTGAGCCCCTCAGCTAGGGGGCTCATGTATATGTTAAATAGTGTGGGGCTCAGGGAGGAGCCCTGCGGGACGCCACAGCTAAGGGGCTTGTTGGGAGAGGTGTAGTCACCCTCAAAAACCTGGAAGGAACGGTTGGAGAGGAAAGACTTAAACCAGGTGATTGCCGTTCCTGAGAATCCCTTCCTGCTAAGTCGGTGCAGTAGGATGTTATGGCTTACAGTTTCGAAGGCGGCACTTAGGTCGAGGAGGATGATGGCTGCTGAGCCTCCATTGTCCAGGATCCTCCTGGCTTCCTCTGTTACTGCGACCAGGGTGGTTTCAGTCCCATGGAGAGGGCGGAACCCAGTCTGGGTGGAGTCTAAGAGGTTGTTGGACTCTAGGAACTCTGTTAGCACGGTATTGGCATGTTTTTCCAGGATTTTACTTAGCCAAGGCAGCAGGGAGATGGGTCGGTAATTGGAGGGGTTGTTTTGATCTAAGTTTTTTTTTTTTGGAGGGCTTTGACCATGGCTCGCTTCCATTGGAGTGGGACAATGCCGGTGGATAGGAAAGCATTGAGTAGTTCTAGAATGGTTGGTAGAATGTGATTAGTGACTGAGAGTAGGGTTCGTGGTGGTGCGGGGTAATTAGAGGAGCCGGATTTTACCTGATGCATGATAGATTCTAGATTGGTTGGGTCTAGAAGAGGGAAGTGATCAAGTGTGGTTGGGGGCTGAAGCCCAGGTTCAAGAGGATTCTCGGACGGGATGACAGGATGGGTAAAAAAAGTGTAGATCTTTTTGATTTTGTGGAGAAAGAAATCTGCTAAGTTCTTCTCCAGGCGCTGTTCAGCACGCAAGGCAAAGTTGTGGCGTTCCTGAGGCGCTAGGTAGGAGAGCGTCAGGCCCTACTGGGCAAGATCAGCAGTCAGTGGGAACTCATCAGTACAGGGCCACCGTTCTTCCCCCATAAATTGGCACTCCTCCTGGGTCAGCAGTCTTCAGTCCAGTAAGGGGGCTCTCACTAGCCCTGTGGACAGCAGAGCGGGATCAGTGGGGCACAGGGGCCAGCACACAGGCCCATGCTGCGGTACTTTCTGGAAGTAGCTCCCCTTTCATTCAAGTCCATGCTCAGTCTGAGCACATGGCATCCCAGCTCCGCTATTTATACGCTCCTCACCCCACCTACCAGACAGTGCCAGAAGCTTCTGGAAGGTGTCTTGGGGAACTGGTTCCAACTGGTTTAGGGGGAGGTGTAGAGCACCCTGTGTGCCAGGCTTCCCTCCAAAAGCTAGGGTTGCTGGGAAACAAACAACTAGGCTGGTAACCCACCTCAGTCAGGCGGCACAACACACAGCCATGGCATCCATTTTAAAAGTAGCATTTCTTCACAACAGCACAAATAAATCTGTGCATGCCATTGCGCAGCAGGTATTTTCTCCCACATGGTCAACGGCCAGGGGGAAAAGCGAAACGTTTTAGGGAAAAAGGGCCAAGTCCAACACTATTAATCAGTTGTTCTTTTTGCAATTGTCACGCAGAGTGGGGCGGATATGCCCAGACGTGGGTCCCGTGCTATCCATGCCACTGGGACAAGTTATCCTGACTGATAGGGGTGAAACCCTGAAAATGGTCGCAGGATGTAAGTTTCTAGTCCAGAAAGGACCTGGCGTGGCAGCTCGGGCTGGACCTTTTCCATTGGGCACATGCTCTGACTGATTTGCATATGGCTGGTTTGGCATGAGGAGCAACATAACAATGGATTTAGGCCATGATTGCTTTACTGGGAGTGAATTTTGACATTGTTAAACATTCTGTCCAATTGTTATGGGATTTATAGAGCGCATGACTGCCCTAAGGCTTCCCACTAAAAGGTCACCTAACTGATAGGGGTTGGCCGGGTCTTCGAGGTATTGCGTATTGCTTAAACAACTAGATTTTGATCACTTTGCGGAACTGTAATTCTGTAGTAGGGGATCTCTGTTATAGTCCTAATCTAGTGAATAGTCCCGTCCATGTGCGTTGACACCGGAGCAATCTAAATTCTCTCTTAAGTGTCTTTGCAGTTCTGCATTTTTTGACAACTTAACACCATCGATGCTCATGACGAGCTGAGCTCGTCATGAGGCACAGCGCTCCGGTGCTAATGACGAGATCAGCTCGTCATGAGCCGTGGAACGTTCACACGCGGGGATAATTCCCCTGCTGTGCTAAGCGTTCCACGGGAACGGGTGCAGCTGTGACGAGCTCAGCTCGTCATGAGCACCGGAGCGCCGTGCCTGATGACGAGCTGAGCTCGTCATGAGCATGTGCGCGCCCCGCCCCCAGCACAGCGGGGGGAATTACCCCCGCAGTGAAGGGGTTAAGAGATTATTTTTAAGACAGATAATGCAGTTTGTATCCACAGGCTACACTGTCCAGTACTTCAAGTAGCAATTCCACCAAAAACCCACAAACTGCACAGTCTGCCCAGTTTCCTCCACAGAGAAACTTGCCTCTACCAGCAAAAGCCTCTGGAATGATAGAGAGGAAGGTATGGGCAGACAAGCCCCATAGGCTGCCATTATGTGGCTCAAACAGGATACTGTGCCTTTAAGAAAACTTTCCAGAACTTCTCCCAGTATCCCAGAATGCACAGCAGGTCCCTTTTACTTTCAGTTCTTTTTTATGGGTCCTGCAAGCAGGACCCTTGAGCATTGAGCTCTCCCTTTCAAGGGTTTATTTGGTGATTTTTTCACTTTTCTAGTGTTGTAGTGCTTTTATTTAAAGTACTAAGCCTTTTTTCTTCCCTGTGGGTGCCCTGTTTTGTCAAAATGCCCGGCTTATTTGACAATTGCCCAGAGTGTGATAGGAAGAAGGCCAAATCCGACCCACATGGAGTGTGCATCGTCTGCCTTCCCTCCTCTCATGTCCCAGAGGAGTGACATCTGCCAGACCTTCTCAGCTAGGACCCTGAGAGAGAGGATGAAAATCAGGCTCCAAGGCCTCGAAGACGGATGTCAGAAGGCACAAGGTGGGTCAGGGCATGCTTGATCTGCCCATGCTGAGGCCTCTGGGGGGCTCCCCAGGGGCAGGAAGTCCAGCAAGCGTCCCCATCCTCCGCCAGCGTCGATTGCGTCGACTACGGCGTCGAGGGTGATGACAGCTGTGTGTTCCCCATTTCCCCAAGGCTCTGTCGACGTCGAGGGAGCTGAACAGACCACTGTCGAAGTCATCGTCATCTTCATCGTGGACGTCATCGCTGAGTCCTCGACGTCGAGAAAAGGCCCGGCGTCGGCGCTCGCCGTCGAGGCGACACCGCCGTTCGCCATCGGCGAAGAGGAGAAGGTCGGCGTGGAGAGGATCCTCGACGTCGAGGAGGAATTCGAAGGCCTGCCGTAGACGTTCGCCGTCGAGGAGGCGTTCGCCGTCGAGGAGGCGTTCGCCGTCGAGAAGAATTTCCTCGACGTCGGGATGGCGTTCTTGGACGCCAAAGAAGCGCAGGAGGAGTCCTGGCGCTAGGAGGTCACCGATTGGTTCTCTATCGCCTCCGCCAAGGAAGAGAGTCACCGGGCTCGGTGTACTCAGTGGTGTATACACCTACTAAACCTAGGTCGCCTACCCCTCCTCCTTTGCCAAGGGAACCGCCTCCGCGGACCCCCACTCCGCCTCTACCTCCACCACCGCCTCATAGGCCGGCTCCTCCTCAGCCACCACCACCGCCTCAACTTCCGCCACCGCCTCCTCCTCATTCCGTTCCTCCGTGTCCACCGTCTGGACCACCTATGGCTCCACCGCGGCAGCCTCGTTGCCACGATATCCAAGCCGCCTAAGGGGACCCCTCAGCTGAGGCTCCTGGTCAGGCCGCCATCGCCTACTCCTGCGAGGCCGGCGGATCGGCCGAGGCCGAGAAGATAACGCTCCCGTTCCGGCCGGAGAGGGAGAACGCGGAGCCGTGGCCGTTCGTCCTCTCGATCTAGGCGACGCCACAGGAGGCGCAGATCCAGATCCTGCACTGATTCATCCGCCAGGGACTATTCGCAGACGCTGTCGGAATCTCCAGGGACGAGGGTGTCGCCCGTTGACGACATCGTCTCTTTCCAGGAAGTGCTGTTGAGGGGTGCGGCTAAGCTAGGGATCACGGTGACGGTGCCAACAGCTACGACGTCCGTGATCTTCGAAACGCTCCACAAGAAGCATCTGTCTCGACCGCTGCTGCCGTTGGCTCCTGGATTGGTAGAGCCAGCCACGGAATTGTTTCTCACTCCGGCGGTGACGAAGGCAGCTCCCTCCAGGCTCCTTAAGAAATCCCGGGCTCCGGAATCTGACCAGGCTTTTCTTCAGATGGACCCGACACCAGACTCCGTTATCGTGACAGCGGCTAAGAAGCAGCATGCCACCACTCCTTCGACAGTACCGCCTGATAAGGACAGCCGTTGGCTGGACTCGGCGGGCAGAAAGGTCTGTGGGATAGCATCTACCACCATGAAGGCTGCAAGTGCCAGGGCTCTGCTGGGGCGATATGATCGTGCCCTATGGGAGTCCCTCCAGCAGTACGCTGAGCTCCTTCCTCGTGACAAGAGAGAGGACTTTCTGGAGATATTAAATGAGGGGATGCTGGTGTCGAACCAGATCATCAGCGTGGCTGCTGATGTGTCCCTCCTGGCGGCGCATGGATACTGCAACGGCATCAACCAACGGCGTCACGCTTGGCTTAGCCTCATCCTCACTCAAATCGGAGGCACAACATCGGGTGGCCAACGTGCCTTTCTCGGGGGAAACCCTGTTCGGCAACCATGCGGATATGAAATGGCCCGTATGAAAGCAGAAGCCGAAACCCTGACGGCTGTCGGTTTAGAGAAGCTGAGAAGAAGAAGACTAACACCTACCACCTGTTCCAGAGGCAGTTTGGGGCCTCAGGCAGAGGGCGAGGGCAGACTTTAGGACAGCAGCAACACCAGCAGCAGCAGTTCCGGAAGCCCTTCCAGAAGCGCCAGAAGGGCAGAGGAGGCCAACAATCCGCAGCAGCACCAAGGGCCCGGCTGGGTCTAGGCCCTGAGCGATTACTTCCCCTACATCCGTTACCCACTCCGGTGGGGGGAAGCGTTCAATTTTTTTCTGGCAGAGTTGAGAAAAATTACTCAGGACAAGTGGATTCTGAATATTGTTTGCAATGGATACAGTCTTCGGTTCACCAGCCCGCCTCCAGCTATTCCGCTGGTGAGCTCGCAGCTTCAGCTGCGTAAGCTCCAGGCTGAGTCTGACATCCTATTAAGGAAAAGGGCGATAGAAGACGTACCTCCGCCTCAAAGGGGAAGAGGTCTGTACTCTCGGTTCTTTCTGGTTCGCAAGAAGGACAAGAACGAGTTCAGGCCCATTCTGGACAAGTGGATTCGCAGAGAGAAATTTCGCATGCTGTCGTTGCAGCAGATTTACTGTCAGCTGCAACAGGGAGACTGGCTTTGTGCTATAGACCTACAGGATGCATACTTCCATGTGCCCATTGCACAGAAACACAGGAAGGTCCAGCAATTCCAAGTCGGCGCCAATCATTATCAATACACTGCCATTCGGGCTGAAGTCTGCGCCCAGGACGTTCTCGAAGTGCATGGCAGTAGTAGCTGCACACCTGTGGAAGAACAAGGTGTTTGTCTACCTGTACCTGGACGACTGGTTGATCAAGGCCTCCTCCTTCTCGGAAGCTCAAGCACACTTCCAGAAGACGTGCGTTCTATTGAACAAGCAGGGGTTGCACATCAACATGTCCCAGTCTGTCCCGACTCCAGTCCAATGCATACAGTACTTGGGAACCTCCATCAATACGCTGTCAGCAAGCAAGTCTCCTTCGGAAGGCTCAGGCTCTTATGGCCGTTCCATCTACAACAGTGAGGACGGTGTCTTCTCTACTGGGGTCGAAGGCCTCTTGTATCTTCCTCACGCCTCACGCACGGCTGCAC
This sequence comes from Lissotriton vulgaris, assembly GCF_964263255.1. Taxonomy (NCBI): domain Eukaryota; kingdom Metazoa; phylum Chordata; class Amphibia; order Caudata; family Salamandridae; genus Lissotriton; species Lissotriton vulgaris. The sequence goes on from NC_141698.1 coordinate 923,271,249, forward strand.
ATGAGACCACTGCAGGAGTGCTTGGAGGTTCAGTGGGATCAGAGGACAGGTTCTTGGAACGACAAGATACGACTGTCTCTGCATGCTCTACAGTTTCTGAAGTGGTGGTTGTTGGACCTGGCCCTTTTGGCAGGTTCACCCCGAGACTTTTTGCTTTTTCCTTGCCTGTTTCTCTGACCTGGTGTTGGCGATTTTAGGCCTCTGCGCAATTTTTCACTGTGGTACAGTGTAAAGTGCTTGAGCTCTCTGTGTATGTGTGGTGAGTGACCTGCCCTCCCATAGGAATGAATGGGGAATATGTATTCCCATGGTAGTTCCTGATGTGTGGGGAGTGCACATGTATGTACAAACTCGTGAGATTGAATGCTGCGTAATGATATATGCGGCATGACTGTGTCTAGTGTAGAAGTGCCACTTTTAGAAGTTGGCATATTTGGGTAATTTGTGTCTGGCATGTGATTGGCTGGTGAGCCTGGTCCAAGAGTGCCTGGGCCTGCTTGTGGATTGACTGTCTGGTTTGAGGGTGAAAGGTGCTGAGGAGCCCCAGGAGGTTGCCTGAGTCAACCCGTGGATAAAAGGCTGCATCTGCTGCCAGGGAAGTGGGAGGAGATAGCACCTGGGAGTGAAGAAGGCTGTGCCTGCCTGCCACAATGCTGGCTCCACCTCCTGCTGGGCGACTGTCGCCTCTGCCCCTCACACTGAAAGGAGTTCCCTATAACCAGTTCTAGCTGGTTCTCACACTGCCTGCATCCTTTAGACAAAGGATTTTATAGTCTAAAAAGGGGCTGTGTCCCCTTCCAAAATGTTCTTGTTTCCACTTGAATCAAACCAGGGGCATGCTGCTGCTTGGGCCCAGGAGGAAGGCTTGCCTCCCTGGGCCCTGCCCAGCCTCTGGATCCCCGGATGCTGGAGGAATTGCCTTGCTGGGAGCTGCTGTGCTCCATCTGGATGCTCCAGGACTTCTTTGGACCCTTCTTGCTGTAGGGGTCATCTCCTGATGGGGGCTATGTGCTGCCTCTTTGGACTTATAGCACTGGGGGAAGTGTGGAGCCTTTGTCCCTCTGAGCACCCTGTGATGCTGCCTTAGGAGCGCTTTATTTTTCTTTCTAGCGCTTGGAGGGCTGTCGATGGTCCTATGGCGCTTGAGAGTGCTTTATTTCTAACTTTGCGGCTGCCCACGCCGCTTATGCCCGTTTGTGTTATTAATCTCGAGGGAGCCCACCCCTCGGATACTGTCCGCCCGCCCGCAAGTGCTGAGGAAGGGCCGCCGCGCAGCCCGCTGCATCCCAGAAGTGGTTGGCCGGCCGGCCAATCCTGGCGCGGCCGGCCGGAAGTCCCGCCTCCGCCCGGGTACGCGTGGAGCCCCGGAGGAGAAGTGCTGGCTGGTGCGGGGCTCCCGTGTGCGGAGGGAGCCCCGTAGGAGAAGCGGAGAAGAAGCATCGCGGGCTGAGGCGGGGCTCCCGTGGTCTGGAGGGAACCCGAGAGGCGGTGGAGCAGTGCGGTGGGGGCGCGGGGCACATTGCCTGTGCCCGCCCCCGCCGCAAGTCCAGGCCGCCAGCTGGCGGAGAAGAGAAGAATCCCGCGCTGCGTAGAGGAGCTCCGCCGAGAACAGCCCGGTGAGTTGAGAGGGCTGGGGGGCTCCGTGATGTTGCTGGCGGTGCCGAATGGAGACAGAGTCAGGGCGGCCCCGGATGACAGTGGGCCGCCCCAACGTATGTAGAGCCCGGAGAGGGCTCCTGGGCCATCTCCTTGAGGCTGAGTCCTCCGAGAGGGACTCCAACGACCCCCGCATTTTTGTTTGGTGAGCCTAGATAGGCTCTGGGGGCATTTCCTTGATGTCGAGCCCCCGAGGGGAGCTCCAACGACCCCCCCACAGCTGTTTACAGAGCCTGCTAGGCTCAGGGGGCATATTTGTTCAGAGCCTGTGTGGCTCAGAGTGGCGAAGTTGTATTTTCAAGGGCTACTGAGAGCCCAGGCCACAGATTTGAGTCCTCAGCTGCCCAGCACTTTGTGGGCAGCTGCTACGTTTAGGCTTGTGCTTGGACTGGCGCTGCATGCCAGCACGCCCTGACATTTGGACACAGGGCGTCTTAGCCCCAACAAGGCCAGTTGGCCTAGGGACTGCCACAGGTGGTGGCCTATGTAAGTTTTGCGCAATGTGGTTACCTGCTATGTTTAGGATGGTAATTGTCTACTGTGTGTTTTTGCGCTATTGAGTTGTGTTGGGGCACCTCTGAATGTTTTTATGCATCATGTGTCTTTCTTTCCCTGCGCTGCACGTCTGAATGTTTTAAGCGTCATGTGTCTCCTAGCGCTGCACCTCTGAATGTGTTTGTGATGCATCATGTGCCTTGTTCTTAACACCGCTGAATGTGTAGGTTTATGCATCATGTGTTTCCCTTTACTACTCCTCTGAATGTATATTTATGCATCATGGGTAATGCGTTCTTTCCTAGACCCCTAAACGCTGTGTGATACTTAGGTGGTTGTCGTACACCTCTGAATGTTTTTAGGCTTCATGTGTTTTCCTTTACTACTCCTCTGAATGTGTTTCATGCATCATGGGTAATGTGTTCTTGTTTATACCCCTAAATGTATTTTATTCTTAGGTGGTTGTTCTTTCTAATACAGGTGGTCCTAGTGAGGTCCTGGTTCCCTGCGTGACATTCTCCTAAGATGTTTAGGGTTGTGTAGGTGGTACTTACCTGTTCCCAGTAGTTACTGGATGTGATTTATAACTGTTATTTTGTGCTACACTTATTCTAAGTTCTAGAAGTGCTATTCCTAAAAGTGTTGATTCTGACAGTGGCCCATGTGGCCCTGTCCTGTACATAATCCCTTGTGAATATTGCCCGTGCCAGTTGGCACAATGTACATGTGTGATTTCTATCTGATGTATTTTGACAATACAGAAGTTATTTTTATATAACCTTGTGTGGAGTTCCTTTTGTGGTGTGCCTAGTATGTTGTTGCTGTTGTGTGCTGGTGCAAATGCTTTACACATTGCCTCCGAGTTTAGCCTGACTGCTCGTGCCAAGCTACCAAGGGGGTGAGCAGGGGTTATCTTGGCGTGTGACTCCCTTGCCCTGACTAGAATGGTGGGTTCTGCCTAGCTTTGGCGTCAGCCTTAGCCAACCAGAAATAGCCAGTTCTAACAGTGGTGTTCAGCGGAGAATGGGTCATAAACGACGAAGTGCTAGGAGAATCTTCGCAAGGTGGGGGACTCCAGACGTTAATCTGTTCGCCACCGCAGAAAACAGCAAATGCTGAGACTTCGTATCCAGGTACTACCAACAGGGGACGTTGGGGAATGCCCTATGGATCGACTGGTCGAACAGCATTCTGTACGCTTTTCCACCCATTCCCCTGATTCAGGCGGTGCTCATCAAGCTGTCCCAGTCCAGGGCGCGGATGATACTGATTGCACCGGAATGGCCCAGACAGTGGTGGTTCACGGACCTGCTTCACCAGTCTCTCCTTCCTCACATACGGCTGCCCTGCAGACCGGACCTTCTCACGAAGTTCGGGGGCAGATGGTGCACCCGAACCTCTCGTCTTTGAGTTTGGCTGCATGGCTCCTGAGAGAGTGCAATATGGCCATTTGAATCTACCAGAAGATTGTAGGGACATACTGAAGGAGGCTAAGCGTCCTTCCACTAGGACTTCCTATGCTTACAAGTGGAAGAGATTCTGCATCTGGTGCAAGTCCAAGAACTATGACCCTACAACGTGTAAGGAAGATGTCATCCTTCCTTATCTTCTACATTTGGCGCAGTCTGGCCTTAATTTCCATTCCATTAAGGTTCATCTCGCTGCACTGACTGCCTACAGGAAATGCCCTTCACAGACTTCCTTCTTCCAGATCCCTGTGATCAAAGATTTTTTGGAAGGCTTGAAGAAAGTATTCCCTCCTTCGCCTTCATGGGAATTGAATGTGGTGCTGTCCAGATTGATGAAGCCTTTTGAACCTATTAATAAAGCTTCGTTGCAGCACCTGTCCTGGAAGGCGGCATTCCTCGTGGCCATCACATCGGCCCGCAGGGTGAGTGAAATTCAGGCGTTGTGTTGCCAAGAACCTTATACTGTATTTCATGCTGCTAAGGTTGTTATGGGTACTCACCCTAAATTTCTTCCCAAGGTTATTTCTGATTTTCATGTCAACCAGACCATAACTTTGCCTACGTTTTTTCAGAATCCTTCATCTCCAGCGTTAAGGTCTCTACATTCCCTGGATGTTAGGAGGGTGTTGAAATTTTATCTGGATAAAACCAAAGATATTCGTAGGTCAGACCAATTGTTAATCAATTATGGATCAGTCAGGACCGGTCTTGCTACCTCCAAACAGTCCATCTCTAGGTGGATTGTGTTCTGTATACAATTGTGTTACCAAAAGGCTAATAAGACCTTAGGAGGTCAATCTAAGGCTCATTCCACCAGGGGCAAAGCTGCCACGACTGCTTTGCTAAGTAATGTTCCAATTGCAGAAATCTGCAAGGCGGCCACTTGGAAGTCGGTCCATACCTTTGCTAAGCATTACTGTCTGGATGCTGATGCCAGGAGAGACGCTCTGGTTGGGCAGGCTTCTCTGCGAAATCTGTTCGCACAGTAGTGGTGTTAATTCTTTATTCTCCACCGCCGCTTTGGTGTGGGGACGGGCTTGCCATTCTATTCACTAGATTATGACTATGCACAGAGATCCCCTACTACCGAAGGAGTAGTTTCTGTCCTGTAACTCCAGTTCTCTAGTAGGGGTATGTCTGTTATAGTCATAAGCGCCCGCCCTCCTCCCCGGTGGAGAAATATATTCATGGAAGGAATGCTACAGGTCTGGCGTGTTGCGCCTTCAAAAAGAACTGAAAGTAAAAGGGACCTGCTGTGCATTCTGGGATACTGGGAGAAGTTCTGGAAAGTTTTCTTAAAGGCATAGTATCCTGTTTGAGCCACATAATGGCAGCCTATGGGGCTTGTCTGTCTGTCCATACCTTCCTCTCTATCATTCCAGAGGCTTTTGCTGGTAGAGGCAAGTTTCTCTGTGGAGGAAACTGGGCAGGCTGTGCTGTTTGTGGATTTTTGGTGGAATTTCTAGTTGAAGTACTGGACAGTGTAGCCTGTGGATATAGGCTGCATTTTCTGTCTTTAAATTCTCTCTTAAGTGTCTTTGCAGTTCTGCATTTTTTGACAATTTAAGAGATTATTTTTGATTGCTCTGGGGTCTACGCACATGGGCGAGACTATTCACTAGATTATGACTATAACGGAGATACCCCTACTACAGAACTGACTGGAGTTATAGGACAGAAACTACTCCTTCTTTATCCATCAGCCTATATTCCAGTGGTAAAGAATTCCAGAGTTTAAGAGCAAGGTGGGAGAAAGATCTTCCTCTCCATCCCTCCCTCCTGACCTTTGTTGGTTTTAGAAGTTTCTCCGTGCCTCGCTGCCGCCTGTTTGGGATGTAAGGAGATACTAGATACTAGCCTCTTGATTTTATGGGGACCTCACTTATGGCAAGCTTTTTGGGTGATGACCCGTATTTTGAAATTTATTCAGGCCTCTACAGTGAGCCAATGAATTTTGATTAAGTGCCTTTTCACTACCTCCCACGTAGGGACACTGCACAGCATCTTTGTAGCTGCATTCTGAACCATCTGCAGCCTGTGGGTTACAAATTTAGGTGCCCCTATGAACAATGAGTTTCCATAATCTAACCGCCAGGTGACTAAGGAATGGACCACTGTCTTCCTAAACTGTGTAGGAATCCTGTCTAGAATTTTCCGAATGTTTCTAAGTAGTCCGAAACAGGTCGCTGCAACCTTCTTAACCTGTGTCCCCATAGAGAGTTCTTTTTGCGTTGGAAAGTTGACGCCAAAATGGAGAAATAAAGTACAACGATTTGAAAGAATTTGGGGCCCCTTTCTTTTGTATCACAATAGACGGGCTCCAGAGGAGCAACCGTTTCCCTCCCACCTCCAATTCCAACAGCAAGAATGGATGCATGCTCCAGTCAGATGCCGGACTACTAGTTTGCGGTGGGTAGAAGTAAGAGGCATTTCTGATTTTTCAATGATATGCTTTGTTCTGTATTTTTCTTTGACCGTGTACGAACAGTACTGTTGTGATTATGTGATATTAATTGCTGCTTATTCAAATTTCTTTGCCATTCTTATATAGTTAGCAAATCCTACCTGATTTTCTCGATAATCTCTCCGATTCCAATTTCTTAACTTCCATTTAAATGCCGTAATCGTTAATGAGCTTGAGTACACAATGTGATTTCTTTTAATTGTTCTATATATGCAGCTCAGATGATGGTAATATTTAAACTATAAAAGAACATTCTTAAAATTGTGCAATGTTTTATTTTCTTGTCGTTCATTAGAGCGTGTTGGAGGCTGACCGCATTCACTGAAATACAATTGGCCAGAACTAACAATTTGTGTGATAGCTTAGGTGGGAGTACGTTTTCACAGGCTTTTTGTTCCTGAGGAACGGATATAGGGGATGGCATGCCGCATTTTAATAACGTGTAGGAAGACTTCTCTTATATGAACTGTTTGCTTTTTATTACTGGTGTTCCACATCTAGAAATTAATTTCTTTATGCTCCACTTATTAATGGAATTTTTTTAACCTTGCTTGTTTCTGTGTCGTCAATAGGGTTCCTGAAAGATCTGTGTGAGATTTTACTGTACTTACTTCTACCTCCTGGAGACTTCCAGAACAGGATCATGCGATACTTCGTTAGGGTAAATTCAGATCTCTAATTCAAGTGTCTCATTCTGTCAAAAAGTGTGAACTTTGTTTTCTGTTGATCGTCTAGCATGTGCCTTTGATGTTTAAGTTCACTCAAACATTAAAAGTTTCAATGTTCCTGAATTGCTATTTGTCTTCTCTGTATGTCAGTTTCTAACAATACATCCATTTTCCACTTCGCCAGCCTATAGTTCTTAAATTTTGTTTACTTGTTTTTTTGTTGGTTTCTCACCTGTTCGTCATGCTGCCTTTTTTTTTTTTTACTGAAAGTACGTTTTTAACCAAATTGGTCTTTCATTTCTAAAGATTTAACAAGTTTAGCAGAAATTAGCACGTTTAATGCATAGATATGGTTATTCTTTGGAACCTATCAACGGGATTAAACTAACTATATGCTCTTAATTTGCTCAAAGAGGGCATGGAGTGCCCTCACCCATTATCGGACTGCCTGTTCCTCTGTGTTTGTTAAAGGTGGATGGAAAAGAAATGTAGGGAATAGATTTGAGCAAACCCAAAGGGGATGATGGACAGTGTTGAACATTGCAAGCACTCGCCCCCAATCAACTGATCTGGGTTTAATCCATCATCATTCTTTAGCTCACTCCACCACCCCGGTTACGACATGGCTATATGAAAATCAGTCTGACCCTGTGCCTCATGGGAACAGTCCAGCCTGAACTGCCAAGCAATGTCTTCCCTGGACCTTAAACGAGCATTGTGATACCTAAGATAAGATCTTGCTGGGAAAATGCTCTTCGCCACACTATCACAGATAACAAATGGCCTGATTGCTGTTCTCAGACAGTGATGATGACTCCAAATGGAGGGTTTAGAGTAATACGCTTCAAATTTCTACATCCGGTTTACAGCACTGAACTAAAATTAAGGAGTCCTAGCTTAGCAGAGGAGTCACACTGTAGAATGCTGGAAGCGGATTTTTTGAGCATTGGAGTGCGATTTTTGCTCAGATTTCTTTAAAGATAGATATAGATATCCAGCCATCACCCATGTTAGCATTGCTCCGATGCACAGTAAGATTTGGTGTCATACAAGACTCTTGACGTCCATTGCTTTATTACTGACTTAGAGGAAAGTGGTGTTTGTGGAGTAGATGTTGTAGGAGAGTAGGGTCTGCAATCCTATGGTCACCCCCGATTTTTGCTTTTTGCTTCACTGGTTTACGACTGTTCGAGGCATGTGGGCTGCTGAATTCATATCTGTGCATAGATCGCCGCCTAGTGTTGGTTCCGGATGATTGCACATTGTTGTCCTGGAAGAGTCTTCGAAGTATCACGAGATAGGTGGCTCCTCCCCTGGACTACAGTGCGCATGGGCATCGACTCCATCCTCAGATTGTTTTTTTTTCCGCCATTGGGTACGGATGTCTTTGAATTCCCTCTTGTCGGAATCAATAGAAAACTTTCTTGAGACCAAAAGGTCTTTAGTCTAATACGTCGGTATAGTCTTGCGTTCGGTCTTAGTTCTTCCAGCTTGGTTCCGAGCCGGATTCTCCACACCCGCGTGCTCTCGGCGCGGAAGGCCCAGTCGACGCTCCAGACCTATCGACCGTCCAGACCTATCGACGTCCATCATGGAACGAAGTCCATTCAAGAGATGTCCCGTCTGCAACTCGAAGTATCCCCACATCGACGTCCACCCGGTGTGCAACAAGTGTCTGTCGCCGGACCACGATGAAGACAAGTGTATGGCTTGTTCACGCTTCAGGTCCAAGAAGACGCTTTAGCTTCGACGATCTGCGCGCCAGGAGGCCCAGCATGCTGCACCGACGCCTGTGGACATCTTCGATGCAGGGGATGTCGAGGACGAATCTATCAAGGACATTTCTGAATCGAACCCCACGTCGGACGTCGACTACGACACGGATGCAGAGATGTTCGAGGCCGAAGAAGTCGTCGACGAGGTAGGGGACGACGACGACGGGGCCCTCGGGGCCATGGAGGATAGCTCGGATGAGGAGCTTCCTCAAACTGACTCTGGGGCCGTGCCAATTTATAAGGCTCAGGTCGAAGGATCGCCTTCGGGCCTTACCCAAGATCTCACTATGGGTTCTACGGCCCCGCCTTCGGGCTCGGCCACGGACATTGCTATCGAGGCACTCCCTGGTAAAACGAAACCGAAAGCAAAACCTAGGGTCTCGACTCCAGATACTGCGCAGGTGCCGTCCTCGAAACCGAAAGTGCTCATCACTTTGGTCGGCTCCAAGGCCTCGAAGACCTCGGCGCCGAAGAAGCCGAAGGTGGCTGTCGAGCCGAAGGCTCAAGTCAAGGGCGTCGAGACGAAGTCTGCCGCGCCGAAGACTAAAGTGAAGGTGGTCGAGCCGAGCACGTCGACGCCGGTAAAAGCCTCAGCGACCCGAAGAAGGCTGCCGGCGACCCGAAGAAAACTCTCGGTGACCCGAAGAAGCGGCTGGATGAGCCGAAGGTTCTTGCGACTCCGCGTCAGACGGACAAGGCCAAGGGCACCGCGCCCCGAGAGTCGACTCCAGGTGTGACCTCGAGGGATTCCATTGAACCGGCGCGCCCATCCGCCACGTTCACCAAGAAGGTGACGGACTCCCTGCAGCGCATCAGGGACGGGACCGCGTCATTCGGTCCGAAGGATCCTCCGCCTTCGAAACCGGTGGAGAAACGACTTAAGGCGTCCACGCCCATCCATTTCACGTTGCCGCCGAAGACGGCGCCGAAGGCTTTCGCTCCTAAGGCAGTCGCCGGCGTGCCCGAAAAGGTCTCCTCGGCGCCGAAGTCGTCAGCGGTGGTACCCGGCCCGCGACCTCGACGACCTTCAGTGGACGAGCATCAGGAACACTTCATCGATGCCGAAACGGGCAAGCTTTCCCTCCACAAGCGGAAAATCGCCCCAGAACGCCCAATGGAGTCTTACAAGATCCCTCTCAAGAAAAAGAAGGACTCTGCTTTCACTCCAGCCTTGGTGGAACCACTTTCCCCACAGACTCATAATGTTTCGCCCACTTACTCGGATGTGGACGCTGGAGAGGGGGATGATGAGGATGAGTACAGTTATCCTGTCTATACAGACCCTGAGGATACCAACGAACCCTGGGCAGCTGGTGGTGACCCAGGGGATCCTCAATCAGGACAAGACCATCAACTTTTTTCTGCAAAAACGTCCCCTACAGAAGACTCTGCAGCTTTCAATGCCCTCATTGAGCGGGCAGCTAACAATCACTAAGTACAGCTCTAGGCTGACCCGGTGGATGTCGATTTCCTTTTTGATACCTTCTCAGTATCAGAAAAAACTGTTACAACTCTGCCTATGCTGAAAGGTGTTTTAAAGCATGCTGCTGAGATCTTTAAAGAACCTACCAGGGCGAGGGTGATAAACCCTAGGATTGAGAAGAAATACAAGTCAGTCATTGATATTTTTAAAGAACATATTGATTGCTGCTCTGTTACCTTTTTAATTACTACACCTGTGTGCTACAATTTTTAATACTTCTCCTGTGTGTGCCTGTGATTATTTGTAATTCTGTCACTGTTTGGGCACTGTACTCGAACCCAGCATTGGAGGCGACTTGCTCCAGTGGGTTCTGCCATTTTGGGTTGGGAGACGTCCGAGCAGTGCAGTGCTCCGCCCCTCCCGCCCTTTTCTCTTTAGCTGACTCCTCTCACAAGGAAGCGCAGCGGACGAGGGCAGCGGGCGCGCAGGCGGCACGCCGAAGGCTCGCCAAAGGCGAGCCCGTCTGCGCCCGTCCACGCCGGTCCCGCGCCCAGTGCCAGACCCCCTGCCTCTCCCAATCTAAGCCCTATACCCAAACGGGCTTATAGTAGAGAGACACTCTGGGCCTTAAACTTTAAGCCCCCCAGCAAGGGCTGCATAGTATGGGAACCTGGGACCAATGCCCCATTCACATCTTCACACTGCCCCAAGTGCGTTCAACAGCTGCCCAAACCCCTCTGGCTTCCTACTTCAGCCCAAGGAAACCATAATACAGCTCCCATTAGGAAAAATATCCCCCTGGTGAAGTGCCTCCTTCTCAATACGAGATCGCTAGTGAAACACAGCTCGGAAATAGCAGAGTTAATTCAGGATGAGGACATAAAAATAGCATTTATCACTGAATCATGGACGGACGCAGCATCAGGTCCAGATATAGTGAAAGCCACTCCCCAGGACTTTGTCTGCCACACTCAAGACAGGGACAAGAGGAGAGGGGGTGGCCTTGCCATCATCCACCATAAAAACATTCGAGGCTCCTTTCAACCCGGACCCGCCGGCCTTGATGAATCGCTATTTTTCAACTTTACTCTCTCAAATCATTTGTCCCTCATAGGCTGCCTTGTTTACAGGTCCCCAGGTGAGAAAATGCGATTTTTAACAGCCTTAAGCAAACTATTAGAAGCGGCAGCAAGTACCCAAAGGTTCACACTTCTTGGTGATTTTAACTTCCATTTGGAATGCAATACAGACACAGACACTCGTGACTTGTTAGACCTACTGCAGGGGATAGATATGATGCAGCTGGTAACTGACCCCACACACAGAGCAGATCACACCCTAGACGGGATTTTCTCAAATCTTCCCGGTCTAAAAGTTACTTCGGTCCTACCAGTCGCCTGGTCCTACCACTCTGCAATTTACTTCGATATTCCCCTCACCACCCCTGAAAAACCACCCAGCACTAGAAACGTCCCGAGACAAGTCAGAAAATGGAAGAACATAAAAGGGGACGATCTGGATAACTTACTAAAAAATTCCCTGACCTCTCTTCCTAACAACGTGGAGGAAGCAGCCAGCTCATACACGGCCTGGCTGGACCAGGCCTGCTTACGCTTGCCCCCCCCCCCCAAAAACCACCCACTCTACCCGGACGAAACCGGCCACCCCGTGGTTTACTGAACAAATCAGGGAACACAAAATACGTTGTAAAAAGCTCAAAGGTCTGGCGAATGAATTATAGCGAGCTGGACAAACAAATTCTCAACTCCGAGCAAAGACGCTATAAAGAAAGTATCCTACAAGCAAAAAAGGCCTTTCTATCCAAACAAATTGAAGATGCCAGCAATACCCCCAAAGAACTTTTCCAGACGGTCTCTTCCCTAGCAAACCCTAAAACCATAGAAATTCCCTCCAGTCTCGCACTATGTGAAAGCCTAGCTACCTTTTTTCGTGAAAAGGTCGAGAAAATCTTCTTTTCCTTAGATAGCCAGGTGAAGACTTCCCCCTCGACTGAGGACCCAAACTCCCCCAGACCTGCGGTCAGTCTGCAACAGTTTGAACCCATTATGGAAAAGGACGTCATGAGTCGCATACAAAAAATCAAATCAGGCTCCCCTCATGATCCCTGTCCCACTGCAATAGCCAAACTAGCACCAGACGCCATTGCCAGGGCACTCACTCCCCTTTTTAATCAGATGCTGGAGAAAGGGGAATAACCCTCCAGATGGAAACGAGCCTCCATCCTGCCCCTGCTAAAAAAACCTAACTTAGACAGCATGGATATGAACAACTATCGCCCAATAGCCGGACTCCCCCTTCCTGCCAAAATAATAGAAGGTAGCCTTAATGCCCAACTAAGCACTTTCCTAAAAACAGGGGATCATCTTGATTCTTCCCAACACGGCTTCCGTGCGGAACACAGCACGGAATCCGCTCTGATCAAATCCTTGGAAGACATAAGGCAAGTGATGGATACAGGAGGCAGAGCAGCCCTGATCCTGTTGGATCTTTCTGCGGCCTTCGACACGGTCCACCATAACTTACTGGTGGACCGGTTGAGGGCCTGTGGAATCCAGGGAAAAGCACTAAAAATCTTTCAGGCGTTCCTGTCCGATAGAACACAGTTCGTGGCGCTTGGAGACCACGAATCACAGTCATTTGTCCTACCCTGTGGAGTCCCCCAGGGATCTTCGCTTAGCCCTACCCTTTTTAATGTTTATGTGTCTACCCTTGCCCCGGTGATTAGATCGTTCGGTTTTCAACTCACGGCCTATGCCGACGACACACAGATTGTGGTGTCCCTGCTACCCGGCAACACTGACAACACCGCAGACAGATTCAAAAACTGCATGCACGAAGTGGGATGCTGGATGGCACAAAGTTGCCTTAAACTGAACTCCTCGAAGACAGAGGTCCTGCTCTTTGGAGCCAGAGAGAACTTCTGGTCCCCGAGATGGTGGCCAGATGAAATGGGACCACTCCCCGTGCCGGTTGACAAAGTGAAAAACTTGGGCATTCTTGTGGACAGCTCTCTGTCCTTTAAACCTCAGATCAACGCTCTCTCTTCCTCCCTCCATTACACCCTCAAAACCATCAGAAAAATTCTCCCTTACCTGGAGAAGAAACACAGGAAAACCATTGTCACTGGTCTAGTGCTTTCGCGTCTAGACTACTGCAATAGCCTGATGTTAAACGCCCAGCAGAGTGTACTCAACAAACTCCAACTGTTGCAAAATGCAGCCGCCCGCCTGATCACCGACACTCCCAAATTTGCGTCGGTATCCCAGGACCTGGTGGCTCTACACTGGCTGCCAATTCGGAAGAGAATTGCATTCAAGGCTTTGTGTAAGGTCTTTAAGGCCCTTCACGATATGGGCCCCAGACACATGAAACTGCTCTTTCACTGGCATAAACCAGCACGAACCCTGAGGTCAGGAGAACTGGCCCTGGTTACGGTCCCCAGAATCAAAAGAGCTCGATGGGGAGGTAGGAGCTTCTCTCTTAGGGCGGCAGAGGCCTGGAATAAACTTCCACTCATGCTCAGACAAACTCAGAATCTGATGGCCTTTAGAAAAGGACTCAACACATGGCTTTTCACTCAGTAAGCTTGCGCTCTCACGTTTGCCCTATCAAACCAGCGCCAGGACACCTCCGGGTATTAGAGCGCTCAATAAATGTGCTAAAATAAATAAATAAATAAATAAATAAATACTGATCCTACCTACATCAAAGGACAGTTGCCTCTGGACTCTCTTGTTGTCTTGAATGCCCGGAAGAGGGCTAATTCTCAGACTACGGGTGATGCTCCTCCCCCAGACAAAGAATCCAAGGTCTTTGAGGCATCGGGGAAGAGGGTAGCAGCACAGGCAGCCAACATCTGGTGCATTTCTAACACACAAGCGCTTCTGGCGCGCTATGACAGGGCACACTACGACACACTGGAGACCCTGTTGCAGCACCTGCCTGATGAATACAAGGAGGTGGCTGAGATGCTGATTCAGGAAGGGAAGTTAATCTCTAACGCTTCAATTAAGTGCGCTCTGGACGCAGCTGATACCGCTGCCAGAGCTATAAACACTAGTGTTATGCTACGGCGACATGCCTGGCTGAGAATCACTGGATTTAAGCCAGAAATCCAAACCACCATCCTTAACCAAACAGTCAACCCAGATCACCTGTTTGGCCCGGAGGTTGACACCACCCTAGAAAAGATAAAAAAGGACACGGAGACTGCGAAATCCATGGGTGCCTTACAGTCCCAGCAGTTTCGGGGTGGGTCTTTTCGTCGCTCAAGCACTAGAGGCGTTACCAGGGGCCATCGCTCCCAGTCCACGCAGTACTACAAGGGCAACACTCAGTCCACATATACCAACAAGAGTCGAGGTGGATATCGTGGTAACAGCGCCAAGGGCAGAGGTCGTGGAAACAACAGCTCCAGATCCTCTGCCACCAGCAAACAATGACGCCTTGTCACTGCCCCCCGACCATACAACACCGGTTGGGGGGAGACTCCAGCAGTTCCTGCCCGTCTGGAAGTCCATCACCACAGACAGGTGGGTCAGGAAACTTATCCAATACGGTTATTGTCTGGAGTTCACATCCACTCCACCCAACATGCCCCCAAGAAACCGTCCTATGTCGGCCGAGCATTTGCACTTATTGCAGTAGGAAGTCACCGTTGTGCTGCAAAAAGGAGCAATAGAGCTCGTTCCTGTCCAAGAAAGAGGCACAGGGGTGTACTCCCTGTACTTTTTTTTTTTTTTTTTTTTTAAACCTTTATTGACGTTTCAACCAAAGACAAGTATGGGCCTACAACCCCGGGGGCCGGCCGCTAAGCAGTTAGAGTAACAGAAAGCAACTTTTAATCACATGCAGCACCTCGGGGAGCAGATTCTCCATGCTAGTATACTCTTGGCCACTGAACAGCACAATTAGGAAAACAGGATATAAGAGGTTTTCATTTTATAATAGAGGATAGAAGGATCAGGTGCCAAACAATTTCCCAGCAGCGAAAAATGGCAGGCAGAATAGTAAACGTGTCAACAATAAACAGCAATCGATCAAGTCAATGGCGCTGAAACAGGAGGTTCAGGATGTGGAGGAATATCACGGTCAATTTGCGCCTATTAGTCCCCTGCCCTAAGACCCAGAAAACACCACGGAAATCGAGGCACAGATGTAAAAGCAGTGATTGACACCAAAGGAAACCCACTGTACTGACCCCAGAAAAGAAAAGACACAATATGTGCCCAGTGTGCGGTCACAGGTAACAGCCATCCTCACCCTGGGTCAGTACTAGCAAAAATCCGGGAGTAGCCCGCGAAAATCGGGACGAGTTACAAGCAGCGTCCGAGCAGCTCACTGGCGAGGGCTCAGGCAATTACAGAAGCATCTTGGAATTGCCACCTCGGGCATTCACTGGATCCGTTCCGCTCAGTGGTAGGAGTGACCACAGCGAAATTCAGGCCAATATTCGCACCGCTCCAGTAGACCGACTCCACCCAGTCACCAATGGCCGCTGTTATTGAACTAGTACCCGGCCATGTTGTCCACCCGAGGTCCCGGTTCCAGGGTTGCACAGGCCGCAAACTTCAAATGAACATTTCTCCGGCGGTACCGCCGCCAGAAACATCAGGATCGCACGATCGGTTGCCGCTCTCAACCACCAACACGGGCATGTAGCGCAGGCTCAGGATCTCGTGCAGGATATCTGTGCGGGATGTGGAGGTTCACGGAGCCGGGAGCCTACGCTGCCGTCCCGATCGCCATCTTGGCTCCTCCTCCCTCCCTGTACTTCTTAATACCAAAGAAGGACGGGTCCCTCAGGCCCATTCTGGACCTCAGGCCACTCAACCATTACATCCTGTCGGAGCACTTCCATATGCTGACCCTGCAGCAAGTGCTCCCGTTGCTCAGTCAGGGGGATTTTCTCGCAACTTTGGACCTAAAGGATGCGTACTTTCACATTCCACTGCACCCTTCACACAAGAAATACCTCCGGTTCACCATACAAAACCAGCACTACCAGTTTAAGGTTTTGCCTTTCGGTGTCACCACGGCACCCAGGGTGTTAACAAAGTGCCTGGCGACAGTGGCAGCGCATCTCAGGAGACGGAACATCCACGTCTACCCTTATCTGGACGACTGGCTCATCCAGGCAAAGTCAGCCCAGCAGTGTGCTGCCCACATGTCCCACACCATTCACCTCCTGCAAGATCTGGGATTCTCACTGAATTACCCAAAATCCGACCTCCAACCCGCCCACATACGGCAGTATCTGGGTGCGACCATAAACACTCTGGCAGCCTCAGCACAGCCAAATTCAGTGAGGGTCAGCAGCATTCAATCGCTGATACAGAAGTTGAGACCTCAACACTCGCTTCCAGCAAGTGTTCATGCAGTTGATAGGCATGATGGCCTCCTGCATTTCCATAGTCCCGCACGCGAGACTACATATGCGCCCGCTTCAGGAGTGCTTAGCACGTCAGTGGACTCAGGCTCACGGGCAGTTGAAAGACCTAGTGTTGGTGAGCGGTCGGGCATACAACTCTCTGCATTGGTGGAATCCACGAAACCTTTGCAAGGGCGATCGTCCCAAGAGCCTGTGCCACAGATCATCCTGACAACGGACGCCTCTCTCCAGGGATGGGGAGCTCATGTACTCCATTACACTGTGCACGGACTATGGACGCAACAGCAACGGAAGATGCACATCAATGTTCTCGAACTGATGGCGATCTTCATGGCACTCAAAGCCTTCAAAGTACATCTGTACAACAAGGTCGTGTTGATCAGGACGGACAACATGACAGCCATGTACTACATTCAAAAGCAGGAAGGAACACACTCTCCGCAGCTGTCTCATCTGGCTCCGAGCATGTGGAAGTGGGCCATTCAGAGGAACATCTTCCTCATGGCAGAACACCTCCCGGGCAAGGACAATCCGATGGCGGACCTGCTCAGCAGGCACAGCCACCAAATGCATGAGTGGGAGATACATCCATCAGTCCTCCACCCGTACTTCCAAAGGTGGGGTCATCCAGAGATAGACCTGTTCGCCACAAGGGAGAACTAAAAATGCCAAAGCTTCGCCGCCAGGTTCCCACACCCACAGTCGCAGGGCAATGCGATATGGATGAACTGGTCAGGTAAATTTGCGTGCGCTTTTCCCCCGGCACCTCTGATACCGCTGGTGGCACGCAAGCTCTGGCAGCACTCGATGACTCTCATCCTGGTTGCTCCAACGTGGGCTCGCCAACCATGGTACACCACGTTTCTAGAACTGTCCGTGGTACCGCATCAGAGGCTACGTCTCACGCCCAGCCTTCTGACGCAGAGCCATGGCGACATTCAGCATCCAGATCCGCAACAGCTCAACCTGGCGATCTGGCTCCTGAAGTCTTAGAGTTTGGCTACCTGCACTTGCCTTCTGACTGTATGGACATCATTCGGGAGGCAAGGAAGCCCACCACCAGAGCATGCTATGCGGCAAAATGGAAGCGGTTTGTCGTTTATTGTGCAGACCACAACATTGACCCGCTAGATGCGTCTATTCAGAATATCATCTGTTACCTTTTCCATCTGTACAAATGTAATCTGGCCTATGCTTCCATTGGCATACATCTATCTGCGATGGCCGCTTATCTCCAGAACAGGCAGCACCTCTCACTCTTCAGAGTGCTTGCCATTAAGGCCTTTCTAGAAGGACTCAAACGAGTCATTCCTCCGCGGACTCCACCAGCTCCTGAGTGGAACCTCAATGTGGTCCTCACCCGGCTGATGGGTCCTCCCTTTGAACCACTGCATTCCTGCGAGATTCAATTCTTAAACTTGGAAAGTGGCTTTCCTCATAGCGATTACGTTGCTACGGCGAGTTAGTGAACTGCAAGCCCTAACTATCCAAGAGCCATTTATTCAAATTCATTCTAACAGGGTAGTGCTTCGCACTAACCCTAAATTCCTTCCTAAGGTCGTGTCTCAATTCCATATCAACCAGACTATTGAATTGCCTGTTTTCTTCCAAAATCCTGAGTCATTGGCGGAGAGAATGCTCCACACCCTTGACGTCAAGAGGGCCCTGATGTATTACATCGATAGGACCAAGGATTTTAGGAAGACTAAGCAACTCTTTGTTGCCTTTGCACCACACCACAAAGGTAACCCCATTTCCAAGGCTGGTATTGCTAGGTGGATCGTTAAATGTATCCAGATCTGCTATCTGAAAGCCAAACGTACTCTCACCATTCCACCAAGGGCCCACTCCACCAGAAAGTTGGGGGCCTCTATGGCATTCCTTGGAAATATTCCTTTGGAAGACATATGTAGAGCATCCACATGGTCTACCACACACACATTTACAAAGCATTATTGTGTTGATGTGCACTCCAAACAGCAGGCAGCTGTAGGGCAGGCTGTTCTCAAAACACTTTTCCAAACTGCTGCAGCTGGCACGGGCGGCCGCCGTTAATGGAGGGACTGCTATGTATTCTATGTACAGATATGAATACAGCAGCCCACATGCCTTGAACCGAATATGCTACTTACCAGTATGCATCTGTTCTTGGCATGTAGGGCTGCTGACATTCATATCGCCCGGCGCCCGTAGCAGCTGCAGAATTCACATATACTTCTAGCATGGTCATCATTCACTTAGTTTCACTCCATCTTGGCCACAATGGCTAAAAACAATCTGAGGATGGAGTCGATGCCCATGCGCACTGTAGTCCAGGGGAGGAGCCACCTATCTCGTGATACTTCGAAGACTCTTCCAGGACAACAATGTGCAATCATCCGGACCCAACACTAGGCGGCGATCTATGCACAGATATGAATGTCAGCAGCCCTACATGCCAAGAACAGATGCATACTGGTAAGTAGCATATTCGTTCCCTGGCTGTGGGCCTGCTAATCAGACCCACAGCCTCGCTGTTCTCTCTAAATTGACAAGCATGTACCCTAGGTGCATTTACCGAGTGGTATTGGGCCACCTTATCAGTCCCTGTACAGCATACCTTAGGTATCCAGGGCATAGGTGTACCCAGGGCCTACCAGTGGCTGAAGCATGTATTATGCCACCCCTGGCTGGCCATCTAAACAGACACAACTGGCTGCACGACAGCTGGGGCAAGGTGGTGTAATCGCCCTTTGCTTTAGATATAGTATCTCTATATCTAACCCTAAAATGAACACATATATTCCTATCAGTCACTTCTATGGCAGGCCTTATCAATCCTGAAGGCAGAGTGCTTGGAATTATGTGAGATGGTGCTCTGGCATGAGCTGAGCCCGTTTGCAGCTTGCGGAACCAAGTCCTAATAGCTGTTCCATGATAACGCGTACCATATACTCTTAAGTGCATTATAATCCTTGCGGTTATTTGCTAACTTTGGTATCGCATTATCAAAACATGTCGAGTAAGGTGTCATACGAATTGGAATACTACCCCCTCGCCAATTCTGGCGACTGGGGTAGCATTCCACCCTTCTAGAGGGACACAACATGTATGTTACTGTGAACCCCGGTTAAAGTTAACTCGAGCCTCAGCATCACAAAATGGATGCTGCCACCACAGACACAAGTCTGACCTCCTGCTGCTGGGAGTCCTTCCAGCGAGGGAGGCTTGGACAAAGGGTTTCCTGCCTTGGGAGGTGCTAGCATCACCCCAGACAGGATTTTGTGTATTAGGTAGGTCAGGGCTGAAAGGAATGAGACATGCCTGGGGCACACAAGGTGTCCCTGTGCATAGTCCGGTCTAAACCAGTTCCTGGGGCACTCCAGCCCCAGAGCTGGCGCAAGACCGGACAAAGAATAGGGGGTCTAACCACCCCCCTTCCTGGTCCCACCCAGGGGAGGGTCCTAGTCGTAGTGCAGCCCCGTTTAGCCGAATAAAGGTAGGAGCTGGGCCCATTCCAAATCAGATTAATCTTGACAACTTCCACGAAGAACTCTTGACCTTCGACCTCCTGATCATCAGAAGACTGAAGAATCTCCCCTATGGTCGGGGAGTGACCATCCTGCTTCGCAGGCACCATCAAGCTCCTGTGCGGTTTGCTGCAAAGTCCTTCCATCCCGGAATCCGACGACCCAGCTCGACAAGAACCGGACCTCCAGACCTCTCTGACCTCTCTGACCTCTACCCACATCCACAGCACAGCTGAGACCGGTGGGTGCGACGAGCAACGTGGAGATGGCCATCTTGAGAAACCTGCACAGCGCTTCCAGCACGACCGCCGAGGGATCCTCGAGTGAGTGCATTGGGGTCTGAGAAGCCCCACACTGACGCAGCTCCTGCACCAAAGACCAGCCCCCCAGCATCCACGAGATCTGCGTGGGGCCCTTTTGCCTGGTTGCTGCTGGTCCTATTGTCTGGTCACTTGCCGGCTGGCTCGTGACCTCTGAGACGACGACCTGAAGAATCCAACACTGCTGTTCTGGTCCCCCAGACTCGCCCTTGCTTCCCTGTGAAGGAGAAGCAGCCCGGACCCTCCTGGTTCGCACCAGACGCCATCTTTGTTCCACCGCGTGGCTTGCATTAGCCAAGGCCTGTTGTCCAGATCGACGATCCGACACCGCCAACAGCAGCAGACTACGTGGGACAGCTCGTGCCTCCAGCCTGGTCGTGAAGAGCAGCTCCTGGTCCGCGCAGCTACAGAGAGAAGCGACCCTTCTTTCACCTGAACGCGGCGACAGCATCTGGTTCCCTCCTGGGTCCCTCCTGGTTCCAGCACCGTCACTGGCTAGTGACCGAGACTCTGTCCCCTTCCCTTTCAGGACTTCTTCTTCCTAGTTCCATCCTTGGAACCACCGGACTCCTCCATCTGGCTGCCTGCCAGCAACTCCTTGTTTCAGGCATCACCGGGGTCAACGCAGCAAACCTGACGCAACTTCAGCCCTATGCACCCGCAGCCTGTGGGTTAGGTAACTTAAGCTTCTAGGTGCTGAAGTCTGTGTACACTATCCTAGTGTCCAGGTCCACTGTTGTTTTCCCTCCATCCAGCCGGGTTCGTCCGGAATCCGTAACTTTCTAAACTGTAAGATCCATAGACGTTGGTACGCATCCCGTGTGAGAGTTTCCACTCTGCACGTGAGTACCGTGGGCCTCCTGCTCCCTACTTACCGAGTTTGTAGCGTAGTCCCAGCGATCCTCTAGCTTCTGGATCTCCTTACAGTACTTTCTTTCCTCGCATTCCATTGTTTTGAGTATATGGTTTGTCGTGCCCCTAAGGCGCACTTGTAAATATTGTGCGAACTCGTATTTCCCTTTTAGTATTGTCATGTGCTTAGCCCTCTGACCTCATAAAGAGTTCAGAGGTGTATGTTAGTTAATAAATATCTGTTTATTTTCATAACAACCTGTGTGGTGTCCTTTCACTTGGTATTCAAGGGGTTATATGCGGTAAAACAGCTGGCTTCACATGCCATTCAGAGTTTAGCCTAAAGACTGCTTTTGTCCACGCTACTAGGATAGCTGGTCTATAGGGTTGACTTACAACCAATCACCATAAGGGTTGTTTGGACTGATACAAGGTGATCACTAGAACTAGTGAGCATCATATATCAGGCCAACTTCTCACAGATGCCTTTTCCCCAAAATCAAAACCTGCTACCTGACTTATTCTACTGTAATGATCAACTGGAAACTTACTACTTTACGATTCCTCAGGCTAATTGACCCAATGACTTCTGGACTCCCCTACACACACATTTAATGACTACCACTGGGTCAGTTGGGGGTACACATACCTCCTGCATGAAGGATTCTGAAATTACATGACATATATCTGGAGATCAATATCTGTTTATATTGCTAGCATACTGTGTCAAATGGTGGGTCATATGAATGTGACTTGGAATGGAATGGAATTGGATTTGTAGAGCGCGTGGCTACCCGTGGGCGTCCCAGCGCTACGAGTAGAGATTTCAGCAGAGGGAACGGAAGCTTTAGGGAAAGAGGAAAGTTTTCAGAAGCTTGCGGAACTTCAGAAGACTGGGTTCTATGCAAATATTAAGGGGTAGGGAGTTCCAAAGTCTTTCAGTGTTCATGGAGAAGAGACGTCCGCCTGTTCGTGCCTTCTTTATTCTGGGGATGTTTGCGAAGTAAAGGTGATCAGATCTAAGTGCCCTATTGGCTTTGTAGGGGGCGATCATACCTCTCGGGATGGGGGGGGGGGGGCCTTGCCCTGGAGAGATTTGTGCATAATACACAGGGACTTATTTTTGATTCTTTCCGGTATTGACAGTCAATGAAAGGATCTAAGGGCGGGTTTAGCTGAGTGTCTATTTGATGTTCTTGTCAACAGCCTCTCTGCAGAGTTCTGGTTGAGTTGTAGTTTGTTTATGGTGGCTTCTGGGGCACCTAGATATAGGGCATTGCTATAATCCAGCCTAGAGAAGATGAGGCCCTGAATGAGGAGTTTTCTGGAGTGGGGAGGTAAGAGAGGGAGGATTTTCTGTGCAGTGCGGAGTAGGCTAAAACACACGCCAGCAGTTTTCTTTGCTTGGGTTCTGAGAGAGAGGTCATGGTCGAGCCATACGCCAAGACTTTTAATTTCACTTTTGGGGGGGGTGGATTGCTCCCATGCATGTGGGCCACATGGAGTTAAGGATAGGTGTGGTTTTGTGACCCATAAGCATAAGCTCCGTTTTATCTCCGTTCAGTTTAAGGAGGGATTTGTTCATCCAGCTAAAGATTTCTGAAAGACAGGATCGAAGGTTCCTGGAGGAATGGTCTGACTGGTTAAGTGAGACGATCAATTGTGTGTCGTCTGCGTATGTGATCAGTTTAATCCCAAAAGTGGTGACGATGTCTTACAGTGGGGACATGTAAGCGTTAAGTGTCGGGCTTAAGGACGAGCCCTGTGGAACGCCACACTGGAGAGGGATAGTTTTAGAACGCATGCTGCCTTCAGAAACCTGGAAGGATCTGTTGTCTATAAAGGATTTTAGCCATGCCAGGGCTGAGCCCGAGACTCCTAAACTGCTGAGGCGTTGGATAAGGATACGGTGATCAACCGTATTGAAGGCAGCGCTTAAGTCCAGGAGGATCACCGCTGCTGATCCTCCTGAGTCCAAGATCTGCCTAGCCTCTTCAACCACAGCTATCAGGGCTGTGTCTGTGCCCTGGCCAGGGTAGAAGCCTGTCTGGGAGCTACGAAGCTGTTCACCTGCTTCCAAGAAGGCGGACAGTTGTTGATTAGCAAATTTTTCCGCGACCATACTAATCCCTGGTAGTAGAGAGATGGGTCGTTAGTTGGACATCTCTAAGGGGTCTAACTGTAGCTTTTTTAGTTGGGCTCTTACTATGGCTCTTTTCCAGCTTGGCGGGACAATACCTTGGGATAAAGAGGAGTTAATTAGGTCAGTGGTTAATGGGGTGATCGTTGACGTCACAAATTTCAGGATGTTAATTGGTGCGGGGTTGACCGGGGACCCACTTTTTACTGATCCGAGCATTGTGTGCTGTTTCATGTGGCTTGATGTTCCTTGACAACCAGTTGTTCACAAGGTTTTTGGCACCTATTTACAAGGCACCTGGCGAAACCTGTGACATTATAGACTGGGATTGGCAACCTGTATGAATGGCCTCAAAATTGTGGCCATCCTTTTTCCTCATGTGAGTGACTCCCCTTGGAGCCTCCATGAACCTTGACCTTTCAAGGTTTTGGCGCCCTTTTACTTGGCGCGCATTCCTGACAGGATTTTCTTTATTTCCCTCAGGTACACAAAATGGCTGCTCTAGAACCCCAGTATGGTGGCTGTTAGGGTCCTAAATACCTCTTAGAAGTGCTATGTCATTTGCCTAGCCCAAAGAAGGTTCTAGAACCTGCTGGCACGAGCCAGCACCTCAGGGCACTGGCTATATAAGGTCCAGTCCCTGGTGGCCATTTTAGATGACCAGAAGACTAGATAGGATAATGATGTTCCAGATCTAGGTGAGAAGGAGATTGCAGACTTGACACCAGATTGACACCTGCCCTGTTGACCCCTAAGGCGGCTGGTAGTGCAGGCAGTAGAGCAAGCAAGGGTCACTGGCGTGGATCCTGACTGGCGTGCCAGTCAGCTGTGTGTGCGGTGACCTCGCGCCTACAGCGCCTGCCCAGCGAGTGCCTCGTCACCCCCAAGAGACTGTGGCCGTTTTCGTGTGCCTTCCCCGCCCCCCTCCCCCCCCGGTGGTGAATTACAACAGACTCGGGTCGCGAGGCGAGAGCAAGATCGCCGCGACCGAGAGAGTCTTCTGTGCCTCCTTGTGACAGGCGCCTCCAGCGAGGAGCTCGGACGTCTCCGAGCTCCACCGGCGTAGAGTGCTTCCTGCGCAGACTGAGGTGAGGTGGTACGCCGGGGCGGGGAAAGGCCAGCCTTCGTTGGGCGGGACTACTGTCTTGGCCCCTCCCCAGTGAATCGGCCGCTGTAGCTGTGGGCGGGAACCATCCCTGTTTGAGGAAGTCGGAGAGAGGTCCGTGGAGCCCCTGAGAACCGTCGCTGGCGAGAGAAGTGCTGAACCCGACTGAATCGCTTTTCGATTGCAGCCGATGTGAGATTGGCCCGTTTCTTCAGGTGGGAAGCGGTGATATAAAGGAACTGTGAACCGGCATTTATTTGACTGAGCGGGAAGATTGTGTGACCTCTTCGGCAGCCCCGTTCGTCAGTCTAAAGACTTTGAACTGGTGCCGCCTGGGTGCTAGCAGTGGTAAAGCCCCTAGGCGCGCTTAGACCCCACCGGCAAACAGAGATCACAACCCGGTGGCAGCCGAGTGTAAATGAAGTGTTCACTGTCTTTCCTTGCCTTTTAGATACACGCGCATAACCCCCGTGTGATTCTTAAAGAGTCCCAACACTCCGTTTGTGCCCAGAGAAGCCTGTGTACATTATTGGTGAAATCGTCATAAACTGTAAGAGTTATCTTTCCAACCTGAAATGTATTTGCAAATGTAGTGTTCCTGAAGTATTTAATTGGTGGCAGCGATACCAGAATGAACCTCTAGATGTTTATTTAACTGAACCAGTATTTATTCTGCTAAACAGAAAGTGATATTTATTCTATTTATTGAAGATATTTATTCCTGATATTTATTCTATTTACTGATGAATTGTAATCCTGAGCTTATTTATTGTATTTATTCCAAAATCGAAACCCAGCAAATTGTGTCCAAAAGAAATGTAAATGTGCTTTCCTAATTGAACCCCATTCACAACAGACCATTTTTACATAAAGGAATCTTATTTTTCTACAACAGTGGTGTGGTGTCCTTCTTTTTGGTGGTTGTACAAGGAGATATTATTGGGTCAAAGACGGCTTAACACGATAGCCTTCACTTGCCTTGACACTTGAGTCAAGCTACCCCCTTTGTGCTGGGCTTGCCCATCGCAGGTCCAACAGAGTCTCATTGTGTTTACCAGTTACAATGCAAACTTCGACGTATGAATTATTTTCATAACACTCGCCTTTGAGGTCACAGGGTCCTGTCACTCGCCTTTGTGACAGGATCCTTTTGTCCCTTCCCCTGGAACCTGAGCATGCATCACTCATCTGTGCCATGATCATGTCAAATTTTTTTCTGCAGTCATATTCAGGGTGGGGATGATCAATACGGTAAAAGAAGTAGTATAAGGCATAAAATATTGAGAAATTATTACCAGAAGAGATGAGAAGTTCCGGAGTAATGTTCCTTATTTTGAGGGTTGTGCTTGTGGTAGGTCATAGGAGTGTTATAAAAATGATGTTCATTTCAAGGTTGCTCTCAACGTTTGAGTTTTTTATAATTATGGACACTCCTATTCCTAACCTAAATGTTGTCACCAACACACAGCCATCCTGCTCCATCCTGATTATCATTATAGAAGTGCATCTCACTCAAACACTAAACTCATGCAAAGCTCCTTCTTTAGCACCTCCGAAATCTAAGCTATGTACAGAAGTCAGTCTTAATAGATTTTCACACATCAACACCTCTAGGGTTAGAACAGCATGCCTTTTTTTCAAAACTTAAGTGGCTGGTAAAAGTGACAACTTTATCACTAGTGAACTCGAAGTGGCTACATTCTCCACATCAGGGTAAACCCTATCTGGTCAATTGGGATAGAAAAGAAATACTGGGCTTATACATAGCCTGAACAGAAAATAGTTATATTGAGGGGGAAATCAAATTGAGATGGTGCCTTTGACATGTCACCAAATTCTGATTTGCAGGAATGTAGGGATTCCATCATGTAGTAGTTAATGTATATTCTTAAATAATTGTATAAGAGTGGGAATGTACCTTAGAATCACAATACGTGAAACAAAATGCCCTTTACTTGTTACACTTTAAGTCAGAGGTATGCATTGCCATATTTCACACTCTATGATATATTGCCCTCAATGAGTTCATTCGCAGGCTTGAAAATAATTGATGTAGATTCTTGGATATGTGCATTTGGAGCCGACATTCCTGCTGTGAATTTCTCCCAACTTTTTTCATTCCAACCTACTGTTGCTGACTTAATTTTTTCTGGCTTTAGTACTCTTCACACTTTACCTCTGGTAATCAGTGCTAAAGTGCTTCTGATGTCTCCTTTAAAAAGGGCAGAATTGACTTGCACCAAATTGGTTAATTTAATTTAGTTGTAAGTCCCATGTAGAGAAGTATACTAAATACCCAGGGCCTGTAAATTAAATGCTACTAGTGGACCTACAACACTGATTATGTCACCCACTTAAGAAGCCATTTGAACATGTCTGCGGCCTGCCATATCAGCTTGTGTATGCAGTTTTAAACTACTATTTCGACCTGGCAAAATAAACTGTTTGCAAGACCTTAACCTTCCTTTTAGTACATCAAAAGGTAGGCCCTGAACTGGCCAGAGGGCAGGGTGCTGTGTTTCTAAAGTGCTGGACATGTACTTAATAGTTTTACATGTCCTGGTTTTGGAAAAATTCCAAAATTTGTTTTTCACTACTGCAAGGCATACACCATAGGATAACATTGGGTTACCTTAGTACATTCAGTAAGTGATCACTTTGAAGCAGGTAGACAGGTCGAGTTTGGTATCTAAAGAATTGTAATTAAAATACCTTGTTAATGGTAAAGTTGGATTTTTAATCACAATTCTGAAAATGTCCCTTTTTTGGGAAGCTGGCATTTTCCTGTCCCCTAACCATTTGGTGCCTGTAGCCTGATCCTGGGTCACATAACTAGGTGAAGCTGGCAGTTGGTGTTTTTGTATTACTCCGAGACAGTGAGTCGCAAAGGGTGATGGCAGGATGGGCCACTCTGAGTTGATAAGTGAGAGGAGCTGTCGCCTATCACGCTTGCACATCACAAAGGCTCTGCCTGAGCTCTCACAAATGGTTGGACACTGGTCTTTGTTTACCCTATGGAAGCTGGGCCCAGGGCAGGGAGAAAGGGAATGCCTGACATCCTGAAGGGTGGAAATCTCTGGAAGCTTCTACTACTTCAAAGTCGGGTGTCGTGAACCTCCAACAAATCTGCAGGAGTCTGCCTCTGCCCCTGACATCAACACTGCCACCCCGGACGGATGCAAGATCTAGAGGAAAGACCGCCCCAACCGCCCAGGGAGGCCTCGCCATCGCACACAAGAGCGCCCTCCACCTCACCACCCCCAGAGAAACCTTCACCTCTGCCGAACACCTTCACTTCCAGATCCAGACTAGCCTTAACACCACTCTCTGAGGAACCCTAGTCTACAGACGCCCCGGACAACCTTCGCCACCACCATCACAGACTTCGTCGCACCCCACGCCATTGCATCAATGAACTACATACTCATCAGAGACTTTAACTTCCACTCGACAACCCCAGCAACCCAAACTCCATCATCCTGCTGGACCACCTCGCCAGCATCTGACTCAACCAACTCGTCACCGCACTCACACACAGAGCAGGACACACCTTTCGACATCATCTTCACGGCAGGGAGCCGCCTTCACTTCAGCCACACAACACAACCACCATGGACCGACCACTGCATCCATTTCACCGTCAACAAACCTAAGGCACCAAAACCACCCCCCGCCTTCCATGAAAGAGCTGGAGTAAGGTTACCGACTAAGAACTGAACTCCGCCCTCACCCTAGACACCCCTACCTGGACATCTGACGCAAACATAGCAGCCACAGGACTCCACACTTGGATGTCCAGCTGCGCGGACAAGCTCCCCCCGCTATGCAACCCCTGTAAACAGCTTCCCAGGAAAGCTGACTGGTTCACCACCGATCTCCAAGAAATCAGGTGCACCTGCAGATGTCTGGAGAAGAACTGGAGGAACACCAAGACTACCGACAAGCACGCCATCACAGACAACCACAACCAAATCAGAACAACCAAAAGGAACTTCATCCACAACAAAATTCTTGCTAACTCCACGGAAATCTTCAGTGTAATTCGGCATGTCACCAACCCACGCAACGAAGCCTCAGATATCCCCCCATCCCAAAACCTCTGCGACAAGCTTAGAACCTACTTCCACCTCACGATCAGGCCACTCTAAAACAACTTAGTCGACCACCCACAAGACGCCGCAGCCACCACTCGGACGCCAGCCAGCCCACCATCTCCAAATGGACACTAATCACGACCGAGGACACTGTCACGACCATGAAAGGCATCCACTCAGGGGCCCCCACCGACCCCTGCCCCCACACATCTACTACCGGGCCGCGGACGCCATCACACCGAGCTACTATGAACCATCAACACCACCTTCACAACAGGCACCTTCCCGAACGACCGGAAGCGCGCAGAAGTCAGACCCCTGCTCAAGAAGCCAACGGCCGACCCCACCGACTTCAAGAACTAACGGCCCAGCTGGCTCCTCCTCTTTGCAGCCAAGGTGGCAGAGAAAGCAGTCAACAGGGAGCTGTCACGATTCATCGAAGAGAATGCCATCCTCGACCTGTCCCAATTTGGATTTCGAAGCAACTACAGCACAGAGACCCCCCTACTCGCCACCACAGATGACATCCTCGCCCTCCTGGATAAACGCCACTCCCCAGCCATCATCCTCCTCGACCTATCCGCAGCTTTCAACACCGTCTCTTACCGCACACTAACCAACAGACTACACGACGCCGGCATACAAGGAACTACCCTGAACTGTATCCGATCGTTCCTCACTGGAAGAAGCCAAAGAAGACTACTAACCTTCCTCTCTGCCCCCACTGAAATCACCTGCGGAGTCCCACAGGGGTCATTACTGAGCCAACCCATTTCAACATCTACTTGGCCCCTCTCGCAGCCATCGTCAGATGTCACAGCCTCAACATCGTTTCCTACGCTGACAACACCCAGCTCATCCTCTCCCTCACCAGGGACCCCGCCACAGCAAAGCTCAACTTCCATAGAGCAATGCAAGACGTCACAGTCTGGATGACTAACAGCTGCTTAAATCTCAGTGCCGAAAAGACAGAAGTTCTCGCCCTCGGAACCACCCATTCAGCATGGGACAACACCTGGTGGCTCACTGCCCTCGGAAGCCCGTCTACCCCCTCAAACCATGCCAAAAACCTCAGCATCGTACTCTATTCATCACTCGCCATGACCCAACAGGTCACCGCCGTCACCTCCAGCTGCTTCAACACCCTCCGCATCCTTCGAAAGACTTTCAAATTGGTACCCCCGGAGTCAAGGAAGACGGGCACCGATGAACTCTTCACCAGCAGACTGTACTATGGAAACGCTCTCCACGCCGGCATCAACAAATCCATACTCCACTAACTCCAGACGATTCAGAACACCGCGGCCAGACTCGTCCTCGGCATCCCACGGCAGAAACACATCAGCCAACAACTGCGGAGACTCAACTGGCTCCCCGTTGAGAAGAGTCGCCTTTAAAATTCTCACCCACGCCTACAAATGCCTGCACAACAGCAGACCCAAACACCCCAACAACAGAATAAACTTCTATCTGCCCAAAAAAACCTCCGATCTGCCAACCTCGCACTAGCTGAGTCCCCTCTCATCCACAGAGCCAGAGCACGCAGAAGATGGTTCGCCCACATTGCAGCCGAATCTTGGAACGAGCTACCGACAGACATCAGACGCGCCCCCTCCCTGAACACCTTCAAGAAGACCCGGCTCTTCGGCTGAAACTGATCTGCATAACCCCCCCCTCCCACCACCCCATCCCATCTCCCTCACGGGTTAGTAGCGCGCTTTACCAATCCCTGATTGATTGACTCCTTTAAGGCGGGCAGAGAGTGCCGTGGCGTAGCGCGCATCTGTAAAGAGAAACTGTTTACGCCAAGCTCAAGATGTCAGCACGCAGACGTGCTGTATGCCGGATGGCTCAAGGCACAAATGTGCACAACCGACCCTGCTCCAAACAGTACTGCAGGAACCCCCGTCATCACTGGCTCCGGCTCCGCCTCGCCCCAGGAAGATTAATCATGCTGCAAGAATCTGCAGCATGCGCCACCGACCTGCGCTGTCGATTTCATCACACGCACCCCGGTGACAAGGTGAGAGGCACGCGAACATCCGATTCAAATTTCGCACCTTTATCGGTAAAGTTAAAATTGCTGCCAAAGTTTGTACATAGGAAAAAATGTGCTAGTTAAAAAATCGACTCCGCTGTGCGCCGCACGCGTGATCAATGCTCACACGCGTGCAGTGCACACAGCGGGGTAGTCTCAAAGTCCCTGATTGCGCCCAATAGACTTCCGGGAGACAGCCGCTGACCGTGTAGGTACACGGAGGGGAGCCGCGTGCGTTGAAAGAAACGCCGCGTGAAGACACCCCACGCTGTCGTTTCCGTAGGGGCTTAATTATGTCCCTTTGGAAGTCTTTCTACACATCCCTACCTAATGTGCAGTGTGGTGTTGACGGACATTTTCCGTTAATTACACTGTATATATTTTTCACACATAGAGCCTCTCGGGAGGGTGCGCCTTAGTGCGCACAGACCACCGGAGGACTTTTGATTAGGTCCTGAAGAAAGCTGAGCGATACGCCATAAACAGCTGAAACATGTCGACCAATTTATGCCTTTGATTTAGGATTCCGGTTCCTTAATTAAGAACCTGGGGAGTCCGCTCACTTTGTTTTTAATCAATGCGGGCTGGCCATTATTAAAATATTTTTTCTAAAGGCACAACCTTTGCATTTTTTAACAACATTTTTTTACACATTTGCACAATCACAGTTAGTCACCTCCTAATTTGGGCACGGTTGCACTCACCACATCCTGCTCCGCTGTAACCAGGCGTCGTAGCACGCTGGGGAGACATTCGGTCACCCCAGCGGGGACCCGATGATGAAGCATGTCACCAACTAGTGGTGAGTGAGGGTCCTTCAAAGAAGTGGGGTTGTCCACCCACGACTGGGTGACCAGCAAGCCCCTAGACCTTCCTCAGCTGATAATAGTCTATTGGGCGCAATCAGGGACTTTGAGACTACCCCGCTGTGTGTACTGCACGCGTGTGAGCATTGATCACGCGTGCGGCGCACAGCGGAGTCTATTTTTTAACTATCACATTTTTTTCTTTGTATCACAGTCACTCCTTTGTTGTTTACAATACATTGAACCAGGGTACAGGAGTGTTTACGCCCTACCTCTCTTGTTGATATTAAAAAGTTTGTACATAGTCCGAACTCCTAGCATGCAATTGACCACAATTACACTGTAGATACCCCACAATTCCTCCGCACTCAATCTGCTTCTTGTCTGACACAGACATTTCCAGCATACGAGAAACGACCCAGCATCTCATATCTTGACAGACTGCTGGCAGGAACAGACGCATAGGAGTACTTTGTGAATCAAAGCGGCTGCTATCTTATGCCATCTTGTAATGTTGTGACATCGAGTAAATAATAGAGAATTAATTTTCAGCATGCCCTGGCTATGAGGCTGTCCGATAGAATAGGACACTGGTGGGGCTAAAGGGCATACAGTCTCTCTGTAAACCTCAAGTTGCTTAAGTATTCTTAAAACTTCTTCTATCAGTGATTTCCTCTGATTTGGTTCATGAACATTTTATTTTGATTAT
Organism: Lissotriton vulgaris; assembly: GCF_964263255.1. Lineage (NCBI taxonomy): Eukaryota > Metazoa > Chordata > Amphibia > Caudata > Salamandridae > Lissotriton > Lissotriton vulgaris. The sequence continues at coordinate 923,303,184 of NC_141698.1, forward strand.
TTTTTAAATGTTTTTATTTTATTGCATACTTCTCAATTTACACCCGCAATTGCCTACAACCCTGGGGCCAGCGGCATATTATCCGGATATCCGTACACAGCTTTGTTACCCAACATCCCAAGGGGCAGGCAGCGAGGTTTTTCCAGCGTGCGTCTCAACATGAAAAGTGTTCTCCTATGTAAGTAATACATTGCAACAAAAGAGATAGTAACTACAATTTAAACCGTTCAGCCCCCCCCCCCCCAAACTGCCATTCTGGCACAGCAAGAAGCGAGCTTCGTCAAACACACGTCCTCCAGTCCACTGCGACGCATTCATTGCAGCAATTTCGCGCACAGACATCACCCATCCCGTTGAAGCCATGCACCATGAGCCGCTTGTATTCCGCCCCGATCATGTCACCCTCAATGACCAGCCATATGAATTTGCAGCTCCAACATAGGCGTGCTATTCCCTCTGGAGGTCCGCTCCCTCCTATCGCAACCAGGCAACAAATGGTTCCCAAATGTCAGACGGGCGACTCTGCATTTGTTCCCAAAATACAGATAATTGGTCCTTACAATACTTTACGGCCCTGATCCACTCAGCTACTATGGGTGGGTTTTATTTCTTCTAATGTATAGCTACTTGTCTTTTTACTAACATCAACATCATGGCCACAAGTTTACGATGTTCTGTCCGTATTTCCTGTACGTATCCTAGCAGTGCCATAATCGGCGTAACCGGCAGTTGGACATTTATTATGCATTCTATGTGTCTGAATATGTTCGCCCAATATTGCGCCACAGGTCTTCAATCCCAAGCCAAGTGGGTGAACGTGGTGGTTCCAGCAACACATCTCCAACACTGTGCATCCGGGTGTAAGCCCATGCGAAGTAGTTGTAGCGGTGTGCGATACAACCTATGCAGGAAATTAAAGTGGATTAGCCTAAGTCTGTAATTCGGTGAAAGGTGTGCCAAATGTTTGCAGCAAAATTGCCACTGCTTGTCAGTGATAGTCAATCCGGCTTCCTCCTCCCATACTGCTTCGGAAGTAATGGACGTGATTGGGGATTCACTCTGTGTAATGCTGTAAATGCGTGTGATAACTTTCCGGGGCGATGGATTCGAAAATACATTCTCCAACACAGGCATGGTAGGTGGTTCGCTCTGAAACTCTTTGTATCTGGATCTACATGCCGCTCTGATCTGATAATACAATAGCGTATCAGATGCTGTGGGCGTCTGCGAATCGCACATGTCTTGCAATGTTAAAAACTCACCACTTGGGAATAGATCAACCCCTTCTCTAACTTGTGTGACTGTGCCCTTAGCCTGATCGCCTTGTCTAGTAGTGGGCCAATTAGAGGGTTGTCACCCAGGGGCATAGACGGTGCGTAAAGCACTTCCTGTTGTGATCTCTTCGCTATGCCTTTCGACGCCCATCTCACCGCCTCAACAGTGTCAATTTCCTGTTGTGGACGCTTATAAGGTTCGTATATGGCTTTGTTGAGTGGGAGTGGGGCAATCCTATCTATTTCTATCACCACGTGGTTGGAATGGTGTAGGATGATGCCAAAAATGTAGGACCTGCTCTTGTGCACTGTATGCATAGAGCTCAAAGTCTGGGGCACCCAGTCCTCCCTGTGCAAAAGGCAGCGTGAGTACATTCCACGAAATGCGGGGTTGCCTACCTGCCCACACCAACTCCAGAATATTAGATCGTAGCTGCTTAAAGAATTGTACGTTCAACGGCATAGGAATATTCACGAAGAGGTACAGGAACTTAGGCAAAACTACCATCTTAGTGATTGCTATTCGCCCTGTCAAAGACAGTGGTAGACTCTTCCATCTCGGTATCTTACTTTCCAGCCAGTCTATTGCTCTATTGTAATTGGGCGTCCGAATTTCCTGCAGAAATCTGCTGATGCGGATGCCCAGATACCTCGTCTCTCCCTCTGCCCACCGTATCGGGAATTCCGAGACAAAGGGAACAGTATCATCAGTGAGAGGTAAAATCACTGATTTCTTCCAGTTAATCTGGATTCCTGTTAGTCCTCCATACCGTACGAACTTCCTCATCAGTACATCGAAATTGTCTCTAGGGCTGGTCAGGTATGTGGTCATGTCATCTGAATACATTGAGACTAAAATACCCCTGGTCGTGAACCCAATACTTTTCTGTGTGTGGTGTTGTCGATGTAATTGGTAGCTCCATGTATTTCATGGCTACATTATTAAACCAGGCCAACGCTATGTCCTCCAGATATTCAGCTATGTCTGCCTGCGATGGGTTCGTTTGAGAGGTATATAGTCTTGAGTAATATAGGGACATTTCACCTAGTATGCCAGGCGGTGATCTAGCCACGTCTCCACTATCAGTATGTAACTCAGTTATGTAAGTTTACGCCCTAGGCGTGCTCAACAATTTAGCTAGTGTTTTACCCGCTCTCTCACTCTCCCTGTACCGTCTAGCCTGGGCATGTTTATAGAGATACGCCGTCTCCCTCTCTGCCTCTTGTTGAAAGTCTGTCAGTTTAGTCCTAATTGTCGCTGTAGTTGCATGGGATGGGACTTGCATTTGCAATCGTTCTAACTCCCTCAACTCTCGCTCTAGCCTGCTGAGTGTATTTTGGATGTCTCTTAGTACGCCCGATTTCAGCGCTATGCAGTCCCCTCTCGTGACTGCCTTGAAGGCTTTCAAGAGCACTCCTGGTGAGTCAACTGTGCCCTCATTCAATGTAAAATATTCTGTGATCTGATTACGTAGCTCTTCTCGGAAGACCAAGTCTAGCAAGGCTTTGGATGGGAATTCCCAAGCAAACGGCTGGGCATATGCAGGTGGTAGGCGTAGCAGAATCTGGGCAGGTGCATGATCTGAGTAAGTGCGGGGGTGATGTGTGGCATCAGTCAGCCAGATGTGTAAGTCTCTAGAAACCAGCCAGTAATCAAGGCGTGACCATGCGTTTCGATGGTGTGTGACACATGCTATGCTGCCAGTCTATCAACACGGGTATTGTGCCTGTGGAATGGAAGCGGGCTGTCATCACGCCACTTTTGAAAAAAACTACCCTTGATCCATGCAGTTATAAATACTACCGACCAATTTCCCTCCTGCATTATCCAGTCAAGATCTTGGAACGTCTGGTTAGCAGGACCCTGTCCCATTTTTGGAGACTAATAACATTCTGGAAGAAGAACAGTTCGGCTTTCGCCTGTGTCATGGGACAGAATCTGCTTTAGTGATGGTGGATGACCTTCGGATGCGGATGGACTGGGGCCAGTCAGCAATTCTAATCCTGCTGGACCTGTCCGCCACATTCGATACAGTGAACCACAACATTCTGCTCTCAAGGCTAGAGACCTTTGGAGTGAAAGGAGTAGTGCTTAGGTGGCTGCGATCTTATCTGTCGGACAGACGACAGGCGGTGGCACTCCCCCTGTACCAATCAGAACTGGTGGAAGTTTCTCATGGGTTACCGCAGGGGTCGTCAATTAGCCCTATTTTGTTCAATGCGTATATGCAACCCCTGCTGGGTATTAAGGTGCATAATATCAGCGTGATTAATTATGCTGATGACACACTGCTCCCGATATCCTTGGATGGGACCAGGCGGAATCATTGGATTACGTTCATGCTTGTATGCATGAAATGACAAAGTGGCTGAAGGCAAACTCTCTCCAGTTTAACAGTGGGAAAACGGAGGTTCTACAGTGTTGGACTGGGGGGGATTTCCCGAAGCTCGCCAACATATTACTGGCCCCTAACATTAGATGGCACACTGACCCCAGTGAACTCAGTACGCAACCTGGGGGTCAGTTTAATGAGAATCTTAACCTGGAGACCCATGTTAATAAATTAGTGGGAAACCTGCTTTTCCTTAATTAGAGGAAGGTGCTGCCGCTTCTACCTACTCAGGTCAGAGCAACAGTAGTTAGGAGTAACATCCTTAGCCGCCTGGACTATTGTAATGCTTTGCTTTTGGAATCCCCGGGATACCCGATTACCAGATTACAAAGTATCCAGGCAGCAGCAGCGAAGTTAGCACTCTCCCGACCTCGCAGTTCCTCTACAACACAAGCACTGGCGGATCTACATTGGCTCCCAGTAGCTCAACGGATCTGGTTTAAATCATTGTGCATTGTGTTCAGAGCACTCCATGAACAAGGCCCTAAGCCACTTCAGGATAGGTTTCAGTGGTACAAGCCTACCCGGAATCTTCGCTCTTCCACTGCCAATTGCTCAAGAGTGCCCAAAATAAGGAGGATGACCCTGGGAGTAAGAGCCTTCAGTGTGGCAGCGGCTCGCCTTTGGAAAGATCTCCCTTTAGAAATCAGGAGAACACAAGGCCTACTGCTGTTCCGTAAGAGAATTAAGACCTGGCTCTTCCCCAGGATATAATATGCCTCCACTTGAGGGTAGAAGTAGATTTTCTGGATGATAGGCCGCTTTTCATCATGTAGCTGACAGTTCTTGTGCTGGATAGACATGTCTCAGGCTTGCCATTGCAGCTTGTGTATGCAGTTTTAAACTACTATTTCGACCTGGCAAAATAAACTGTTTGCAAGACCTTAACCTTCCTTTTAGTACATCAAAGGGTAGGCCCTGAACTGGCCAGAGGGCAGGGTGCTGTGTTTCTAAAATGCTGGACATGTACTTAATAGTTTTACATGTCCTGGTTTTGGAAAAATTCCAAAATTTGTTTTTCACTACTGCAAGGCATACACCATAGGATAACATTGGGTTACCTTAGTACATTCAGTAAGTGATCACTTTGAAGCAGGTAGACAGGTCGAGTTTGGTATCTAAACAATTGTAATTAAAATACCTTGTTAATGGTAAAGTTGGATTTTTAATCACAATTCTGAAAATGTCCCTTTTTTGGGAAGCTGGCATTTTCCTGTCCCCTAACCATTTGGTGCCGGTAGCCTGATCCTGGGTCACATAACTAGGTGAAGCTGGCAGTTGGTGTTTTTGTATTACTCCGAGACAGTGAGTCGCAAAGGGTGATGGCAGGATGGGCCACTCTGAGTTGATAAGTGAGAGGAGCTGTCGCCTATCACGCTTGCACATCACAAAGGCTCTGCCTGAGCACTCTCACAAATGGTTGGACACTGGTCTTTGTTTACCCTATGGAAGCTGGGCCCAGGGCAGGGAGAAAGGGAATGCCTGACATCCTGAAGGGTGGAAATCTCTGGAAGCTTCTCCTACTTCAGTCGGGTGTCGTGAACCTCCAACAAATCTGCAGGAGTCTGCCTGGGAACGCACTCTGAAGGTGTTCTTCTATAAATCTCTACAAAGCATTGTGAAAACCTCCAGTCCTACCTCACTTCCATGTACCAATCACGCCATTGCAGTGTCGTGGCTGACACCCTTAGATGAGAGCACTGCTTGGAACAAACATGTGCTGGTACACAATGCTGCATATGTGCAACAACAGTCAAGGCCAGTCACATTCTACTTTCCTTCTATCCTGCAATGCAACAACTCCAATTAGCGCAGCTGCCATCCCGTTTGCAGCTCCTACAAAGTACCTCCTAGGACGTTGACATCCGTGCCAGAATGCAGCGTGGCACTCGTAGACAAACTTGCGGCGCTGTAACTGTTCACGCATGCCAAGTGATATCCTCCAAGACACTGTCTATTAACGGGCGAGAGCACCAGTGCAAGGAACCCTCAATCCGCGACCTTCCACTGCTATGACGATGACACTCAACCCCGGAAGACACAGAGACTGCCAACAAGCCTCGCCAACTTCAATCCACGGCCAGTTCACCTGCCTTCACTGCCGTCAGACAATCACCATCACCCCTGCCTCCAACACCACTGATGCCGACATGGACGACATCCTAAGATGCATCCTCCTCAACGTGCGCTCCACACACAAACATGACATGGAAATCTGGAACCTGCTCGACTCCCTCTCGCCCGACATCACCTTCTTCACAGAGACATGGACCAATGCCGCCTGTGCCCCTGACATCAACACTGCCACCCCGGACGGATGCAAGATCCAGAGGAAAGACCGCCCCAACCGCCCAGGGAGGCCTCGCCATCGCACACAAGAGCGCCCTCCACCTCACCACCCCCAGAGAAACCTTCACCTCTGCCGAACACCTTCACTTCCAGATCCAGACTAGCCTTAACACCACTCTCTGAGGAACCCTAGTCTACAGACGCCCCGGACAACCTTCGCCACCACCATCACAGACTTCGTCGCACCCCACGCCATTGCCTCAATGAACTACATACTCATCAGAGACTTTAACTTCCACTCGACAACCCCAGCAACCCAAACTCCATCATCCTGCTGGACCACCTCGCCAGCATCTGACTCAACCAACTCGTCACCGCACTCACACACAGAGCAGGACACACCTTTCGACATCATCTTCACGGCAGGGAGCCGCCTTCACTTCAGCCACACAACACAACCACCATGGACCGACCACTGCATCCATTTCACCGTCAACAAACCTAAGGCACCAAAACCACCCCCCGCCTACCATGAAAGAGCTGGAGCAAGGTTACCGACTAAGAACTGAACTCCGCCCTCACCCTAGACACCCCTACCTGGACGTCTGACGCAAACATAGCAGCCACAGGACTCCACACTTGGATGTCCAGCTGCGCGGACAAGCTCCCCCCGCTATGCAACCCCTGTAAACAGCTTCCCAGGAAAGCTGACTGGTTCACCACCGATCTCCAAGAAATCAGGTGCACCTGCAGATGTCTGGAGAAGAACTGGAGGAACACCAAGACTACCGACAAGCACGCCATCACAGACTACCACAACCAAATCAGAACAACCAAAAGGAACTTCATCCACAACAAAATTCTTGCCAACTCCGCGAACTCCACGGAAATCTTCAGTGTAATTCGGTATGTCACCAACCCACGCAGCGAAGCCTCAGATATCACCCCATCCCAAAACCTCTGCGACAAGCTTAGAACCTACTTCCACCTCACGATCAGGCCACTCTAAAACAACTTAGTCGACCACCCACAAGACGCCGCAGCCACCACTCGGACGCCAGCCAGCCCACCATCTCCAAATGGACACTAATCACGACCGAGGACACTGTCACGACCATGAAAGGCATCCACTCAGGGGCCCCCACCGACCCCTGCCCCCACACATCTACTACAGGGCCGCAGATGCCATCACACTGAGCGACTATGAACCATCAACACCACCTTCACAACAGGCACCTTCCCGAACGACTGGAAGCGCGCAGAAGTCAGACCCCTGCTCAAGAAGCCAACGGCCGACCCCACCGACTTCAAGAACTAACGGCCCAGCTGGCTCCTCCTCTTTGCAGCCAAGGTGGCAGAGAAAGCAGTCAACTGGGAGCTGTCACGATTCATCGAAGAGAATGCCATCCTCGACCTGTCACAATTTGGATTTCGAAGCAACTACAGCACAGAGACGCCCCTACTCGCCACCACAGATGACATCCTCGTCCTCCTGGATCAAGGCCACTCCCCAGCCATCATCCTCCTCGACCTATCCGCAGCTTTCAACACCGTCTCTTATCGCACACTAACCAACAGACTACACGACGCCGGCATACAAGGAACTACCCTGAACTATATCCGATCGTTCCTCACTGGAAGAAGCCAAATAAGACTACTACCCTTCCTCTCTGCCCCCACTGAAATCACCTGTGGAGTCCCACAGGGGTCATTACTGAGCCGACCCATTTCAACATCTACTTGGCCCCTCTCGCAGCCATCGTCAGATGTCACAGCCTCAACATAGTTTCCTACGCTGACAACACCCAGCTCATCCTCTCCCTCACCAGGGACCCCGCCACAGCAAAGCTCAACTTCCATAGAGCAATGCAAGACGTCACAGTCTGGATGACTAACAGCCGCTTAAATCTCAGTGCCGAAAAGACAGAAGTTCTCGCCCTCGGAACCACCCATTCAGCATGGGACAACACCTGGTGGCTCACCGCCCTCGGAAGCCCATCTACCCCCTCAAACCATGCCAAAAACCTCAGCATCGTACTCTATTCATCACTCGCCATGACCCAACAGGTCAACGCCGTCACCTCCAGCTGCTTCAACACCCTCCGCATCCTTCGAAAGACTTTCAAATTGGTACCCCCGGAGTCAAGGATGACGGGCACCGATGGACTCTTTACCAGCAGACTGTACTATGGAAACGCTCTCCACGCCGGCATCAACAAATCCATACTCCACTAACTCCAGACGATTCAGAACACCGCGGCCAGACTCGTCCTCGGCATCCCACGGCACAAACATATCAGCCAACAACTGCGGAGACTCCACTGGCTCCCCGTTGAGAAGAGTCACCTTTAAAATCCTCACCCACGCCTACAAATGCCTGCACAACAGCAGACCCAAATACTCCAACAACAGAATAAAGTTCTATCTGCCCAAAAAAACCCTCCGATCTGCCGACCTCGCACTAGCTGAGTCCCCTCGCATCCACAGAGCACGCAGAAGATGGTTCGCCTACATTGCAGCCAAATCTTGGAACGAGCTACCGACAGACATCAGACGCGCCCCCTCCCTGAACACCTTCAAGAAGACCCGGCTCTTCGGCTGAAACTGATCTGCATAACCCCCCCCCCCCCCCCCCCCCCCCCCCCCTCCCACCACCCCATCCCATCGCCCTCACGGGTTAGTAGCGCGCTTTACCAATTCCTGATTGATTGATTGACTCCTTTAAGGCGGGCAGAGAGTGCCGTGGCGTAGCGCGCATCTGTAAAGAGAAACTGTTTACGCCAAGCTCAAGATGTCAGCACGCAGACGTGCTGTATGCCGGATGGCTCAAGGCACAAAAGTGCACAACCGACCCTGCTCCAAACAGTTCTGCAGGAACCCCCGTCATCACTGGCTCCGTCTCCGCCTCGCCCCAGGAAGATTAATCATGCTGCAAGAATCTGCAGCATGCGCCCCCGACCTGCGCTGTCGAACTGCATCACACGCTCCCCGGTGACAAGGTGAGAGGCACGCAAACATCCAATTCAAATTTCGCACCTTTATCGGTAAAGTTAAAATTGCTGCCAAAGTTTGTACATAGTCCGAACTCCTAGCATGTAATTGACCACAATTGCACTGTAGATACCCCACAATTCCTCCGCTCTCAATCTGCTTCTTGTCTGACACAGACATTTCCAGCATACGAGAAACGACCCAGCATCTCATATCTTGACAGACTGCTGGCAGGAACAGACGCATAGGAGTACTTTGTGCCATCTTGTAATGTTGTGACATCGAGTAAATAATAGAGAATTAATTTTCAGCATGCCCTGGCTATGAGGCTGTCCGATAGAATAGGACACTGGTGGGGCTAAAGGGCATACCGTCTCTCTGTAAACCTCAAGTTGCTTAAGTATTCTTAAAACTTCTTCTATCAGTGATTTCCTCTGATTTGTTTCATGAACATTTTATTTTGATTCTTTTTTTATTTTTTTTATTTTATTGCATACTTCTCAATTTACACTGACAATTGCCTACAACCCTGGGGCCGGCGGCATATTATCTGGATATCCGTACACAGCTTTGTTAGCCAACATCCCAAGGGGCAGGCAGCGAGGTTTTTCCAGCGTGCGTCTCGACATGAAAAGTGTTCTCCTATGTAAGTAAATACATTGCAACAAAAGAGATAGTAACTACAATTTAAACCGTTCAGCCCCCCCCACCCCCCTCCCCCCAACTGCCATTCTGGCACAGCAAGAAGCGAGCTTCGTCAAACACACGCCCTCCAGTCCACTGCGACGCATTCATTGCAGCAATTTCGCGCACAGACATCACCCATCCCGTTGAAGCCATGCACCATGAGCCGCTTGTATTCCGCCCCGATCATGTCACCCTCAATGACCAGCCATATGAATTTGCAGCTCCAACATAGGCGTGCTATTCCCCCTGGAGGTCCGCTCCCTCCTATCGCAACCAGGCAACAAATGGTTCCCAAATGTCAGACGGGCGATTCTGCATTTGTTCCCAAAATACAGATAATTGGTCCTTACAATACTTTACGGCCCTGATCCACTCAGCTACAATGGGTGGGTTTTGTTTCTTCCAATGTATAGCTACTTGTCTTTTTACTAACATCAACATCATGGCCACAAGTTTACAGTGTTCTGTCCGTATTTCCTGTACGTATCCTAGCAGTGCCATCATCGGCGTAACTGGCAGTGGGACATTTATTATGCATTCTATGTGTCTGAATATGTTCGCCCAATTTTGCGCCGCAGGTCTTCAATCCCAAGCCAAGTGGGTGAACGTGGTGGTTCCAGCGCCACATCTCCAACACTGTGCATCCGGGTGTAAGCCCATGCGAAGTAGTTGTAGCGGTGTGCGATACAACCTATGCAGGAAATTAAAGTGGATTAGCCTAAGTCTGTAATTCTGTGAAAGATGTACCAAATGTTTGCAGCAAAATTGCCACTGCTTGTCAGTGATAGTCAATCCGGCTTCCTCCTCCCATACTGCTTCGGAAGTAATGGACGTGATTGGGGATTCACTCTGTGTAATGCCGTAAATGCGTGTGATAACTTTCCGGGGCGATGGATTCGAAAATACATTTTCCACACAGGCATGGTAGGTAGTTCGCTCGGAAACTCTTTGTATCTGGATCTACATGCCGCTCTGATCTGATAATACAATAGCGTATCAGATGCTGTGGGCGTCTGCGAATCGCACATGTCTTGCAATGTTAAAAACTCACCACTTGGGAATAGATCATCCCCTTCTCGAACTTGTGTGACTGTGCCCTTAGACTGATCGCCTTGTCTAGTAGTGGGCCAATTAGAGGGTTGTCACCCAGGGGCATAGACGGTGCGTAAAGCACTTCCTGTTGTGCTCTCTTCGCTATGCCTATCCACGCCCATCTCAACGCCTAAACAGTGTCAATTTCCTGTTGTGGACGCTTATAAGGTTCGTATATGGCTTTGTTGAGTGGGAGTGGGGCAATCCTATCTATTTCTATCACCACGTGTGGTTGGAATGGTGTAGGATGATGCCAAAAATGTAGTATCTGCTCTTGTGCACTGTAGGCATAGAGCTCAAAGTCTGGGGCACCCAGTCCTCCCTGTGCAAAAGGCAGCGTGAGTACATTCCACGAAATGCGGGGTTGCCTACCTGCCCACACCAACTCCAGAATATTAGATCGTAGTTGCTTAAAGAATTGTACGTTCAACGGCATAGGAATATTCACGAAGAGGTACAGGAACTTAGGCAAAACTACCATCTTAGTGATTGCTATTCGCCCTGTCAAAGACAGAGGTAGACTCTTCCATCTCGGTATCTTACTTTCCAGCCAGTCTATTGCTCTATTGTAATTGGGCGTCCGAATTTTCTGCAGAAACCTGCTGATGCGGATGCCCAGATACCTCGTCTCTCCCTCTGCCCACCGTATCGGGAATTCCGAGACAAAGGGAACAGTATCATCAGTGAGAGGTAACATCACAGATTTCTTCCAGTTAATCTGGATAACTGTTAGTCCTCCATACCATACGAACTTCCTCATCAGTACATCAAAATTGTCTCTAAGGCTGGTCAGGTATGTGGTCATGTCGTCTGAATACATTGAGACTAAAGTACCCCTGGTCGTGAACCCAATACTTTTCTGTGTGTGGTGTTGTCGGAGTTTGGCCGCTAGTGGTTCCGTGGCTATGGAAAACAGTAATGGCGACAGTGGGCACCCCTGCCGTGTCCCCCTAGTGATATTGAAAGGTTCAGATATCTGACCATTTATCTTTAACTTAGCTGTCAGATTTGTATATAATTCTTGAATTTGTCTAATAAACAACGGGCTGAGGCCCAGACACGTTAGCACGGCAAAAAGAAACTTCCACTCCAGGGAGTCTAACGCTTTTGTGGCGTCCAAAAGCAGTGGCCTGTACATGGGGAGCTAAGTAGTGAAGTACACCAAAAATTGTCCTCAAGTTATGGGCAGTAGAACAGCCCGGTATAAAACCCGACTGGTCCGATAAAGCTATTTGCGGCAGCATAGGTTGAAGTCTGTTTGCTATTAGCTTAGCGCATATTTTAGCGTCCAAGTTTATACGGGACAACGGACGATACGAGTCTGGCCTGGTCGGATCTTTTTCTGGTTTCAATATTGTTATTATGGTGGCCGGAGTGTCGGGGGGAGGGGGGGAGAGAACGCCAGTCTCCATGGCCTCCAGGTAGACTTGCAACAGTTTGGAGGCCAGAATGTCTGCATATTCTTTATAAAATGCAGCCGTTAGGCCATCCGCCCCAGGTTTTTTTTTGCTTGGCATGCTATTTATGACTTGCTTCAGGTCCTCTACCGTAATTGGTAGCTTCATGTATTTCATGGCTACATCATTAAACCAGGCCAACCCTATGTCCTCCAGATATTCAGCTATGTCTGTCTGCGATGGGTTCGTTTGAGATATATATAGTCTTGAGTAATATAGGACATTTCACCTAGTATGCCAGGCGGTGATCTAGCCACGTCTCCACTATCAGTATGTAACTCAGTTATGTAAGTCGACGCCCTAGGCGTGCTCAACAAACTAGCTAGTGTTTTACCCGGTCTCTCACTCTCCCTGTACCGTCTAGCCTGGGCATGTTTATAGAGATACGCCGTCTCCCTCTCTGCCTCTTCTTGAAAGTCCGTCAGTTTAGTCCTAATTGTCGCTGTGGTTGCAGGGGATGGGACTTGCATTTGCAATCATTCTAACTCCCTCAACTCTCGCTCTAGCCTGCTGAGTGTATTTTGGATGTCTCTTAGTACGCTTAATTTCAGCGCTATGCAGTCCCCTCTCGTGACTGCCTTGAAGGCTTTCAAGAGCACTCCTGGTGAGTCAACTGTGCCCTCATTCAATGTAAAATATTCTGTGATCTGATTACGTAGCTCTTCTCGGAAGACCAAGTCTAGCAAGGCTTTGGATGGGAATTCCCAAGCAAACGGCTGGGCATATGCAGGTGGTAGGCGTAGCAGAATCTGGGCAGGTGCATGATCTGAGTAAGTGCGGGGGTGATGTGTGGCATCAGTCAGCCAGATGTGTAAGTCTCTAGAAACCAGCAAGTAATCAAGGCGTGACCATGCGTTTCGATGGTGTGTGACAAATGCTATGCTATGCCAGTCTATCAACACAGGTATTGTGCCTGTGGAATGGAAGCGGGCTGTCATCACGCCACTTTTGAAAAAAACTACCCTTGATCCATGCAGTTATAAATACTACCGACCAATTTCCCTCCTACATTATCCAGTCAAGATCTTGGAACGTCTGGTTAGCCGGACCCTGTCCCATTATTTGGAGACTAATAACATTCTGGAAGAGGAACAGTTCAGCTTTCGCCCGTGTCATGGGACAGAATCCGCTTTAGTGGTGGTGGATGACCTTCGGATGCGGATGGACCGGGGCCAGTCGGCAATTCTAATCCTGCTGGACCTGTCCGCCACATTCGATACAGTGAACCACAACATTCTGCTCTCAAGGCTAGAGACCTTTGGAGTGAAAGGAGTAGTGCTTATGTGGCTGCGATCTTATCTGTCGGACAGACGACAGGCGGTGGCACTCCCCCCGTACCAATCAGAACTGGTGGAAGTTTCTCATGGGGTACCGCAGGGGGCGTCCATTAGCCCTATTTTGTTCAATGCGTATATGCAACCCCTGCTGGGTATTATTAAGGTGCATAATATCAGCGTGATTAATTATGCTGATGACACACAGCTCCCGATATCCTTGGATGGGGACCAGGCGGAATCATTGGATTGCGTTCATGCTTGTATGCATGAAATGACAAAGTGGCTGAAGGCAAACTCTCTCCAGTTTAACAGTGGGAAAACAGAGGTTCTACAGTGTTGGACTGGGGGGATTTCCCGAAGCTTGCCAACATATTACTGGCCCCTAACATTAGATGGCACACTGACCCCAGTGAACTCAGTACGCAACCTGGGGGTCAGTTTTAATGAGAATCTTAACCTCGAGACCCATGTTAATAAATTAGTGGGAAACCTGCTTCTCCTTAATTAGAGGAAGGTGCTGCTGCTTCTACCTACTCAGGTCAGAGCAACAGTAGTTAGGAGTAACATCCTTAGCCACCTGGACTATTGTAATGCTTTACTTTTGGAATCCCCGGGATACCTGATTACCAGATTACAAAGTATCCAGGCGGCAGCAGCGAAGTTAGCACTCTCCTGACCTCGCTGTTCCTCTACAACACAAGCACTGGCGGATCTACATTGGCTCCCAGTAGCTCAACGGATCTGGTTTAAATCATTGTGCATTGTGTTCAGAGCACTCCATGAACAAGGCCCTAAGCCACTTCAGGATAGGTTTCAGTGGTACAAGCCTACCCGGAATCTTCGCTCTTCCACTTCCAATTGCGCAAGAGTGCCCAAAATAAGGAGGGTGACCCTTGGAGGAAGAGCCTTCAGTGTGGCAGCGGCTCGCCTTTGGAAAGATCTGTCTTTCGAAATCAGGAGAACACAATGCCTACTGCTGTTCCGTAAGAGAATTAAGACCTGGTTCTTCCCCAGGATATAATATGCCTCCACTTGAGGGTAGAAGTAGATTTTCTGGATGATAGGCCGCTTTTCATCATGTAGCTGACAGTTCTTGTGCTGGATAGATCTCTTAGTGCCAGGATGCCCGCAGGGTTATAGTGCGCTCTATAAGTGTTTTATTATAATAATAATAATAATAATAAGAAGAAGAAGAATGTTCCTGCCCTGGTCATTGGATGTTCGGCCCTCCAGGAATCTATTAGTTGAAGGTCATCTATGATATTGTGTAGTGTTTCAACTGGTTTTGGGTGGTGTGCCTGGGAGGAGCCCTGTCGGTCCAAAGTCGTTGAGAGGACCACGTTAAAGTCCCCTCCCCACAGGATCGCACTGTGCCCCAGTGTCTATATCTTGTGCCAGAGAAGTTAAAAAAATTCCGGACTATCTGTATTCGGGCCATAGGTGTTGATCAGTGCTACCGGTGTGTGGCACAGCTCCCCTTGCAATATTATGCATCTACCTTCTCTATCTATGACCGTGCTGTGGGTGCGCCAATGCAATCCTCTGCGCATAAGTATCGCAACTCCCCTAGAGTAGTTAGAATAACCAGCCTCCACCACTACCTCCCACCGTCTGTTTTTGAGGATCCCCGCTGATGCACTCGTCAAATGTGTTTCCTTTAGAAAATCTATATCAACCCCATATCTCTTGAGGTAAGAGTGTACCAGTCTAGTTTTCCTGCGGTCATTTAGGCCTCGGACGTTCCACGTAAGGCATCTCAGTGTGTTCCCATTATGTGATTGTGACATTGCTAACCTCGGAGTTTCAGTCTCACAGTGTACCCGCCATCGGGACTTCGATTTACAAGGGCATTACGTGTCGACAGTTGCAAATATGTGCTGCCTTCCTGCAGCTTAGAATAAAACACAGAACACAACAGACCCATAGCGCGTGTGCAAAATCGTACTTTCCATGGCATTTCAAATAAACTTAAACTCAACAGCCTCCCCCCACACCAACCCCCCAATCAGGTTTTGTAATCCCCTCCCCCTTTACCCTTAATAACAACACGTTCCAAAGCAATATCCAACCTAAGGGAATCATCCCGTGGGGTACATAGGGTCTCCGGCCACTACCCCTGCACTCTTGGCAGGGTGGCCGAGCAGCATATACCACGCTCACACTCCCAGGACCCACCCATTAACAGCATATTTTAACAATCATTAAGGAGATCCTCTTGTGCCTAGAATAACATGTCCCCTTCGTTGAAAAGTAAAAGCTTTATCTTACCACCTTTCTTCAGCCCCCAGTTTCTCAACACTCACTTCTAACAGACAAAATTCTCGACATGTGTTACAGTCCATATAGTGTCAATCGTTGTCACTGAGTCTGCCCTCCATCTGACCATCAGCCGGAGTCTTCTGCTGTTTGTGATCCTTCGCCATTTGCTTCACAAAGGCTAATGCTGCCTTAGCGTCCGTGAAAAATGTGGGCCTACCGTGTCCCTGGACCCGCAACTTGGCCGGATATATCAGTGCTTATTTAGTTCCTAGTTGTTGAAATATTTTCAGAGCAGGGATAAATTCCCTGCGTGCAGCTTGCACCTGCAGAGTAAAATCAGGATACATTGCTATGTCATTTCCGTGATACTGGATGGCGGCCTTTTCTCTGATCATTGTAACTAAATCTCTAATAAGTCCATCCCGTTATTGTTTTCCACTTATCAGACTTTTTCGATCTTATTGCCTTATATATATTGTGTTTGTAACCCAGACCATAGGATGTTAAGCGCTCTGATACCCGCAAGCATTGTTCGCGCTATAGAAAACTGTAAAATAAGTAAATAAATCAATAAATATCGAGTCTCGGTCCCTGTAGTGGAGCACTCTCGCCAGAATCTGCCTCACCGGTGTTCTCAGCCGCGGTCTAGGTCCCAGGGATCTGTGCGCTCTTTCTATAAGGAACATTTGAGATAGGTTGGGCCCAAGTAAGTCTCATCAAAGTTTCCACGTATTGTTCCAGCTTCTGAATGTCTGTCGACTCAGCAATTCTTGTAATTCCGTATGTTGTTCCTTCTCGATCTCGCTTCCAAATCCTCGTTCTTTTGTTGGCTAACAGCCAGTACTTTGTCCATACTTCTTAGTTTCTTCTCCATGTCGGTCTGGCCCTCCTCCGTTTCCGTCACTCTTGTCTCCAGAACACTCACGCGCTGTTGGTCTCTGCCTGATTACTTGCAAGTCTCTAAGTGCCTCCCCAGTGGCCCTGGGAAGCTCTTGAAATGTACTCCTGTGGTGTATTGGGACTTAAAACTAAAGGGCCGATTATGATAGCGCCGGCCCAGAGAATGCGGGAAAACCGCTGTGGAGCCTCGAAAGACCCACCGCCATATTAGGATGGCGGTGGGTCTTGTAATCCGTCCCCAGCCTTTCCGCCGCGGTCGCCTTCCGACCACGGCGGAAAAGCTTTAACATGGCTGGCGGTGTCTATCAGACACCGCCAGCCATATCAGGATGGTGTAAAACGTATGCTTTTCCGCGGCGGCTTTTCCGCTGTGGAAAAGCATACGGACCTTCACTTCGGGGGCCCGTTGTGGGCCACCTGGGTGAAGGGGGGGTGGAGGGTGCACATGGGGAGTACCTATGGTACCCCCATGCATTTGCGTGCACAAAGCAGCAGGCACCGCGCGGTGCTTGCTGCATTGTGCACGTAAATGTGGTGCATGCATTTTTAACATTGCGGCGGGTGCTGCTTGAAGCTGCTCCCGCCGCAATGTCAAAGATAGAGGATGTGACCGCCACCCTGGCGGTCACATCCTAATCTGCACAGAGGGAACGCCGCAGCCCATGCGTGCGTTCCCTCCTACTCTGGGGTCGCAGACGGACTCAAGTCTGTCCGCGATCCTAATGACCCCCTAAGTCAGCAGGTAAAGTCTTTGGCCAGGATAACCTGGTTGGTGTATCTGACACAATCTATCTGGGTCGGCCTAAAATCGTGCCGAAGTCCCAGTCTACTGCAATCATTGACAATCATTAGTGCTTTATGCTTTTAGGCACGATTTCTACATATTCTTGATATATTGGTGCAGTGTTGCTTTCTAATTTTTACTCTGTTTTTCTATTTTGGTATGGAATATTTAATATTTTGCATTTTTAGGACTGCTTCAGTACTACATAAATACTTGTATTTATTTTATTTTTTTATTTGAGTTTTATATAGCGCTGGCTAGACCCGGAGTTATCAGAGCGCTTTACATAGGGTTTCACAAAGTTACAAAATTACATCAGTTACTAGAAAACATTTTAAGAGCATAAAGACAAGATAAATGGAACTTATATGGAGAGGGGGTAGGGTAAAGGGGTAGGAGGAAATAGGGTGGA
Organism: Lissotriton vulgaris; assembly: GCF_964263255.1. Classification (NCBI taxonomy): domain Eukaryota; kingdom Metazoa; phylum Chordata; class Amphibia; order Caudata; family Salamandridae; genus Lissotriton; species Lissotriton vulgaris. The sequence continues at coordinate 923,320,999 of NC_141698.1, forward strand.
GAGACGAGGGAGAGTCTGCCCAAAGTTCGGCTGGATAGGTGACTGCCGAGGGGGAAGTCCTCAGCCCATCTCCTCTATAGCTATCAGGTAGCTCCACGGGCATCGGCCAAATAGCTAGGTCTCAACGGAAAAAGATTTAAAAAGCGTAGGGGATGAAACAAAATGGAGGATAGAGGGAAAACTGGGGTTGGGTAAAGGGGTGGGAGAGGGAATGCAAAAGGCGAGACAAAGGAAGGTCTGCCCAATGTCCGGCTGGGTAGGTGACGGCCAAATGGGGCCATCTCCTCTATAGCCATCAGGTAGCTCCACCGGGCATCTGCCAAAAAACTAGGTCTGGCGCTTAACATAAGTCAACATGTTTCAAATTACAAAAATAATCACATTAATTACAGAGAGTTTACAAATTCAATACGGGAGTTATTAGCGATCATGAGAAACAAGATCCACAGAAAAATAGAGGGGGAAAAAAGAAAAAGGTCAGGGAGAGCTCAGGATAATTTAGGTGGTGAAGCTCAGGTTAATTTAGTTAATTTGAGGGTCACTCTGTCAGGGTTAGGATTATTCTCTTGGGTGGGTTGTCACCCACCCCAAATACGTCAATGTCTTACACTCTGGTAAATACCTTCCTGCCCCTTATATGATATATTTGGTGCAGCTGGGGATTTTATTTTTGATAGTAGCTGAGTAAGATCAGCAGTTTCTGAAATGGATTAAAAACACAGGTCACCATCTTATGACCCAGGCTTTGCCAAGGTAAACTCAAAACACAACTGTATGATTATCACCAGGTGCCCTGCTAATGCTGGTGGAAAAGAGGAGACTGGTGTGGTTAGCTTTACACCATGTATATTCTGATCCGTAGCCATACTGATGTCTGCATGGTTCTTGAATTATCCCTCCCACTTGTATTGGCACTTATGATACCAGATTTGGTATTTTTTTGGTGACCTGAAAGCCTGTATTTCACCTAATGAGCAGCCTTTCTTTTGGTCTTGTTCCCAAAAGGATGTCAAATATACTTGGTTAGGTTTCATTTCTATTACACCTCGAAATGGGTGTACAGTAAATGTGAATGCCTAGTTGGTAGCAAAACCTGTAAAAGAAAATCTGGAGTGTCCGCACCCTTTTCAAAAGTGGGAGTTTCTGTGCAGTTGGAATATTTTTTCGGACCAGAATTTTTGTTTTTGTTTTGTTTAGGTAGTTCCGTAATTGATTATGCACACTGGCCAAGACTCTGTCCATTGCCTAATTCCACATATGTTTATCAAGCCTTATAAGGTGAAAACCAAAAATTAATAATTTGATTTTTTCCTTGCAGGAAATCCTTTCACGAGGAATTCTTCTTCCATTAATTAATCAACTAAGTGACCCTGATTATATTAATCAGTATGTCATCTGGATGGTAAGATTACTCCTTAATGATATTTTCATATGTGAAAGTCCTAACATCCTTTTAAGTAAAGGCATCTCTTTTGTTGATTGTAATGCATGGGTGTGTATATTCATAGGCTGCTCCATCACTTTAAATGACAATCCCTTCTGAGCATAACCTGGTTCGATGATTCTTACCCAGATGCCCGCCTTCGCTGGAAAAGTTCAGTTCACTCTTCCCACTATATGATAACTTTCTTGTACTGTACGCCGCACACCAAAACCTTCTCCATTGCGCCATATTCACCTCTTTCCTGCCCAGCATTCCATGTTTAACTTGGACCCAGCCACTCTTCCTCTCAATAAGGTGAAAGATGATATCAGTTACTGTTAAATTAATTATCATATTATGTGAATACACTAAAATACTTGGTCACACAAAATCTGTCTTTCTTGTCATTGAAGATTATTTCTAGTAATTTCCTATATTTTTTTAGATTCGTGATTCTAATTGCAACTATGAGGCCTTTATGAATATCATTAAATTGAGCGACCATGTGGGAGAGCTGGAAGCTGTGAGGGATAAAGCATCTGAGGAACTGCAGTATCTTCGTTCTTTAGATACAGCGGGTGATGGTAAGCATATGGAAATACAAATAAGGAAACTGCTTTACTTTGTTGGACTGCGGAGTCCTTTAGGTAAAGGTGTTTTCTTTGTAGGTGGTCACCAAGTAGGTACTTTGTCCACCTGGGCAGAGTGGGTAGAACTCTTTGACTATTAATAGTTAATCTCTGGACATGTTTGTTTCATTGGGGGCCGCCTTCTTCTGCACACCTAACCTGTACCCTTTCCTTCATTCCCATGAAAGTAGCTACATAGTTATACCCTACTCTGTCCTCAATGGATACAGCTAGACGCCATCAATCATGTCACTTAATAAGATCCTTCCATGTTCGCTCTGAAAGACACATAGAAATGTGGCATCCTCGGTGAACAGCATTTACACACCTACGATATCCCATTACATGTTCTATGAAGGTACATACTGCCACTGGATATCTGTATCCTGATTTGTTTTTTTGTCAGTGCTCATGTGGAACTGTGCCCTTCTTTGCCATTGTTTTCTTTGTTGTGTATTTGCTGTGCTGGATATTTGATTTGTAGTTGATGCCCTTTCTTTATTGATAAGCTATTCATTTGAGATCAAACGTCCTTTGGTGACTTGAGACATGAATGTTCTTTGGAACGTTGTGCTAAGACTGTGTTTTACTTTATTATTTATTAATGGGTCCTAATCGAACTCTGCTTTGTGTTCATCTGCAAGCTGCTAGTTCAGTGATACATGCATAATAATGGCAGAGCTATATTTTAAAATTTTACATATAATCTACATTTTTTCCCTGAGTTGGAACGGTGTCAATCATGAAATCGCTTCATCAATATGCTAGGAGTAGCTAAAGGTAGTTTACACATCTGTTGACTCCCAATGTCAACACTTTCATATTTTCTGCTGAGATGTAAAGGGCTGAGCAAGGGCTCCAAACACAGAACTATTTCTTAGTCTTCTTTATAAGCAGTTTCTGTCTTCAGGTGTACCTAGGGGAGGTGTTGTACTACCTTGGCACTGCTGCATGTTTTTACTGTCGAGTGTCAAAGAGTCTTATGGAAATGGTTACGGCTCCATCTGTGGTTGCACATTGTACAATCCTTATTCTCCACCTGACTTTTGTCCTTTTTGCCCTACTCCAATATCCTCCTGAAGTTGGGGTACATTAGTCTCATTAGGATTACCCTTTTGCTTATTGGGAGAAAAGATCAATTTGAAGTTAGCGGTCTGCAGTATGATGAGAGGTGCCTTTTACATCCTTACGAAGAAAGAGGAATATAGTTTCTTGCGATTGGCTAGTATAAATATTGTTAGCCTTTATTGCTACCTATCACCATGTTGGTGAATGATCTTTTATGTTTTGGAAGCAGAAATGGCAGTTAATAATAAGTAGTACTTGTTAATATTCTTTATCCCCTCAAAGCATTTTCCGAAAGACAATGCAATGCTATGTTTGTGATCCCTGTACACATACTTATATTTTGGACAAGTATGCATGAGCAATTTATGTCAAAGACCCCACTTGAGTTTCATCAAGGTCCCTAGCATGATGCCATCAAGGGTCTCCGAGCTAAGGCTGATCCTGCTCAGATGCCACGTTACTGTAGCTGTTGAGTGACCCATGTCATATGTGATATCTTCTGCAAGTCATTGCTGTTTAGCCTAACACCAATGGTATTCCATAACTTGTAGTCTTACTTTTGCATTGTGTCTATCAACTAAAGAAATCTCAGAAATAAGAGAGCTGTTAGCTAAAAGGCAAGGTTCGGATGTTGATATGTCATGGGTCCACTTTACAGCTCTATATACACAGTGCATTCAGGTGCCTGAAGCAAACAGTGGCTCTCATTGTGCCCAGCCTCTCACCTCCAAATGTGAAAGAAAATTTTGCTAAAGTATGCTAAACCAAGTGACACAATTGCTGCATGAATAATCACACATACCTCTGAGGTGGATGGATAAGGAGACTCCATAGCAGCAAGGAGTGTTTACTTGTCTGCGGTTACCACACAGTTGTCTGGGAGCTTTAGAGCATGGTTGGCTCCAGATGAAGCAGGTAACAGAGTAGATATTTTATCTACCACACAGGGAGTTCCGTCCCCTCATAGAATGAGCTATCAGGGAGCACAGATACCCACTTATTTTATAATTTTGTGGTACTTTGGCCCAAGTTATTTTTTATGTTACACATGTGGGTGGTTCTGACTTGATGCCTGAGATCCAAAGCTGTTATATCTTGCTCCTTCTCCTGATCTGAGGCAGTTCTAAGTCTGCTCCAGCACCTTGACTCGTAATGCCAGTTCCAAATTCAACAGGTCCAGCCCAGGTGGTTAAATGTGTAACTCCAATTTCGTCTTCCAGTAGGCACCTCAAAAGCACTTTTGTGTGTTTGAACCTGCCCACTCCCCTTTGAGCAGTTCAGATTTAATCTGAAAGAGACAATTTGTTATAGATTCCTTACCTTGGAAATACCCACAGGCGTCAGACTGGAACCAGAGAAATGTATTCGTAGCAGTACCTCTGTGCGTTGGTAGGTGGAGTCAGTCAACTCTGCATTTGTCGTCAGCGTCGTGATCGCCGAGATGACTTTGCGGTATCTACTTAGACGCCACTCTCTTGCGTTGACGTCCGTTCTTTCTTTTTTCCGCACCAGCCAGCGCATACCCGGAGAGAGCAGTACCTCTAATCACTTTTTGACTAATATTCTTTGACTTTTGGCGACTTCTTTTAGAGTTGTTCGACTCCTGGTGCAGGTAGGGATGTCCTGTCCTCTAACCTCCTGTCGCAAATTGATGTCGGTTACGGACCCGCACATCGTGTCTCTTTGGTGTTTGAAGCGCGACCACGACCCGAAGTCGTGCTCCGACTGCCGGGCCATGAACCCAAAGTGGTCCCGAAAGCTTCTTGAGGCCCGGCAGTACTCTCCACGCTGCTCAAGGTCCGGGTCGAGAGGGAGGTCACCGGACCAGTCACGGAGCCATCACCACCACTCATCGTCGAAGCCTTTGTCTTTGGGTAAGTCGTAGCACAAAAAGAAGGCGAAGAAGCATAATCGCTCTCTGCGTTCTCCCCGTCCATCAGCCGTTGCGAAGTGTGATGCAAATGATGTTCGTCCAGCGGCTCTGCCGGCAGAGCCTTCTGGGTCGGCTCTGAGCTTCCCTCCTTTTCCGGGAGCCGGAGCGATCCCTGCCCAACTCTGTAGTTTTTACGAAGCCCTTCACTCAATCAATGCACAGCCCGACTCCGCCGTAGTGCCTTCGGGTCACAGACTCGCCTGGGGGTTCTTGGCCTTCGAAACCAGCGGCTTTGGCCCGGCACCGCAGGACCTCCAGGGATCCAGGCCTGGATCCGGATCGGCGCTGGTCGACCTTAAGACACCCCTTCCGGCGTCAAATCCCCTAACGACTCCTCCACCCCCTCCGAGTAGGATAGTGTCCCCAGCCGGCGTCAACACCGGCCTCCATCCTGACCTGGACACAGTGCCAGTCCAACATCGACCAATGCCGGATCTGGCACGGAGTGGTACTTTTGTACCATTGTTCTATCCTGGTGTTCCTTTTCGCCCTGAGTGGCAGCCAGAAGAGGACTAGGAGGGGTCTGGTGATTCTTTAGCTGACCAGTTACGTGAACCGGACTGGAGATAGGAGTTGGGTGATCCAGTGGTCTGGATACCTCACCAAACCCTGGTATGCTTTCTCCCCTTACCATGGCTACGGAGGAGGGAGCCTCGTACGCTGTGGTGTTGCATAGGGCGCCTGAGGCCTTGAACCTAGAGCTTTCTATGGTGGTCGTCAGGATTTGCCTCCTGAGCAAGGTGCTTCAACCGGCAGCAGCCTCTTAGGAGCCCCTGCTGCCATTCAATGAGGCCCTCACGGACATCCTTCTGGGAACTTGGTCCCAGCACAGGGGCTCCTGTGGACAGGATGAATGGCCGCTACCACCGCCCAGGCGACCCACTTTTCCTCTCCCAGTACCCTACCCTTGAGAGCTTGGTGGTCCAAGCCTCTACTTCTAAGGGCAAATTCCCTACTGCTCTCCCAGATATGGAATCCAAGAAGCTGGATCATCTTCAGAAGACTATGTTTTCTTCTGCCAGCTTGGGACTACGATCGGTGAACACTGCATGTCTTTGGGCTGTGTGTGGGATGCGGTTGCGCAGGTGCCGCCACAGTGTCCAGGTGAGGCCCGGGCCACTCTCTCCTGTGGAGTCGCTGAGGGCAGAAATGAAGTGAAGTTCGCCATTAGGTGTGGGCTGGACCCCGCTGACTCTCTAGGCAGAATGATTTCAATGTTATCCCTGCATCGCTACGCCTGGCTGAGGTCCACTGGCTTTTTGGGTAATTTCCGATCAACTCTTCTGGACATGCCTTTTGATGGCCGTCGCTTGTTTGGCGACAAAGCGGGCAACGCGCTCGAGCGCTTTAAGGATTCTAGGGCTACGGCCAGATCCTTGGGCCTCGCTGCCATTTCTGGCCCGCGCAGTCTGCTTTTTGCCCCTTTTGTGGCTACAGAAGGTGTGCACCACCACTTTCCGCCTAGAGCCACAGGCCTGCGCAAACTGTTCAGCCTCAGGGCGGCCGGAGACATGGGTCCCTGCGTGGTGGGTCAGGGAGCCAGCGGGAGGGTCAGTCCACCAGTGTCCCCTCTGCAGCAGCCTCCAAACCCTACTAGTTGTCCTTTCAGGGCCACCAGTTGCCAGTGGGCGGCAGGATCCCCCATCATCTCTCCCACTGGCCAGGTGGGTTTTGCTGATAGTCCGAAGGGGCTACTCCCTCCACTTCGAGACTACCCCGTTATCCATGCCACCACAATTCCATCGCATGTCAGTGGATCACGTGGCCCTTCTCAATCAAGAAGTTACGGCTCTCTTGCCCAAGGGGGCTATCAAGTGAGTTCCTGCCCCAGAAGTAGGACATGGCTGTTTTTCCCACTACTTTCTGGTGCCCAAGTAGAAAAAAGGCCTGCGTTCCTATCTTGGATCTCAGGAACGTCAACCGCGTCCTCCGGAAGGAGAAGTTCAAAATGTTGACATTGTCTCAGTTCCTGTCTGCCCTCAACCCTGGATGGTAGCGTTGGACTTGTAGAATGCCTATTTCCACATCCCCGTCACGCCGGCCCATAGGCATTACCTACGGTTCACAGTGGGCCATGAGCACTTTCAGTTTATGGTGCTCCCCTTTGGCTTTACCAGCGCTCCTCGGGTGTTCACGAAAGTGATGATCAACCTTCTCTTTTCAAGTACCCTATTGTAAATAGATTTCTTAAGGGCATTACTCATCTCTTTCCTCTTGTTCCTTTCGTGATGCCCCAGTGGGACTTGAAGCTGGTTTTGACTTACCTTATGTGCGCTCCTTTCAAGCCACTTCACAATTGTCCTCTCAGACTTCTATCTTTAAAAACTGCTTTTCTGATTGCCATCACCTCTGTTGCAGGGTGAGTGATCTTAAGGCTCTGTTTTCTAAGCATCCTTTCCTTGCTGTTCATCCGGACAAGGTTGTCCTTCGAACTCAACCTTATTTTCTCCCCAAAGTGGTTACCTCCTTCCACATTGGACAGACCATCACTTTGCCCACCTTCTTCCCGCCCCACATCCTTCAGAGGAAGAAAGGCTCCACCGTGTGGATCCAAACGTGAGCTTTCTTTCTATCTGGATCGCACAAAACAATTCCGGGTGGATGACCAGCTCTTAGTTGGCTATGTGGGCGCCACGAAAGTTCGGGCCGTGCAAAAACAGACCATCTCTCAGTGGGTCGTTATTTGCATCAAAATTTGTTATTCCTTGGCAAAGGAGGAGCCTTCGGTAGGACTGCACGCCCATTCTACCAGGGCGACGGCAGCCACTACTGATGTGGGACGTGGAGTTCCCCCTCAGTGGCATCTGCCAGGCAGCCACGTGGGCATCCCTGCACACGTTCACGAAACACTACTGCCTGGACAGCCAAGTCCAGAGAGATGGCTTCTTTGGCCATTCAGTTCTCCAGGAATTTCTTGTGTGAACTTAGTTTGCAGACCCACCTCTGAGGTTGGTTTTGCTGGAGTATCTATTCTAAGGTAAGGAATCTATACCTAATTGTCTCTTTCAGATGAGCAAGTTACTTATCTTAGGTAATGATATATCTGTAAGAGACATATATTAGTTAAAGATTCCTTACCTCCCCACCCATCTTTCCCTTTCTGCAAACTGACTTCTAGGGTGAGGGACACCCTTTCAGGGCCCTAGTTTTGCGCACCAATGGTCAGTATATTGCATGGCTCTGCGTTTCTGGTGTGGAATGTCGTGTAAAAAACTGACGTGAGCACGCGAGGGTGGCGTCTTAAGTAGATACCAAAATGTCATCCCGGCGATCACGACGCCGCCTACCGAGGCGCAGGGGTACTGCTACGAAAAACATTCTCCGGATCCAGTCTGACGTCTAGGGGTAATTCTAAGGTAAGGAATCCATAACTAATATATGTCTCATACAGATGTATTGTTACCGAAGGTTAGTAACTTGTACTTTGAGGTGCAAATGGGAGCAGTGCTCTCCACAACAGGAGTGTTTCTTCATGCTCCACCATCCAATAATCTGCTCTGCCAAATGATTCCAAACCCATGTACGATAATAATGTCTCTCCTGGTTGAACTGTGTGGGAGTTCAATGTGAGTGACATTCAGCAGCACAGTAACATTTCCCACTACAATCATGGGTCCTGCGAGGAGCTACAGAAGGATCACGTTTACTCTGTTAAGCGTGACTTTCTGAGTTGCTGGGGGAATGCAGATTGCCATAGTTATTACTTTACCATCACACGTCACAGCCATGTAATTTCCCTGTCCATGAGCCTAAATATCCCATGGTGTTAAAGATGTTGATTTTTGGGTCAGTATTCCCACCCTATAGAGCCTTTGGAGAAGCCAGAAGCATCTTCACTCCTTGCGAGGGAATGACATGCGTTAACCATTAAGTGTGTCTCTGGTAGGATTGATGTGTCAGCACTATGTTGTTTTAGTATCTTGGGAACCAGTCCCCTCCTAACCTAGTTTCCCACTCTGTTGATGTTCCATGAGATTATGTTGAGTTAGTTATTTCTAGTCATCTCCCACTTTGTGTTTGGTGAATAACTTGGTCTAAGTCTTAGGTCCATGAAGATGCATCAGTCTGTCTTTTCTTAACTAAACTTCTAAATATAACCTCCTCTTCTCCCCAACTCCCTCACTCCTACTCCATCTGTGATGGGCCTGCTGCTATCCATCCCCTAATGCAGGATGTGTCTGTTATCGCATTCCATACAGGCTATCTCTAATATATAGTCACAGCAGAGCCTACTATATAAGTGTTTTTTGCAATTTTCACCCCGAGTGGGCTGGGTATGCTCAGACGTGAGTCCCAGGCTCTCCACATCACTGGAGTCAAGCTATCCAGGCTGAAGAAGGCTGATAGCCAGAAACCGGTCATTGAATGCTTGATTCCGGTCTAGGAAAGACATGGCTTGGTTGTTCGGGCTGGACTGTTCCCATGAGGCACAGGGTCAAGGCTGATTTGCAGATAGCCAGTGTCTGACCTAGGGTGGTGTGGAGTGCAAAGAATTGATGGATTTAGGCCCAGATCTTTGTACTGGGGAGAATGTAAGACATTGTTCTGCATTCTGTCCATCAACTGTGTATTTCCTACTATATATGCTGTCATGCTCGTCTTCTAATATCTTGTTTGCCTCTCCTAAGCTACTGTGCCGATTCAGGATATTCGCAAGTACGAGGGGTGTTGGGTGTCATCATCTCCTGCCAATGGGTAACCCCCTATGTGCCCCTCCTGCACCCCTGAGGCATGTTGGTTAACTGGACCCCGAGGGTCAGCAATCCCTTGCTCAAGTCAAGCTGCTGTGGTTACCTTCTTGTCCTTAATAGTAGCTGGAAAATCTTATAGCGGTGCGTACTTTAAACATGAATTTATTTTAATATGGTCTTAAGCTCTCTCTGTGGACCTCGTTTGTGTGTTCTTAGGTATCTTCAGCATTGCTCTTGTGGTTCGCTTCAAATTGTGCTGTTACATGAGAGAGGGAGGGAGGGAGGGAGGGGGATTCCATACCCCTATCCCCTGCAATGGAATCTGAATCATGCACCTTTAGGTCTCCATTAGGGCTCACTTAGTATGGGTGTTCCCTCATAGGTGTCAGCCATTGTTGTTGATTGTTGCAACTGCTACCGCACCTTTTTTTTTTTCTTCTGCCATGCACACCCATTGGATGTTGTGCCACAGGCAACCCACTCCATAAGTAGCTGGTATGAACAGTCCCTGTTCACTCTTCTGACCGTGCCTCACTTGCTCAAAAAAGTTTGGGGATTCTTTTAATGCTGCCAGTCTGGCCTCCCCTCACTCTTCTATGCTTCCAAAGGGGAACACCTTTGTTTTTTGTGCGTACCACTCAGTTGGATGTTCCAAGATATTGATGGATTTTGGGGATACCAGTCAAGAGCTCAACTATTCGCCACCTATGTAGGTTGGTTGGCTCCCAGCTGCTAGCTAGCCTATTGGTTCATTGTTGTGCTGTGCTTGAGCCCCCCCGTGATGAATTCCTGAGACCCTTGTGACTACTCAACCTCACAACCTTGAAAATCAAGTGTGAAAGGTGTTGTACTCATTTGGTAGAGCTATAGTAGGTCAGACCCTGGAATATCATCAGCAACAACCTTAACCCCCACAGTTGAGGCCCAGTGGCTTCTTTCTACCCTGTGCAATCCCAGAATGGTGTCTGACAGCCATATTGCTGGTGTTTTTAGGTTTCGCCTCGTCGAAAGCCGCGCACTGCGCAGCTTTTCGGCGCAGGCGAAATCTAATGTTAGAACAGTGTGGCCTTCGTTCCGCCTCTCTCTTCCATTGGCTAGCTCCATAAATGGAGGCTAGCCATTGGAAGAGAAAACTGTCCGTCATTTCCTGAGGCGATTGGTGGGCGTTCCGCCGATTCTTTCCCTCTCCGCAATGTCATGAAGACGTGGCCACTGTGGGCGTGTACTTTCTTTTTTTTTTTTTCACCAATGTTTGTGTTCATTGTTCGTCTTGTTCCCTGTCCCGCTGGCTGTTTTCTGACCACCCTCGTTCTGTCCGTGTGCCTGCCCGCCCCCCTCCCGCTGTCCGTGTGCCCGTTAATCCACCCCCCCCCCCTCCCGCTGTCCGTGCCTTTAACCATCCGCCTTGTAGAAAACTTTATATAGGTATATGCTTTATTTCTCTCGCGTGTCCCTCTTTGTTCTTTAATGTTCCTCCTAATTACACTGCCATTGCAAAATTGTCACACTAAACTAATCTGGGGTGGGGGCAGTGGCATCCTCCGCTGACCCTCTCCTCGGACATGCCTAACGGCCCTTATGAAGAACAGAACAAAAGTGCCAATACTGATACTCTATTTGATACATCGACCAAAAGAAGTCTCCTGATCAAAAATGGGAAAATGCTATTCAATAGCTGTTTTTATTCTACAAAATGAATTTTTCGAAAGTGAATTTATTTTAACTTTCAACATATACTGTCAATAGACAGAACAATTTATATACAAGGTGAAAAAGGCAGACACAAAACAGAGCAATAAAATCAACCATACATTCATAGATCAATCATTTCACAGTCATACCACAAGCATTCATACATTCATACTACAGTGCTTAACCAAAACTGGGTAAAGAATACACCAATGGGCTAAGTATTGGGTCTGCTGTATAAATAAAAGAAATGTCACAGTGACCATTGAACACACATTAATTTTCATTTGAATCCACTGAATTCTAGAACTTATTAAACAAGAAATGGGTGTATAACTCGTGGCAGCTAGTGTGGCAACAGATCAACACTAGGGCAACAAAAGGAGAGCAGACACTGGACGAAAGAAGGCCTACGCGTTTCGAATCCCTGGGAGTTGGAAGGGATTCTCATCAGGGCCAAATCACTCTGCAAGAGAAAAGAAGAAAAAGCCTATGTACACAGTTTTTTAAAAGAAACAGAACACTAGCGAGCACTACAACACCCAGAGTCACCTCTGCTTACCACAAGAGAGTATATCCGGTGGGAGAAGTCAAAGAATAGAAGCCACCTGTTGACACAAATCCGCCTACCAATGTATAGTGAATGTATTTTTTGTCCTAGACCAAAATTAAATTGCTGGCCCTGTATAACGAAGGTCATTTTGAATATGGAGCCACACATAGCGTATTTAGAAAACAATGGTGTTAGCTTCTGTGGAGCGAAAACTTTCATTGTCTTGGCGCACCGTAAGAGGACTTCCTATTCTATTTGCAATACCAGCCATCCCGTAACCTCCTTCTCCCGCTACCTGCCGCAGCTCCCTGCCTCCCCCAATTCCCACCCCTCCGACCAAATTGGTACCCGTCTCCTTTGGTCACTTTTTAGGAAACTTTTGTCACGCTCACTTGCGAGGCCCCCCGCCCCTAGCATAAGGCCGAAGCCAGCGTTGAAGCACCATGTGCAGCTCCGCGATGACCCGACAGCGCTTTAGCCCCTGCAGCTGCCCGCCTATCTCCCCCCCCTGCACCTCGTCTGCCCCCACCCTCCTGGGAAAGCAATCCAAGGATAACCGCGCCCCCCCCCTCCCATCTTTTGAAGCCCCTTCCTGCCGTTGATATTCATGTTGCATGTAGTGACAAGCCATTTTTATTTCGCTTCAGCCGCAGCCCTGCTTCAGTGCTCGCTATGCCACCCCACTCTTCACATTGCTGTGTTATTGTCTTGAATTGCCCACTATACCCCGCACTCTCGCCCCCTCCTCCGCCCCGCCTGCCGCCCAGTGCCTCTCCCCCACCCGCTCTCTCCTTTGCCCACTATACTGCAGCCCACCCCTCCCCAACCTCACCTCACACTCTGTCGACGCCGCACCTTCTCATGTGTTTATTGAACATGCATACAAGTAAATATTTATGGCAGAGTAAAGACAATACATGCAATTTTACCTTGGACACAGTGCAGCTTGTTGTTGTTCTGAATATGGTATTGGTATTTGCGTCCCAGTTTTTTGCTTCTCAAAATCTGGCCACCATACTTAGCTGTGTTCCAAGTTTATACCACTGTGTTCACCCTCATTCTTTCTCTATTCACGTCTCCTCTTTTTATTCTTCCCTGACCCTTTCTTCCTTCCCTCGCTTCAATCTTCATCCTGCCATTTCCTCTCTTCCTTTCCTCTTCCATTACTTCCCAGGAAACTTTGCGCCTGTCTACCCTTCAGAGGACATTTATGAGTGCCTGTGAGCCGTAAAGCACATTTCTTGTGCTTCATGCAAAACGGTCAACCACCAACCAGCCCTTTGATAAAGCTCTTGTTGAGCGTAGGTGCTTGTATTGCCCACATTTGGATAATTACTTTACATATATATATATATATATATGACTCTGGGTGTGTGTGTGTGTGTGGGGGGCTCTGGGTGTGTGTGTGTGTGTGTGTGTGTGTGTGTGTGTGTGGCTCTGTGTGTGTGTGTGTGTGGCTCTGGGTGTGTGTGTGTGTGGTAGTAATTGCTGTCTGCTGAGCTCGTCCGTAGGGTACAATAGGTCTCACATTTGCGAGAGATTAAGCTAATGGCAATGTAAATGACAATGCCATTTATTTATCTGTTTTCAAAACCAACACATAAATACAAATTTTGTTATTTACAATGCCAATAGCTCTAACTTTTCCAAAGGCGAAACCATTGCATTGTAAATGCTTGTTGTATGTTAGTATGCTCTGTCAGTTATGTCATTCTGTGCCCCTTGGTAAGTACAAACATGTACCCTACATCTTTCTTTATGGAATGTGCATTTATTTTTATTCTCAAATACTGGTTATCCTATTCTTTGTGGAATGAATTGACAGGATTAAGGCCCAGGCTTGTCTAGCACACTGCAACAATGACATATGTAAAAGATAATTTTAGAATGCTATTGCTACAGCAGAAGGATGACTATGCTTTTACTAAACATCTGTGCAGATACTCAGAATATTCAGTGAATTTTATTATTCAAAATATATTCATTCTTGAACAGTTGTTATTAGTAATGTATGAGCGGCATATGAGCTGTAGATTATATACTTTGCATCGATCGCCATCTGGTGTTGGGCTTGGATGTTTGCAGTTGTTTTTGTTCGAAGAAGTCTTTGTAGTTACGAAAGGTTACTCCGCCTTACGATGTTAGTGTGCATGGGCATCGACTCCATTCCCAGATTGTTTTTTTCCGCCATCGGGTTCGGATGTGATTTGCTGAGCTCCGGGTCGGTATTGTATTCGAACACTCTTGGACGGGAAATCCTCTAACTTCAAATAATCTTTAACCAAGTGCTTCGACTCGGGCCTTTGGGCCTACCCACGCTGACCACTCCGGCTGTCGATGGAACGGACTCAGTTAAAAAAATCCCCTGGGTGTGATGGTAAATTCCCACTCATGGACCTACACGAAGTGTGTAACCTCTGCCTCTCCCCCGAGCATGAGGAAAAGCACTGCTAGGCCTGTACATTGGTCCGGTCGAAGAAAACCATCCGTGATCGTCGGGCTCGTTGTCACGAAATGTCCAGCGGCAGCAGCTCATTTCCAGACATCTTCGGTGCAGGTTCTAATGTCCATTCAGAACTCCAACCTGCAGAAGAACATATCTCCGTGTCCGAAGCCGACGACTCAGAGGAAGAGCAGAGCGTCATCCCGACTCAACAGGTAGTGAGAACTAACACTCAGGCTGCCACCAAACCCAAGCCCAAGGCTCCGGTAGCACCTTCACCCTTGGGCTCAGGTCAACACCATGAACATATTTGACGCCCGCCCTCGGGCCTTGCTATAACACCGAAACAAAAGCCTTCCGACTCTGGCTTGGGTCAGCCCTATTCCGGCATCGAACATACACCTTCGCCACTGAAGACTAAAACCAAGCTGGTGCCTCACCCTTCCTTGCCGGCACCGAAGACCCCTTCAATGCCGAAAGCCTCGACACCGAGGTCACCAAAAGTCAAAGCTTCAGAGCCGAAACAGGACCAAACCGAAAGCTTTGGAGCCGAAACAGGACAAACTTAAAGCCTCGGAGCCGAAGAAAATCTCAGAGCCGAAGAAAATCTCGGAGCCGAAAACTCCCACATGAAAGGTTTCAGAGCTGAAAACCCCTGCAAAACCTTCACAACCTAAACCCGTTAAGGAACACTCCATACCCAAGCTTCTGGCGCCGAAACAAGACATATCATTCAAAGACCTTTCTTTTCTAGAATCTTCGGATCCAAAGCAGAAAACACTGCATATTGGCCCGAAACTGGCCACCTTCTCACCAAACCTCCTAAGAAACGGAAAGTAGATCTCCCAGAGGACTCTCACATACCTCTCAAATGCAAGGACATTCTCCCCTTATATACCTCCCTCTCCTCCTCCTCCTATTGATCCTAACTTATTTATCTCACCAGCAAACTTACCATCACTACACGCTCACCTGCACCACAGGATGATGATGATGATGGTGGGGATGGGGATCCACTAGGGGATGAGGACACCCATAACATACCACAGGACACAGACCCATGGGATGACTATAATCAAGATCCAGATCTACACAAAGACCCTGATCTGTATCCCTCCAGGCCATCACCACCTGATGATGATAACATTGGTTTTGCACAACTTATTAATAGGGCTGCTCACTACCATGGGGTGGAACTACACTCCGATCCCCTAGAAGAGGACTTCCACCCACACCCTGCCCATGCTAAAAGGCATGTTAAAACATGCTACCAAAGTATTCAAAGACCCTGTTAGAGCCCGAATACTTTTTAAAAAAAAATAACTTTGTTTATTGAGGTTTTTAAAAAAAGGACAAACAACAAAGCGTGATACATCACGATCATAGGAATAATTACATTCGGCAGCAAAAGTAAAATGGCAGCATTACAAGACTGTCAGCAGCCATATATACTTCTAACTAGCAGAAATGAGTGCCAAAATAGGACAAACCAGTCCGCAGCTCCCAGTCTCCCAGACCACAAACGTACAGGGTAGAAAGCATAACCGTAGGATGTAACACAGCATTACACATACCCCGTCCCAACAGTTGTGTCATTACTTTCACAGGGGTTTCATCAAGTGTTTGCGCAAGCGCCGCGTCCGGATTGTGCCCCTCATCCGGTCCCTCTCTGTCATTTGCGTCCCCATCACCTTCATTATCCCCATTCTGTGCGTCTATCATCAGTGTGCCGTCAAGGATTAGGGACCAAAAATTCTTAGGCCTATTCTTCGGGGGCATCAAGTCGCTGTACAGTTCCGATTGTATGCATCAGTATATTAATTCCCTCTTCCATAATTTGAGAGTGTGGGGAGGGCCTCTCATCAAGCCCTTGCAATGCACCACTTAGCAATTAAAAACGCCATGTCAGCAAGCCGCCTATGCACGGGGTGCAAGGCTTTGAGTAGCCCAAAATGGCCAGTAGTGGGTCTGGGGCCAAAGATAGAAGCATCACTCTGTTGATCTCCCCATAAACTGCCTGCCAGAAGGAGAAGACTATAGGGCAAATCCACGCTAGATGCAGAAAGTCCGCCAGAGGGGCCCTACACCATTCGCATTCGGAGGATTCACGCAGATGATACCTGTGAAGCCTCTCTGGGATGTAGTAAGTCCTATTCAAGAACTTAAAATGTGTGAGTCTGTGGCGTCCATTCAGCGAGATTTTGCTACTGCAGCAGTATTGCCACAGTTCCTCACCTAATTCCATTCGTAAGTCGTGCTGCCAAGCAAGCCTCGGCTTCGTGTACTCCGTAGACCTTTTGGATAGGGCTATCCTTTAGAGATTAGTTATTAATTTTACAGGCGACTTTGCATTTACCACGTAGTCAAAAGCTACAACCGTCACTGGTTCTTTCATGTCATCCCCCAGGAGCACCCTCAAAGCATGTTGCACCCTATGAAACTGAAAGCGTGCTGATAGTGGGGGGTTCATATCCTGAGTAACAATGCCGTGCCACGTGCGCGCCTTGCCTCCCTCAAATAAGTCTCCCATAGTGTATATTCATAGCAGACGTAGAGCCAGGAGCACTCCCATCTCCTTGCATGGAGCTAGCCAATAACACCATTCAATCGCCGCCTTCGGGGAGAACAGTAATGTGCACGTCTGAATCTCCATCATATAATGCCAAGCTTGCGTGACCGAATTCAGAGAATCGAGTATCCTCGTATTGCGGTCTCCAGATCGCTCCAAACCTGCTGGTAAAGGCGTCAGATCCGCAACTATCCGCTCAATGCGAACATAAGGAGCGTCTTGTGGACCGTGTATCCAAGAATAGGCATGAGCACTTTGCGCAGCACGGTAATAAAGCTCCATATCTGGTGCGTTCAGGACTCCCGCTGCGTATGGGCGTGTTAAGATGTTCCAGGCGACTCTAGGCTGCTTTCCCGCCCATGCAAGGTGAACCAACCAATAAGGATTGTAGCCTTCAAAAAAAATGGGAAGATAAGACCATAGGTACATTACTGAATAAAAAGAGGAATCGCTGAAGTATCACCATTTTCATTAGAGAGATGCGCCCTAGTAGCGATAACGGAAGAGAGATCAATTTCTCTATGTCATCTTCCAGTTTAGATATAGCACAACCATAGTTTTAAGAACGACCTCAGAGTTCATATGTAGTCGTATTCCGAAGTATCTAACCGCATCTGTAGTCCACTGTTTTGGAAACTCCGGCTCAAACCTCTCTGTGGCGGGCGTCAAAGGGAACATGATAGATTTAGCCCAGTTAACTTGTATGCCTGAGAGAGATCCAAAAAGAACCACCTCACGTAGGACCGAAGGGAGGTGCGTAGTAGGGTCCCTGACCTAGAGTAACGTATCGTCTGCGTAGGTAGATACAATTAGGTTGTATGTAGGGAAGCGGATGCCTCAGTGACTATGATACTCTCTCTGGGCACATGCAAGAGGCTCGGCCGCTAAAGCATAGAGTATCTGGGAGAGGGGGCATCCCTGCCTCGTCCCTCTACCTATCGCGATAGGTTCCGTGACCAGTGGTCCAATACAAATGCGCACTGTCGGCGAAGAATACAATACTGCCAAGAGTTGTAAAAACAATTGCCCCACTCCCATCCTGCTCAGAACCTGATGTAGGAACGCCCATTCAACCGAGTCAAATGCCTTCTCCATATCTAGGAAGACGGCCACAGCCGACACCTCCGGTCACGTGTGCTGAAACGCGGCGAAGACAGTTCTGATGTTGTACGTGAGGTTGCGCGTTGGAACAAAACCCGACTGCTCCGGGGCCACCAAAGACGTGACCAAAGGTTGAAGGCGATTTGAAAGAAGCTTACCGAATTTTTTTGTGTCAACATTTATGAGAGAGAGTGGACGATACGAGGCGCAATCTTCAGGGTTCTTGCCCGGTTTAAGAATCGCAACGATAAGAGCCTCTCTCATGGAAGGCGGCATTCTACCCGAACTGGCAATGTCATCAAACACAGTAAGCAGGTGTGGTATTAGGGGATCGGAAAAAAGCCTTATAGAAGGCCACCGTAAGGCCATCACTGCCCGGTGCGCGCCCACTTTTCATTGATGTCAGAGCCAGAACAACCTCGTCCCTATCAAATGGGCGAGCAAGAAATTTACTATGCAGGTTAGAGAGCCACGGAAGCTGGATATGGGATAGCTAATCAATGATACTTTCCTCTGGAGCAGGGCCTCTCGACGCGTACAATTTCGCATAATAGTCACGAAAGCGTTCCGCAACTAGCTCATTCGTAAGTGGTATATCCGTAGCCTCCGATCTCAGCACCGGGATAGAAGTTCTATCCCTACTGCGCTTGGCTAGATGAGCCAGAACAGAGCCTGGACGTTCGCCTTCGCAATAGTTCCGGGCTGTGGAATACTTCCCCAGATGTTTGACCTCCGAGTCAGCCTCCTCATTATACTCTCGAAGGACCCTCGCTATATCCTGATTGATAGACTCATCGTCAGTCTGCATCCTCAAGGACTCCAAGTCCTTAAGTTTATTTTCCAATATTCCGAGTCTGCCCCTAATTGACTTCAGCACCCCTGCATGCTTGGAGATAGTGACCCCCCTGGCGTATAGTTTAAACGCCTCCCAGACAGATTGAAATGAATCGACCAACCCTACATTTGTTTCAAAGAAGACCTCCATTGTCGTCAGTATTTCCTCCTTAAAGAGGGGAACCAGCTTGGAGTATGGAGGGAAGCGCCAAGCAAATGGCGGGATCCGTCGGGCGGGCATGTTGCAAGTCATCAAGATCGGCGAGTGATCTGAATAGGTTTGTTGCAGGACTACGCAGGATCCCACACTAGGGAGAAAATGAGGTGACACAAACCAATAGTCTATCCTTGTATGTATATTATGGGGGGCCGAGTAGTGAGTAAACCCACACAGCGTCGGGTGTCTATGGCGCCAGACGTCGGTTAAGTTCATATTGGTGAGCTGTGTAGACAGTGTCCGCGCAGAGGCCGAAGGGAGACGTGCGGGGCTATCCGATCTGTCCAACCCAGGATTTCGGGTCAAATTGAAGTCCCCACCCCAGCAGACCAGCCTGTCAGAGTGCGTGGCAATCTTTGCCGCTAGGTCAGTATAAAAGTCAGGAAGGTCAAAGTTGGTGCCATATGTGTTAACAATGCACATGTCTACGCCTTTGCCATAACAGCCAGTGATTGTGTAACGCCCAGCACTGTCTGTGACTAGCGGTGTCCATCTTAGGGAGGACTTCGGGTTGAACCAAGTGAGGACCCCCTAGCATGAGTGAAAAATCCTGCCGCGTGAACGTTGCCCCCAAGCCCCCTATATCTGAGAATGGGACTGTCTAGTGGTAGGTGTGTTTCTTGGAGGATCGCAATGTCAATCCTAGGTCTGGCTAAATATTGGAGCATTTTCCGCACTTTACGCTGGTCATTCAGCCCCCGGACATTCCAGGTCAGGAACCGTAAAGTGTCAGGAGATTCGTCCCCTACTGTCACTTCATCTGCCATAGTGAACGCGGAAGGGTCACCCCTAACATGTTAAGTTTGTGCATAATGAGCACAGCTACCACAGTCCTGCCCGTTTTCTCATCACGCTTTTCTGCCTTAAGCAATATAACCTGTCCAAAACATGGAATGAAAACAATTCCAGGAACATCCCCTTCCTAACTCTCCGCCCACGCCTGCCTTACCCCAACGAGGCCGCTTACATCCCTCCGCCCCACCAGACACTTCCCAGCCCCCCAACCCATACCCTGATACAAAAACAATCAAAAACCAATACCCCAGACAGCACAACCCATCCCCCCTCCCCCTGAGTGTATAAACATTCAGTGATAATCACACGGGGGCAGATGTAGCCTGCAAATACAATGCGTAAACCTCTCAAAAACTGAACAAAATTCAATGCCCACAGTCACCCCCCCCCCGTCCCAGAAATCAAAGAGAAAGGGGTGTCTATACTACACCGTTAGAAGTTGCAACAAATCATAATCATCATAATAGAATGTCTCAAACTGCGAAAACACTCTGAAGCAGGGCACTCCCTGTGCTAGTATTAAGTGTTGTACATACTGAGTGAGGTCTCTCAAGCAGAGTCATCTATAAAGTAACGAGGGTCAAGCTTAATAAGACATGGGAGCAGAATATCTCCGTTCACTTTCAGGGATCAAAAAAGCAATTGGTTCGTGAGAATTTAGTAAAGGATATCTGCAGAATAATCTTAGTCCCCTCCAGCTTCGCTGCTAGGTCAAAAGCAGATCCCTCAAAAAAGCAGCATGCCTGCAAAAAATTATATTGAACATTCGCCCCAGCCCCCCTCGTGACCACAAAAGCCGCCAAACTGCAAGCTTCGTAGGCATCTTAACTTATACATAGTGCTTCACTCAATCCTGTTCCTCCAAGGACCCCTCCCCCGCCTCCGAAGCGTCGTCTTCGTTCCTTGGCGATCGTTTCTCCTTCTGCCAGTCTCTTAGAGCCTTTTGCCATGCTTTGGGGTCTGTGAAGATCATGGACCTCCCTTGTCTGTTATTTCGTAGCTTTGCTGGATATAGCATTGCGTAATCAGCTCCCAGTTCTCATAATTGGCGCTTCATAGGAGCAAACTCCTTTCTGGCCTCTTGCACCCTGGCCGTAAAGTCAGGATATATGGACAGCATCGAGCCCTCATACTGCAATGGCTGCTTTTCTCTGGCAAGTTTCAAAGCCACGTCGCAATCTCAGTAATTTAATAGCTTGGCAATGATGGGGCGGGAGGGGAGCCCCTGGCTTAGGTCGTGGGCCCAACGAACATTGTGCTCTCTCCACCACAAACATGGATGAATACACAGTGTCCCCAAGCAATTTCTTCAGCAGCCCCTCGACGGATGGCTCCATGTTGCCAGTCTGAGTAGTTTCCGGAAGGCCCGTGATCCGCAGGTTGCATCGACGTGAACGGGCCTCCAAATCCTCCGTTTTGTCTAGGAGGGATTGCACAGCTCTGCCAATTTGCTTGTTCTCCGAATCAAGTGAGGTCTGAGCTTTCTCTACCTCAGTAAATCGGCGCTCTGACATATCTATCCGCTCCGCGTGTTTGTCAAGCCGTTCAGCCATATGGTCCATGCGGTATGTAAGTGCGTCTATTTTCGTGCCCAGGGTAGTCATCCCTCCCTGTAGGTTTTTTTCCATGGAAAGGAGTATCCCACTCAAGTCCTGCTGCTGTGTCTCGTCTGCGACGCCCCGATACGCCGCTCCGCCTCCTCCCGCGTCCTCCATCGGCTTAGATCCTCTGGGGCCAAAGGAGAGCTTCGATTGCGTTCTATCGGAGCGCCCCATATCAATAGTTAGTACTCCAAACCCCCCCCCCCCCCCCTCCCCCACCACAGGGGCAAGACCTCCAGCACAGAGTACTGCAAAGCAGACCGCTACTTCTGAGTCCCCCTACAAGTTTACCCTCCATAGAGCACACCACCAGGCACAGCACCGGTACCAGAGGAGGGCAGTACAGCAAGTGTGGGGGAGAAGAATAAAGAAGCTCCTGAGACAAATACACAGCAAGGGGAAGCAAGCGGCTCCGTGTCGGAAAGACGCCCAGCAAGGACTAGGAAATACAGTAGACTGTATGGGTATCCGGTATTCCAGACAACCTGTGCAGGGGCCCTTATCAGTGAATAGGCAAGGGATAGGGCTTATCACCGCCTATATCGGCTCCAAATTGTGCAGCATCAGATCTGATATTGAAGGGGTGGCAACTGTGGTCAATGAAGCAGGCCTCGATCCCTTGCGTTCTGTCACACCCGGCAGAGGCCAGCCGCCGCCTGCTCCTCGCCTAGACCCCGCGATCACCCTAGCGATGTCAGTGGGGGTTAAAGATGAATGAATGAATGAATACCCTCTTCTATAGCGCATGGCTACTCTTGAGCATCCCAGCGCTGTAAGACCAAGGGAACAGGAAGACACTATTGAAACAAGTGTGTCTTTAAACGCTTCCTGAAAGCGAGATGATTGGACTCAAGCCTGATGTTATCTGGGAGTACGTTCCATTCTTTAGCTGCATGCACAGAGAGCCTGCGGCCACCCATCCGCGCCAGCTTTATCCTGGGAACCACCAGCAAGTTCCGCTGGTTGGATCTCAGAGATCTCACTGATCGATGGCGACAGAAGAGGGGATCCAGAATCGGCGGACCAGCGCCATAGATGGACTTATGCGCCAAGCACAGTGTTTTGAAAGTGATCCTTCCCTTGATGGGCAGCCAGTGGAGGTGTTGAAGTGCGGCTTTCGCTGAGCATCTTTTGGGGAGTTTCATAAGCAGCCGAGCGGCACAGTTCTGCACAGATTGCAGAACTTTTATGGTGCCGACTGGAGCTCCCATATAGACGGCGTTTGCATAATCCAGCCGCGACAAGATCAGCGACTGGACCAACAATCGTCTGGCTTCGAATGGCAGGAGGTCTAGGACTTTTTTTAAGACTCTCAACAGCCCGTAGCAGGTTGCAGCTACCTTTTTAGCCTGATAGTGAAAACTAAGGGAGGAATCTAGCCAGATCCCCAGGCTTTTTATGTGAGTCTTGGGTGCTGGAGGGGGGCCCAGGCAGTGAGGCCACCAAGGGTCCAAATTAATTGGGGCTTTGTAGCCCAGAAGCATAATGTCAGTTTTAGTCCCATTTAGCTTCAAACAGGAGGAGGTCATCCATTCCAGAACTTTGGTGAGACACGGGGTCAGATTATTGATCCCCTGATTTAGGGCATCGCTCCTCACCAGGGATACAACCAGCTGCGTGTCATCGGCGTAGGTGACAAGTTGGATTCCCCAGGGAAGAACCACCTCAGCCAATGGTCTCATATAGATATTAAATAGAGTAGGGCTGAGGGAAGATCCCTGGGGGACGCCATGATTCAATTGCAGCTGGCTGGATGACACCTCTCCCTCAAAGACGGAAAAGCTTCTTTCTGATAGAAAAGAATGGAGCCATTTGATGGCCACTCCTGAGACCCCTGTGAGACGCAGCCGATGCAGCAAGAGAGAGTGGTTTACAGTATCGAAGGCTGCGCTGAGGTCCAACAGGACCACCGCAGCACATCCTCCTGCATCAACAATGCCCCTAACTGCCTCCACTACCGCCACCAGAGCTGTCTCTGTACCTTGTTTTGCTCTGAACCCTGTCTGGGTGGAGTGTAGTCCATCCGTGGATTCAATAAAGGACGAGAGAACCTGGTTGACATGTTTTTCAGCTATTTTACTGATGGTAGGTAGGAGAGAAATGGGCCTGTAATTGGCCAGGTCTTCCGGATCCAGGCTAGGTTTTTTTAGCAAGGCTCTGACCTTAGCCTTCTTCCAATTAGGGGGCACAACACCGGAGGCCAAAGATGCATTGATGACCTGCCTTATCACAGGGCACACTGTCCCTGCTACCTGTTTCAGAACTGCCGGAGGTGCAGCATCTACCGGGGAGCCTGATTTAAGATTGGCCAGGAGACTTTCTACTCCATCCAGATCCAGAGGTGGGAGGACTTTAAGATCTGCAACAGGATTAGGGTCTGCTTCCTGGTCCCTCCTTTGTCCGTTCTCCCAATTATCTGGGGAATCTATCACTGGTGCAAAGCCGGAGTAGATATTCGACAGATAGCGGCCTCTACCCCCTATGCAGGGCGGATCAACGGTTCAGACAGTTGGCGGAGGGGGGAGAGGGACCGCAGTTCTGATGGCCGCGATCTCCAGGGCGCCCTCCGTCAGGAGGCGACTCCTCACAGCAAACCAGTAGACCAGAGGGGGCCCCTGGCCGGTCCGGGATGCCAGTCTATGGCCGGGCCCCCTCTCATTGGGCACTTCAGTAGTTCCAGCAGCGGTGGGACAGACCTCTCGGCGATGGTCAAAGCTCTGGGGGGGGGAAGAGACCCGATGATTGGAGTCCACGCAGCAGCTGTTCAGTGACCATGCCCCACCCCCCCCTCACCCGGTCCATTCACCCCAGCTCACCATCCCTCCAAGGATCCTCAGCTTCCGACTGCCGCACGGCGTCACCAGGGAGCGGGGCTGCCTAGATCACGTCCGGCGTCACGGGGATCGCGAAACTCGAGGCCGCTGCTTCACAGGCCTACCGCTCGCTCCGCTCGGCACCTTCCGAACGCGGCTCCGCAGGCAGCAAACTCGAGCCAAATATCCAGAAATCGTGCCCCCTGATACAGCACTCGCTCCGGTGCCGCAGTATAAGAAAGTAGCGGCGCAACTCCGCAGGATAGATGTAGGATCGCTTACTGGGACAGAGGAGCTCTCGACTCAGGCAGCCGTATCGGTTGCCGGCTTACTCCGCCCATCCTAGAGCCCGAATACTTACACAGAGGGTGGATAAAAAATATAAAGCAGCTCCCACAGAGCCAGTGTCTTATCAAAGGCCAGGTACCTTTAGACTCTCTTCTTGTGTCTAATACACGCCATAGGGCTAATTCCCAAACTACAGGCGACGTACCTCTTCCTGACAAGGTGTCAAAGCTTATAGACACTTCAGCAAAAAGATTTGCATCACAGGCTGCTAACCATTGGCGCATTGCCCATGCTCAAGCTCTCTTAGTGCGCTACTACAGAGCGCATAGTGATGAGCTGGAAAAACAAATGCAGGACTTACCAGAGGAACACAAAAACAAGGCCAATGAACTCATTCAGGAGTGCAAACTTATAACTAACACCTCCATAAAATGCGCCCTAGATGCGGCTGATACAGCATCTCATGCCATTAACACCTGTAGATTACTGTGTAGGCATGCTTGGCTTTGTGTCTCCGGGTTCAAGCAAGAAGTTCAAACCACCATACTCAATCAGGCCTTCGAACAAGAGCATCTTTTTGGACCTACAGTCAATACTTCATTAGAGAAAATGAAGAAAGATACAGCGACTGCTAAGTCCATGGGGGCCTTGGAACTACCTTCCAACAGGGGTTCCTTTCACCGCTCCTTTTACAGGGGTGGCTCCAAAACAATGTTGCCAGAAAATCCCTCCTCATCTTACAAAAGCCCCATTCAATCTAGGATATTTTCGGGGAGGATACAGAGGGAACAATAATAGGGGAAGAGCCAGAGTTAACAACACCTGCTATTCCCCTAACACCAAACCGTGACTTCCCTACACTACCCCCGACCATTCCACTCCTGTCGGGGGATGACTCTCTCACAGTTCCTACCTGCCTGGAACTCCATCACAACAGACAAGTGGGTAAAACAAATTATCCAGTATGGTTATTGCCTTGAACTCACCTCCACTCCCCTAAATATCCTTGCCAGGCAACGTCCAACGTCATCAGAACATCCGACCCTCCTAAAACAAGAGGTTCTCTCCCTGTTACAAAAACATGCAATAGAACCAGTCCCCTTGCCTCATCAGGGCAGAGGGGTTTACTCCCTATATTTCCTAATTCCAAAAAAGGACGTCTCTCTCAGACCAATACAGGACCTCAGACCACTAAACCTCTATATTCAGTCGGATCACTTCCACATGGTCACCCTACAACAGTTGCTCCCATTGCTTCAACGGGGCGACTTTCTTTCCTTTCTGGGTTTAAAGGACGCCTACTTCCATTTTCCCATTCATCCAGCTCACAGAAATAATCTCAGGTTCCTGGTGGACGGTCAACACTACCAGTTCAAAGTGCTCCAGTTTGGAGTGACCACAGCACCCAGAGTCTTCACCAAGTGCCTCACAGTAGTTGCAGCTCGCTTAAGAAGACAACACATTCACGTGTTCCTTTTCCTGGACGACTTGGCTCATAAAAGCCAAGTCACACAGCAGCTGCGTTCACCACACTAGCAAAGCAATTCAGTTGCTTCAAGACTTGGGATTCACCATGAATTTCTCCAAGTCCCACCTCCAACCATCCAACACAAAAAGGTATCTAGGAGCTACAATAGACACTTACAAAGCTCTAGCATACCCCAACCCAGTCAGAATACACAACATACAGGCTCTAATATCTCAATTTCAGCCTCAACACTCATTACCAGCTCGAGTGTTCATGCAATTAATTGGGATAATGGCCTCTTGCATTCTAATCGTCCCGTATGCAAGACTCTGCATGTGTCCTCTACAGGAATGCTTAGCACATCAATGGAACCAGGCTCAAGGTCAGCTAACAGATCTGGTGTTGGTGGACAGCCGCACATATCGCTCTCTGCACTGGTAGAACACACAAAACCTTTCCAAACTGCGGCCGTTCCTCGACCCGGTTCCACAGATAGTGCTAACAGACTCCTCGCTCGCCGGCTGGGGAGTTCCATCTTCGAAACCATAACATTCTAGGCATATGGACTGCATAACCAAAACTATTCCACATCAACTGCCTGGTATTACTGGCAATTTTTCTGGCATTAAAATCCTTTCAACTCCATCTAATAGGCAAAGCTGTCTTAGTCCGTACGGACAAGACAGCAATGTACTACATACAAAAGCAGGAAAGGACACACTCTCTACAGCTTTCAAACTTAGCACAACGCATCTGAAATTGGCCGTTCCACAAAATGTATATCTCCTTGCAGAACACCAACCAGGAGTACGCAAATCTGCTCAGTCATCAACAACAGATCCACAAATGGGAATTCCATCCTCAAGTTCTTCTTCCATTCTTTCAAATATGGGGCTACCTGTAAATAGATCTGTTCGCCACACCCCAAAACGCAAAATGCCCGACCTTTGCGTCCAGGTATCCACACCCATTGTCCACAGGCGATGCGATATGGATGAACTGGTCAGGGAAATTTGCTTACGCTTTTCCGCCTCTCCCACTCATTCCATTAGTGGTTCGGAAGCTCAAACAGCATTCCCTCACACTAATCCTGGTTACTTCCACATGGGCTCGACAACCCTGGTTCACAACCCTCTTAGAAATGTCAGTAGTTCCTCATTGAAAACTACACCTCTCACCCAAACTTCTCACTCCGAACCATGGAGAGATCAGACATCCAGATGCCAGTCAACTTAACCTTGCGATCTGGCACCTGAAGTCTTAGAGTTTGGCTACCTTAATCTCCCGCCAGACTGCATGAACGTCATTAAAGAGGCTGGAGGTCCTACTACCCAAGCATGCTACGCAGCAAAGTGGAAACTATTTGTAATTTACTGTACAAACAATAAAATCAATCCACTCGATGCTTCCACTCAAAAAATTATCTGCTATCAATTACACCTGCAACGCTGTAACCTAGCATATACATCTATAAGACCACATCTAGCTACAATAGCAGCTTATCTACAAAACAGACAACACTTGTCTTTGTTTCAAGTACCCGCTATTAAAGATTTTATGGAAGGACTTAAAAGAATAATTGCCCCTAGAGTTCCGCCCTCTCCAGTGTGGAATATTAATATAGTCATTACAAGGCTCATGGGCCCACCATGTGAACCTCTGCACAAATGTGAACTACAATTCCTCACTTGAAAAGTGGCCTTCCTTATAGCCATCACATCTCGTAGAAGAGTGAGTGAGCTTCAGGCACTAACTATACAAGAACCATTTTTGCAAATTCATCACAACAAAGTGGTTCTTAAGACTAATCCAAAATGTTTACCTAACGTTGTTTCTGCCTTTCACCTTAAATAGTCTGTTGAACTACCAGTATTTTTCCCTCAACCAGACTCAGTGGCAGAAAGGGCTCTTCACACATTAGATGTTAAAAGGGCACTACTCTATTACATTGAAAGAACTAAATCCTTTCAAAAGACTAATCAAGTCTTTGTTGCTTTCTCCCCACCTCATAAAGGCAATCCCATTTCAAAAGCAGGTATTGCACGGTGGATTGTTAAGTGCATTCAAATATGCTACCATAAAGCCAAGCGTACATTAACCATTCACCCTAGGGCTCATTCTACATCCAAACTAGGGGCTTCTATGGCCTTCTTAGGGAACATTCCTTTAGATGACCTCTACAAAGCTGCAACTTGGTCTACACCGCACACATTTACAAAACACTATTGTGTAGATGTGCAAGCAAAACAACAAGCTAGTGTGGGCCAGGCTGTCTTTAAGAACACTTTTTCAAACAGGTTAGCCACCGCCACAAACAAAGCTGCTGTATAGTCTATGCAAAGTATATAATCTACAGCTCATATGCCTCAAACGGAAAGTATGCATCTCTTCTTGGCATGTAGAGCTGTAGATTCATATATGCCCACCGACCTCCCCGGGTGCCTTTATCTGTTGCAGTGTTATCTTACTTAGATACATCACACATTGACATCTCTTTCGATTTCTTACTAACTCAATCATCACCGTTTATGGCGAAAACAATCTGGGTATGAAGTCGATGCCCATGCACACTATCATCGTAAAGAGGAGTCCCTTATCTCGTGACTACAAAGACTTCTTCGAACAAAAACAAACTGCAATCATCCAAGCCCAACACCAAATGGCGGTCTATGCAAAGTATATGAATCCTACTTCTCCACATGCCAAGAACAGATGCATACTGGTTAGTGGCATTTTCCTTATTTGTGCTTGTTGAAGTGTGGATGTTGCATTTACTAATTTGATCATACTGTGGCTTTCAAAAGTGCTTAAATTGGGCTTTGTTTGCAAATGTGGCCACAATGTTGCCTTTAAAAAAGTAAGACTTTGAAGTTAAAGTGGCCAGGACATTTATTTTTTAATTGTCTATTTATAAAGGCTTTAATAAAGCAATTTTTTTCTTGCTGTCAAAACATAGATAATTAATGCAGAGTTAAAATGTGGTTGTGTGCATTTTTAGGTGCGTGTAATAATGTTATGCTAGACAAACGAATAGTAGAAAATATTCATTGCACTTGGGAAAAAAACCTCCTATGCCTAAAGTATGTCATGTAGTTACTTAAAATAATTTTTTGTGGCAACCAGTTTGTGTTTCGGATAGAACAGTGTGTACCAGTTTATTTCTGGCAGTAGTTAACTCTCGGTTCACAACTAAGGTTCCTTTCTTTCAGATATCAACACTATAAAGAATCAAATAAACAGTGTACTGTTTGTAAAGAAAATATGTGAAACAAGAATACAGAGGTTGCAGTCAGGAAAAGTAAGTTCTGCTGCTAATTTTCTAATCCGGGTTAATTTATAAATCTTGAAGTGCCTCGATATTAGATATTTAAATCTAAAACATTCTGATACTATTTTGAAAACTGGTTAAATCTAAAATATGCTGGTTTGAAGTGGATTGTGCAATGTTCCAAGAGTCTTTATCTTGCATATATTTACTGAGAAGTTTTCTCTAGGGCAGATAACGCTCATATAACTTTGGTGCCATCCAGATTAAAATATGTGTTTGTTGGGACTGGAATGTCCCATGCATGGTATATGGAAATGTTCCCTGCTGCTTAGTATCCGACTCAGTGTAAATCTGTTCAGTGTGCATGTCTGGTGACCTGAGGCAGGTGGAGCTGGACGACGCAGTCTGTTTAGTTCGACATACCCAGCTCCATATGGCATTATAGTGGAGGGTGCATTGGCAAAATGTATGCGAAAAAGCTTCCTTAATCCTCCCCGGAAGATGGAATCCAAGCAATTGTAAGCATTTGGGAACATGCGTATTTAGATTTGGCCATCTGTCTCTTTAAGCCACTAATATGAACTGTTTATTGTTATATAATTGTCATGCCCTCACAAATCCCTCTTGCTTAGCCCCTCCCATTAGGAGACACAACTGGTTAGATTCCTCCCTGAGGGAAAATAAGATGTTTGAGGGGCAGCAAACCTCTCAGAGGGCATGCATGTAAAAAGAGGAGCCTACCCAGTTTCTTCCTCGGCTCTTTTCTTGAGTTGGTGGTGCACGCTCCCAGTCTTTTGGTCTGCCCTATAAACAACTCTGATCATAACCAATTCTTGAAGGTATGAATGGCCTACTGAATAGAACGCAGAAAGCTCTTGAGGCGGAAAGCCGGGAGCATTGTTAGCCTGACACTTTTTAAAATGTATTTTTAGGATTGAATTTGTTCGTTGCACTTACCCTCCCTCTCCCCCTCACGTCGCCTGTCTTCACCCGTGCAGCCGATTTAGGCGCTGCCATGGGGATTGCCAAGAAACTTTCGCCGCCATCTTGGGGGTAGCCCAGGACTGACGCACTAGTCTTCCTGACGCCAGCAGCTGTCACTATATAGTGTGTGCCCCCTCCCGTCCGCGTAGCGGACGCGCCAATGGCGTGCCGAAGGCATGCCAAAGGCAAGCCCGTCTACGCCCGTCCGCGGCCGCTCGGGGCCAGGGGCTACACCCCCTGTACAAAACTCTGCCGGTTTACTTAAATACTCACGCAAAACACTCTTATCTCTTCGCTATAACACCTGTGCTTCTATTGTTCACTTAAACTGTGATACTGAGCCATTCTACTGTCATACGTGTGGTTTCCCCTCCATATCTTGTAAACCCATTAAAAGTAACCAGGCTTGCAATAACAAACACCTAGAAGCTACCTTCTTTAGCCTTAATTGTCGGTCACTCCCGAAGCATACGAATGATATCTATGACCTACTATCAAGCTCTTTACCTGATGCTATTTTTCTCACCGAAACATGGCTAAATGATAGTTCAGGTCCTGATATTGCCAGCGCTCTTCACCATAACTACACCTCTTGGGGAAGAATCGGGTGGGTAAGGAAGGAGACTGGATTGCAATCATTTACAAGAACAAATACAAATGCAAATGGAGCTATCTCGATGTCGGTGAATGCGAAGCCGGCCTATTTAAAATATGTCTTTCACCCAACTTCACTCTTTCTGGCGTATCGCCCCCAGGATCAGCTAGCGCATGGGCTGCATCCCTTCCGGAATATATCGCCCCGCTTACGCTTCAAACTCCCAATTTTATATTAGTGGGTGACCTAAACCTGCATCTGAATGCCATGTCCCAACCAATTAATGCTAACTTTATAGCGGATTTAGCAGCCTTAAATGTCATAGGGCAGGAAATCTGCTTGATCCAATCTTTTCTAACATAGACACTGTCTTTTGCAAACCGGCTATTCCGGTCCTATGGTCTGACCACTTCTTGGTTAAATTTCAAATTAAACAGCAGCAGCAATGGAAAAATCCATCACCGTGGCTACAAAAGGGCAGGAACTGGAAAAACTTAGACATAATGAAACTTAACTCACTTCTTGAAAACACGAGACCAATTAATTCAATTACCGCCTTGAATGAAGAAGCAATCTTGCATTCTTGGCTTAGTACATCCATCGACTTATGTCTTCCCCTCTCCAAACGGAGAGCTAATAATCACAACACCCCCGCTCCATGGTTTTCCGCAGTCCTCAAAAATGAAAAGACAAAATTTTAAAATCTAGAGAGGCAATGGCGGAAATTGTATGACCCTAAAATTAAAATTCGGTATAAGTTGGCTCTGAATAATTATCACCTACTTTGCCTTAATGCTCGGGCAGAACATGCAAACTGTACCATCCAAGAAGCCCAGAACTGTTCAAAAACACTTTTTAAAGTAGTGTGAAGGAGCTTTCCAGGGCTGCATGTCAGCCTAAGCCTCCTTGCCTGGATGTTAAAAACTGTAATGATCTAGCCGAATTTTTCGTTACAAAAATCAGTACCATCTATACTGACTTTGAAAAATAGGCACCAGCAATACTGTCCCTCCCTAAACAATTGACTCCTAATATTTTAGCTGCCCCAAATAACAATGCTGTCCTGGATCAGTGGACCCAATTGGACATTATTTCATATTGCAAAATCTTGAATAGCATTAAATCCGGTTCTCCAAATGACTTGTTTCCTCCCTCAGTTTTTCAAACCCTAAGCACTCCGATAATGAATTTAATCATGCAACTACTAAATTCTTCTTTAGTGGAAGCTGAAGTTCCTGCAGCTTGGAAGCATGCCATGGTCATGCCCCTATTGAAAATAACGAACCTGGACCCGGAAATACTATCCAATTTCCGCCCCATATGGGAGAAACATATTAATACCCAATTGGCTACATTCATTGAAAAACACAGTCTCCTACACGATTCTCAGTCGGGATTTCGTGCAGGCTTCTCTACTGAGTCTACACTATTGGGTGTTACGGATAACATCCGTCGTAAGGTAGACAGAGGCAAAACCGTGGCACTTATTCTTCTCGATTTAAGTGCCGCGTTCGACACTGTCTCCCATCCCATTCTTTTGAAAACTCTCCAATCATGTGGCGTTACAGGTTTGGCTTTAAAATGGCTATCCAGTTTCCTGACAAATAGGACCTTCCAGGTTTTCTCTGCCTCTGCCAAATCTGAAGTTCACGGGTCTCAGTATGGAGTTCCGCAGGGGTCAATTTTGAGCCCCCTGCTCTTTAATATTTATGTCAGCCCTTTAGCTGCCATTGCAGAACAAGCGGGACTTGCGGTATATGTTTACGCCGATGACACCCAGCTTGTTTATTCTCTGTCAACCAATTCAAGCAGCAACACTTCTTCGCTGAGATCTGGGCTGTCAAGCATTGCAGACTGGATGCACAACAACAAATTGAAACTAAATCGGGATAAAACTGAACTTCTGCTTTTTGGCAAAAATAAAAACCTCTGGGGCACCGAACATTGGCCAGTCCAAATGGGGCTGCCCCCCACTCCTGTACAATCTGCCCGGAATCTTGGCCTCCTGGTTGATGACCAATTAACCATGAGACAACAAGCTGGCAAGTTAGCCTCTGTATGCTTTGTCATCCTGAAATGGCTCAAAAAAATACTGTGGATGCTTCCTTTGCCCACTCAAAGAATGGTAGTCCAAGCCATTATTACATTGAGGCTTGATTATGGTAACGTTCTATATCTAGGAGCGGGAAAGGAGGTGTTACACAAGTTGCATGTAGTCCAATTTGCTGCCACCAGAATGCTCTGCTATCTCCCAGCAAGAACATATATCTCATCTGCACTACGCGATCTTCACTGGTTGAGGATTGAGAATCGCATTAAGTTCAAAACTCTCAGTTATATGCACAGGATCAATGCAGGAGCAGCACCACACTACCTTCTGGCACTAGTGCATTAATACTGTCCCTCGCGATCTCTCCGATCTGCCAATCAACATAATTTTCAAATCCCAAGGATCAAAAGAACTAGAATGGGAGGACGTTCTTTTTCCTATTTGGCTCCAGTACTCTGGAACTCAATGCCTCTCCCGTTGCGTATTGAACCTCAGTACCAGAAGTTCTGCAGGGACTTACAAACTTGGCTTTTTAACCAATAGACCATATCTGCACTAGTCATCTGTTTTTTCCCCTTTGTAACTTTAGCATTCTTCGCGCCGGGAAACCTTCAGGTAGCTGTTGCGCTGTACAAAATCAATTAACATAACATAGCATAACAAATGTTGGCAAAATCACCATCAAGTTGTGCGAGACTGTTCAGGTTTATCCTTTCCGCATAAGTGTGTTGCATTGTAAAGCTACGATAGGAGGGCTAAAATTCTTCCTTCCACTGGTGAGATCCATAGTAGTGATGGTCTTGGAGAATGCCACACCCTCTCCTGTTAGAGATGCAAGAAGTTGGTGCCTACTTTTTTTCTCAGCCAGATGGTAGTGGAGCTATTGTAATTGGCGATCAAACATTGCATGTTTCTGCTGGCCTCCCACACTGTGACAGCTGAGCACACCATGGCAGACAGCCTTAAGGGGTGTCCCCACTTTTCGTAACAGTGTGCGGTCCACCAGGAACTCCTTTACTTCATTTTTGTGGTCTAGGATCACACTGTTGTAACGCCTCTGTTATCCACTTAAATTGCTGATGCAACCAGTTTTTTCTCATAATAGGTCTGTGTCTCTGGGTGGTGACCTGAGGTTTGTTTGGATGGATGGATTCTTAAATGGCTTTCCTCCAACATCTTTGTTTGCAATGATATCGTACAAAATCTGAGAAATTCCAGGCCATATGATATTCCTTGTGGCTCCAACATAGACTGGTCAAGTTTTGTAGCTAAGTTGTTACACCAGAGGCACTATATCCTCCTCTGGTCTTAGTCCGTGATGGGGGGCGGCAACATCTACCCCATACAATGGCTCATTACTATGTCAAGATTTCTCAGGAGCTAGCATTCTTTTTTGTCTCAGCAGCAAACCTGGACATACCAGATTGTTAAAGAGTCCTCCACCAGAGCTCAGCGCAGAGGCATGTGGATGAGATTCACCTGAAAGAAATGTATTGCATAATTTTCTTCACAGAAAATACTTTATCTATTGGCCCTCATCCTCCTAGACCTCTCCACGGCCTTCGACACTGTCTGCCACCGTACCCTAGTACAGCGCCTCAGCAACGTCGGAGTCCAGGAGAAGGCACTGGAGTGGATCATCTCCTTCCTCGCCGGAAGGACACAGAGAGTCCGCCTCCCTCCGTTCAGATCTGAAGCCACCAAAGTCATCTGCGGCGTCCCTCAAGGCTCCTCGCTCAGTCCAACCCTCTTCAACGTCTACATGAGCCCCCTCGCAGACATCGCACGCCAGCACAACCTCAACATCATCTCCTACGCCGACGACACCCAGCTGATCCTCTCCCTCACCAACGACCCCAACACCGCCAGAGCCAACCTACACGAAGGGATGAAAGAGGTAGCCGAATGGATGAAGAACAGCCGCCTAAAACTGAACTCAGACAAGACGGAAGTCCTCATCCTGGGATCCTCACCCTCCGCCTGGGACGACTCCTGCTGGCCCCCCCCCCACCCTAGGCAGCGCACCCAAACCTACAGACCACGCACGCAACCTGGGCTTCATCCTGGACTCCTCCCTCTCCATGACCAGGCAAGTCAACGCCGTCTCCTCGTCGTGCTTCAACATCCTGCGCATGTTACGTAAGATCTTCCGGTGGATCCCCACCGAGACCAGGAAGACGGTCACCCAGGCCCTGGTCACCAGCTGTCTGGACTACGGCAACTCCCTCTACGCCGGAACCACCGCCAAACTCCAGAAGAGACTCCAGCGGATCCAGAACGCCTCAGCACGACTAATCCTGGACATCCCCCGTCGCAGCCACATCTCCGGACACCTGAGAGACCTACACTGGCTCCCGGTCAACAAGAGAATCACCTTCCGACTCCTCACCCACGCACACAAAGCCCTACACAACCAAGGCCCAGGATACCTCAACAGCCGCCTCAACTTCTAAGCTCCCAAACGCCAGCTTCGATCGACCGGCCACGCCCTCGCCGCCGTCCCCCGCATCCGAAGAGCCACCACAGGGGGACGGTCCTTCTCCTACCTCGCCACCAAGACATGGAACTCCCTCCCGACCCACATCCGCCTGACCCAGGACCACCTCGCCTTCAGGAAGCAACTCAAGACCTGGCTGTTCGAGCAGTAGCGGACCCCTCTCCCCTAAGCGCCTTGAGACCCTCTGGGTGAGTAGTGCGCCATATAAATGCTCTGATTGATTGATTGATTGAGACCTATCCAAAAAAGGTAATGATCTTCTCTTTGGCCAGTGAGGTCATCGGGGTATGCCAGACAGGACTCTGATCAGACACCCCCCTGCTTCTTTAAACATCCTCCTGCTTCTGGTCAGACTGATGGCATTGGAATTTCGTCCAGTTGGCTTAATACAACATGAAGGTCCTCTCATGAAATATTTACTTTTGGTAGCCATAGCATTGGCCAGGTCCAGATGTGAGCTCGAAGCCCTCAATGCCTCTCAACTATTAACTTTAATCCACTGGAACAAGGTGATCCGAAGAACTACTATCTTTTATCTTAAATGTTCTATCCGCATTCAGTTCAAATGACCGAAGTGTCTTCCAACCTCCTTTCTAAGTGCAAATTAAGCCTGTGTTTTTTTAATTGAAATGTGCTTCTCTGTCAGCCACTCATATTGATAAAAGGTTGTGTTTTGATATTACTAATATATCACATTGGTGGGAATGATGCTACTTTGAAGTCATAAATTCATATGTGGATTGAACCTTGTAACACACAAACATTTCCATAAAGCATGAAGTAAATTTGCTAAGCATTATGTTTTGGAGGCAGCTTGTTGTACACACACTGACTGATTTCATGGAGGCAGTGTCAATTCTAATTTAAGCTGAAGTATAAAGTGCTGTATACAAATAACCTTTGTTCTGTTTCCACCTACAGGAAATAGATACTGTGAAGCTGGCAGCACAGTTTGGAAAACTTTGCACAGTCCCCTTGGATATCATCCTTGTAGACAACGTTGCACTTCAATCTTTTATGGGTAAATTTGAAATGTAGATGTACTTTCAGTTCACTGACTGATTTGGAAAGATTGATCTTATATTTTGTTGTTTGTGCCACAAACGTGAGGCTGTGCCTACCCCAGGCAGGACGCCATTTTTATCTTACATTTCTTAGATTTGTCTAGTAATATGGTGTTTCTATCACTCTGTTTGATTTCCTAGATTACATGCAGCAAAATGGAGGCCAAGCTCATCTCTTCTTCTGGCTGACAGTGGAGGGGTATCGGGTAACCGCACAACAGCAGCTGGAGGTGCTGCAGAGTTTGCAAAGAGATGGAAAGCACCAAACCAATCAAACCAAAGGCCTTTTACGAGCAGCTGCTGTTGGAATCTATGAACAGTATTTATCTGAGAAGGTAGGAACAATTGCACACCATTAATGTGATGTGGATTGCCCCACACAGTCTTAATAGTTGCAGAACACCATAATGTTTTAATGGTTTATTTACCCTCTGATAGTAGTATCTGGAAATGTGCCTTTGAAGGTTATTCTCAATAGTTTGTTGAATGTATTGTTTCAATCTACGTTGATGACGATTATTATAGGTGTTTGTGTAGTGGCGGATTATATAAATATAGAAAGACTTAAGAATATTAGCGGTGTGTTTTCTTTTGATATTTTACTGCATCTTTTTATTATTTCTATTGATCATGATTAATGTGATTATCTGCAACGTGTTCGATGTTATAAAAATATTAATATATATACATACTCTAAAAAAAATTTAAGACGAGCAGGCTTCCACCATGTAACATGTAACTTCCTATTACTCATTCTCAATTGCTGACTCTCCACTGATACTCCATACAAACTTAACCATATGCATAGTACACATTTAAAAGCTTTAAAGCTTTTTCTTTTTACTAACTTTGCTGCAGATCCCGTTTAGACTCTTGCTCCTTTCAGCTTCTGACGTTGGGGCATGAAACCTAAACTTTGAACCAGCATAGTTGCTGAGACCAGGTTTCAGTCTCTGCTCTTTCACCCCAAGCTTTCTCAACTCTTTGACAAGTTCGAAAAGGGTGGGGTGACTGACTGATAAGCGCATAGCCACAGGCACTGCAGGGCATAAACCTGCAGCGTCTATGGCTACCTTTAGTTTTGACGCTCAACGTCACAAATGGGGGAGGCACAGAAGCGTGCCTAGGCCCCATGGCCAGGGGTGGGATTTCACTGGTCCTGGATAATCTCTCTGAAGCATCATGTAGGCACCATCATGTGCCTACACCATCCATCAGACAGAGACTGTTGCCAAACCTGAAGGAGGCTGGCATTTTTATTATACGAAGAGTTAATATAGATTATTATTCACATGACATAAAAAAAACAAGACAGAAACCAATGGGTCGTAGCCCATTAAGAGGAGCAGCCACTTTAGGTAGCTGTTCAATCTAGCTTTAGATTGGCATAGTTCAAAATTCTCCATTGAGCGTACTATACTATAACCAGACTGGTGAAAATGGGTCTAATAGCAAATTAGATTATACTTGAAAGATTTCAGGGAGGATGATTTTCTCATCACACTCCTTGGACTTGGCCAAAGGGCTGACTGTTCTAAAATGGGGATATCTTTCGGCCTAGTACAACCAGGTGAACGCCTTTATCCGTGGCCAGTAGAGACATTGTGCAATTTTGGATGACCACCAATCCTCCCACAGTGAGTTCACGGATTACTGACATGTACGTGTCATCCAAGAGGTGATGTCACTTAGCTGGGGCTCCCCTAATACATTTCAGTTGGTATCGCACCACTGAAATATTTATTATGGTAGAAGATGCAGCTGATCTACGGGGTACGTATTTGAACTTTTTTCATGTATGGGTGGAACATTGATATTGCAAACTTGATTGTGATGTTCAAGGGACAACAATATGGAGTTGATGTGCACCCACTTTGTGATGTTGAAAGCAACTGGCTAATCTTACTTATATGTTCTAACTTTGAAAAACTGACAACAATAAACACTGTTTAAAAACATGATATGTGTGCATTTAAATTCAGAGTAGTGATTTATCAAACTGACGAATAATTGAGACTGGACCAATTTGATATTTTTAAAACACAGAGCAAACATTGTATTTTTTTCTTTTGAATGAATTAATAAAATAAATGTCAAGAGGTTTAAACCCAGCACAAATTCATTCAGTTTTCTATGGCAGGCATCGCCAAGAGTTGACGTTGAAGAATACTTGGTAGCCAAACTGGAAGACAAGTTGGAGAATGAAGACCCAACGCCTGAAATATTTGATGACATACAGAGAAAGGTATACAGAACAAAAGTGCTTGCTGTTTTTCATCCTGCTTTTGAGACACCAGACAATGCAAAGATTCAGAAATGTCATATATAATTTCTTGAAAATTAGTTAATACGCAGAAAATGCCCTTATCAATGTGTCCTTTCCTTTAAGTGTAAATGCATGGACAGTGTGGTGAAAGGTTTACTCCTTAAAATGGAATCACCGCTAGATTGGGAACCGACACCAGCTGTAACAAACAGCTCGGCTGGCCCCCCAGGGGGAGGTGGATGGGATGGTGGCAAAATCAGCCCCTGGTAACAAAACCGGCCCCCACCCTAGTGCCCACTGGGGAAACAACCTGTGCCCGCTATGGCCAGTCCAGCCCTTAGTAGAATAATCATGATTGACCAAACTAATTTCTGATGTAGGTCATAACATTTCATCTGCATGGAAATGTATCCCTTTCTACAACGACTGAATAGCAAACACCTCACCAGTCATCCACATATCCTATTTTTGGTAATAGGAATAACGTCTTGCATTGTCTTCATTTTCTATTATTGGACTTTGGAATGTATGGGTAGCCTCTCTAATGGGTCTTCTTATAGTAAAGCAGGGTTCAGATTTTATAGGTTTGCAGCATTAAACTTTTGTAAATTAGCAAGATGTGCACATCATTTAATGTATTTTTGGGAGGACATTAATACAATTTGTTTTCTCAAGGGTTTCATGTAGATGAGTACCCCAGATAATGGGAGTGACTGTAATGAGACTTCTGAGGTGCCCACCATCACGCCAGAATGCTCCACGCATTAATGCGATCTTTTCAGGGATGAGGTGTTTCTGCTGCGAAAATAAGAAACTTTGTACTCTGAAGTATGTATATCCATAAAAACTTTGTTGATTATAAGTTTTTGAGCAGTGACAGTCAATGTACAAACCACTTATTAGTTTTTAGGTCTCGCCTGGCGTTGAAGTGCCATGCGCTGCACGCTCTGCGAGGGCTTCTTAGAATCAATATATTTTAAGAACTTTGCCTTCGGTTCAGTCCGTAATTACCATTGGTGTGCGTCATTTTGCGTCATTGCTAATGCTAAACGGTGTCTTATGATTGTAACCGAGGCTTTTAAGTCCTTCCTGGTTACCACCCTATCCTCTTTTGGCTACGCCCACCCAGAAGTGCATCTTTTAATGGCGGCGTGACACGGTGGGTTTTAGAATTACTGTGGCGGCACTTTTTTTTTTACCATTACTTGCATGTGGGTTGTGATTTTGGGTTACGTTTAATAATGTTTTTTTTAATTCACTGGAATTCTCTCCCCCCGCCATGGCTCCCCATGTCCCTGCTCTCTCAGTGAGTGAAAGTGGCTTTCCCCCTGTGCCTCAGCAGCACTGGCATCTTGCCGTCCCAGGAGCCGAGAGGAGGCAGCGGCGGGAGCAGTGAGTCGCACAAGCCCAGTTCACAGAGAGGGACAGGGCAGGAGCCAAGCTGAGTCGGGAGATGCTGTGCCCCTAACCCTTCCGGGGACTGAGGTGAGCCTAGACCGGCAGGCTGCGGGTAGATGGCAGAGTCAAGGAAA
Organism: Lissotriton vulgaris; assembly: GCF_964263255.1. Taxonomy (NCBI): domain Eukaryota; kingdom Metazoa; phylum Chordata; class Amphibia; order Caudata; family Salamandridae; genus Lissotriton; species Lissotriton vulgaris. The sequence continues at coordinate 923,361,370 of NC_141698.1, forward strand.
CAGAAGGGGCAAGGGAAGGCCTGGGGTTCTCCTCGATCCGGACTTATCGCACTGCTGCTCGGCCTCTTCTTAAAGGACAGCGCTCCACACACTTCCTCCCCCCACCACACGACAGTCTGAGGAAGGAGCCCCAGAGTTCCCTGTGTTGACATTCCACCTAAATGTGCACCCATTCCAGGGTGTCCGGTCACCCTTAAGGTTTCTATGACAGACCGCTCTGACCACGTGTGATATGAGCGAGGGGCCCCCTTTGGCCACGTAGCACGTGAGTGCTGTTCATAATTTGTTTGATCACGTGTGTGCTCGTCCCCTTGCACTGATCTGTCAGATCACTGTGCCTGCGCATCTTCCCCTCTACTGTTCTCAACTTGTCAAAGTGCCTTAGAATCAGGTGTCAGCAAATTGCTGAACTTTAAATAGGTAATATTAAATACTCTTTAGGTATTCCTTACATACTGCCCTCCAAACCTAGCCCTGACAATAGCGCATCACTACGTATTTCTGAGCATGGCGCTTTAAAAATGTAGACTTGGACGCAGTGTTATTAACCAATGGGTTTTGGTATGATGCCCTGCCTGGTAAAGTGCTGCATTTCATTCGTCCGCAAACCAAGTCTTGTAAGTGAGTGACTTGTGGTAGATCTAGATTTAGCACAAAGCCTCCATATAAGTATTGAATGGCGTTCTTTATAGATACAGGTGATATGGTGCATTCATGTGGTGTGGTAACCGAAGTGCAACGTGCAGGTCTCTCAAAAGGATAACCTGTAACTGTGTCTTTACGGTGGTCGTATGATCAAGTGACCTCAAAAGGCATATTGGTCTTAACTCCCTGACTAGGAATATCTGTAGTGGATAAAAACGAACTTCATGAGTATGGTAGAACAAGAGCGGGAATATGTGGAGATGTATAAACCCCTTGTTAAATCTAACTATGTTTTAAAAACTACTCCACATATAGAACCTTACCTCAGAATTGTATCCATTCCACAGCATCGACATCTTCTGATTAGATTCAGATTAAGTATTGTTCAATATACCCTGGGTATTTCTTGTGTGTGGGGGGAAACCGGACCTTACACCTCCTTGTAGCTGTGATAGTGTCTCTCCCCAAAGCCTTTTGCACTTTATTATGTTTTGCCAACATTTCTCGGATATCAGGAAGCAATACCTAGTGCCAATACTAAGAGAAGCGGGATTCACCCAGGTCAAACCAGCACTGATGTTTTTACAAATGTTAAGCACTCCGAAGGTGATGTTCGGGGTTGCCAGCTTCCTGGTGGCTGCTGTCCGTAATAAGAATAAGAGGGTGGCATTTAGGCAACTGGAGAACTGATTATATCCCCTTCTCAATGAACTGATTATACCCCTCTGCAAATGAATTTTGAGATTTTTTTTAACTTTTGAACGAGCCCATTACCAATACCTGATTTTATGTCTTTTTTACATTTTATATGTATATATTTTAATGTTTTTAATATTCTTGTGTCTAATATAATTGTGTGATCGCTTTTATGATTTTTAGTAATCGAAATAAAGTGCTATTGACTTGACTTGAATATCTGTACTTCTGCAATTATGGAAAGCTTTGCACACTTTAGTCGTTGCATCAAACAGATGATGTACGGAGCTGGAGGTTCATGGCCCCCAGCTGCTCATCCTTTTTTTCTTTTGAGATGTCAAATCCTTTTTTATTTTTTAATTGTTTGAGTTGATATGACAGTGCCTGTGCCACTGTGTGCAGTAGGGATTAGAGAGTTGCATTATCTCCCTCCGAACGTTTCGTAGAGAGACAATTTATCCGGCAGGGTTGAGAAAATTATGCGGCAATTAAAGGTAAATGTTGTGGCATAATGCACCACATTTCGTTACAGTATTTCTTTACTATCACAATCGCGTAATTCTTGCGGGCCTGGTCATACCCACCAGTGTGCTTTCTTCTACAGAGAGCTCCCCCGAGATCTCTTGACAGCTTTCATTTGTAGAACTCTAAGCCCTTTGCCTGTCTCTGGCTCACTTCCTCGCTATCATGGCCTCATTGGTGGACTGATGGAACCTTCTTGCGTTTTTTTCTCTCAACCTCCCAAAATGTTTTCTTTTCCCTCTACGCTTTGTTTCCTTCCTTATTTCACCATACTAATTTTACTCTGCTGCTTCCTTGTACAACACAAGAGCATGAAAGTGGAGTCCCCACATCCTTACAGCTGTTCTCGGAGCTGGTCCCTGGCCCAGTTCCTCGAGGTCCTCCAAAGGAGTCATTCCTCACTTCCTTCTAAATATCCCTCTGTGTTGACTCACTGTGCTTTGTACTTGTTGGTCTTATTTGCATTGTGACCAATATGCAGATGCGCATTGTTCAATCTTCAGAGCCGCAGAACGACATTGTCTTCAGTGAGGTTGCTTCTGTTGATTTTTATGTTTATGCATTGCTGAATTTTGCATTTGTAAATCGGGTAACTGCTATTGCTCTCTGCCCCATAGTACCCCGCCTTCATTTTCAATACTTGACATTTTTTCTCAGTTCTGTAAAATGTGACCGAAAGTGCTCAGAGCTATTGTGTCTTATCTGCCATCGTTTGTATATCTGTTTCAGGAAGAAGCGGTCTCCCGTCAGCCTTCTTGCGGCTTCGAAAATTGTTTGTAAGCCTGTTTACTTGGGCTTCATATTAACATGGTTTCCTTTGAGTTCTTGTACGAGCCCACTACTGTATTAAGGATATATTGGACAGGCTTTTCTTATTTGCACAAAAACTGCATTTGTTACTCTTTTCCATGCACAACGTTGAATCACATGCACGTAACGTATGACCGCATTGATCTGTATGGCTCTCCTTTAGAAAAAAGATTATGAACACCATTTCAGTACCACTTACTGCTCTCATATCAAAGCAGTGAAAAAAGTATTTCATTTTTTCACTTCTCTGACATCAGATCAGTGAAACACCAGGCTCCCTTTATAAGGTAGTTGTACAACACTGGTCTGTAAGGAGCAGAGGAAAGTAGGGGGTCCGATGAATTTTAAAGTGGGAACTTATGTTTAAATCTTGGCGGAAGGCTCCATATTTTAAGCTTTTGGGCAAATTACTTAATCTCCATTTGCCGAAAAATAAATGCTTTTTTTTAAATAATGTAACTGGTGCTTGTATAAAGTGTGCAAATTCCTTCGGCTTCAGTTTGCGTTATAAGAAATTTCAAAAAAAGGAAAGTCTTAAGGTTTTTCGTTTTAGGGAGAAGAATTATTACAAACATTAAAACAAACGTTTCTGGGACTACATTTGGTGTAGAGACGCAGGTTTCAGTTAATCTTTGTGGGTCAGTAGGCTTTATTTTTTCTCTGTTTATCTCACTTCCATGTCAGTCATTTACACTTTTACATGTTTACACGGAGCTACAAGGTGGAGACAGCCAGGCTGTAATGAGGAACAACAATTAAAAGCTATGTCTAGTTTTTTTTTATATATATTTCTAATTTCGATATTTTCACTTTTTATTTTTCCGGTAAGCTACTCTTTTTGTCTCTCAGTCTTCACTCTTCTACCGTCTTTCTTTTTTTTAATCTCACATTTACCCACACACTCATCCTATATTTCAATTAATATCTCCTACATTCACGCTCAATATAACACACAGTATCTAATTCTTGCTCTTGCTAACATTATCTCACAATCAACAACAAACAACCATTATTTATTTCTTTGTCTCTTGTTTCAAAAGGCTGACATAATTGCCAGCTGACACACTGCTCTTCACCATAGCTTAAATACAGTGGGTACGCCAATAGCTCTAGCTAAACACTTTTGAAGTCCCAAAGGCGAGGCCTATTGGCTATGCCTGTGCTTGTTTTGTATGCTACAATCGGCAATTTCCTGAGATGGATGCACATCTTGTTTGTAATCAGCGCTAACCAAAGGATCATTTGGATAAGCTGTGCAAAGTTTAAGCATCTTAGCAGCCAAAGACTATTGTACTTCAAAGACAAACTTTTTGATCTATGGTACTATATCAGTTGAGCAGTTGGGCTTGGGTACCATTAATGAAACGGGTAAGCCTAAATATTAAATTGGCAAGGAGATGCATGCTTCTGGAATAGAAATACTCTAACAACCCAAAACCCTTGGTGCTGCCAAAAGTTAAAGCCATTTTGGAGACGAGACGCTGAAAACATACTAAAAAAGACCCAAAGTAAAGATCACTATTGCTGGACTAACAAGTTGCATAAAGCCATCTAAGAATAATACTTCTAAACATAGACCAAAATAGGCAGAAGAACATATGGGGCTGTATTATGAATAGGGCACATTGGCCTTGTCTGATTTGCATCTTTAAGTGGGTGTGCTGGCCGCAGACATGATCATTGTACCCTATTGCTGTTAATTTGCTGCCCCAAGGGCAGTCACAACCCCCACTCTACTCTGGAGACTGCACATTAGAGAAATGCAGGCTAGCTATTTGAAGCAGCAGGTCTGTCTTTCATTTTGCATTTGACAACATGGCCCGCCTCTCAAAAGGGTACAGAGCCCCCTGCAGGCGGGTGCAGTGAATGACTGAACCCGCCTCTAGAGGGATGTCTGGGAGGCCATGTTGACCCCTTTTGCCCCTTTCAAGGGTTGCCTTTGGGGGCGCACTGAATGTGCACTACATCTTTAAGGTGCACAGTCAGTGCATTCTCTGACAGCTCCTTTTCCTCTGCGCCAACATCTTTATTATGGTTTGGGCACCGAGGAAAAGTGTTTCTGCATTTGAAAGGGTCACAACCCCATGCGAAAAAGGGAATGCCCCCATAGGATTACACTGGTTCACATGTATTACCAGTGCAATCTGTGCAAGCTTCTGCTGCCCCTTCTATAATACCCATTTGCCATGGAGGTTCAAAAAGTGGGGGCATGTGCCAGTTTCTCCCCCAGGGCATTTTATGTAATGCAGCCGAAGGTCTCCGTAAAGGCTTATGACAAGATCTCGGCACTGAAGAATTTGAGGTATTCTATTCCAAAATTAACAGACCCTGGCATCAAACACCATTCTTATACAGAAACTTTAAGCTTAAGTATACCATGTTAATGCATACTGTTGTACACAGACAAAATCAGTTTCTACAAGCCAAAGAAACAAATTGCTCCACTATAAATGTATACATCAGGCCTACTTTAGGCAACAGGTGCACGATTTAACCTATCTGCTAGGATATGTGAAAAGGATTCCACACAGGATGAGAAGATTTGCAGCATTAGCTCTACTGATGAGTAAGAGATGGATGGCTATGAATTGTTTCAGAAAGGCTGCACCTAACAGTCATTGGAAAAGCCAATAGGTCTTGCTTATTAGAGCTAGTTTCTATGTCGCTGTTTTGTAGCCATTCTGTACAGAAGTGCAGATGTTTTCCAGTGTGACTAAAAATAATTTAAGAAAGCACAATTACACAGCCATAGCTAATGCACTCTTTTATTGAAAAAGTGCATTAGCTATGGATGCATTAGTCTTTTTTTTTTATTAGTATTTTTAGCCATGTTGCAAAGCAGTCATGCTGCTATAAAGCATGGCCATAAATCTTTGCCAAAGTCGGCGGTGCCCATGCTGTATAACATGCACAAAAAGCAATGGTAGAGCTAATAGCCTCAGAGGCAAGACCTGTTTGCTTTGTCAGTGCTTGTTAGGTCTCAGCACCACCTTGATTCTGATCAAATCAGTTAATCTCTCCAAGCGTGAAAAAGGAACCTATATGTCATTTGGCAAAAAATCTTATTGCATAAAGAAAGCAATTGTGCCCATGTCTTAGTGAAAATACAATTGGAAGCAGATAACATCTGTTGTCACAATAAAGCAGATAACTGTTATCAAATTAAATCTCAATTTCCAAGGAGTAAAGGGATTCTTTGAAGTGTGTGTGATACAGTAAAACACAACTATAAATGGCAAGTGGTTCAACAAGATGACGGGAAAGGAATAAAAATAATAGTAATACATCAATCAAAGCATGATCATTAGAACAGCAATCAAGCTGAAGCAATCAGTACTTTGTCCATGCGCCAGGCAAAAGAAGGGGAAGTAAAGCCAGCACATGCTGGCCACATAGAAGGTAGCAAATAAGTGTGGCAATGAAGCAGACAAATGTTAAGCAATGGGTGGGCTGCAAGCCCCTTGTTGTATAAAATGTCTGTTTGAGGCATGTGAGCTGTAGATCACATGCTTTGCACACTCCGACCATCTAGTGTTGGGTCGAATGTTTCAAAGTTGTTTTTCTACGAAGAAGTCTTTCCATACATGAGGTAAGGTGACGCCTCCTTTCGATGATAGTGCGCATGGGCATCAACTCCATTGTTAGATAGTTTTTTTCCGGCATCTGGTTTGGATGTGTATTGCTGCGCTTCAGTTCAATACCGTTCTTAAGGTTCCCTTTGTTGCGCAATCCACTCTACCGCGTCGGTATTGTTTTCAAACATGTTCCCACTTCTCTGTGTATCGTATCCATCGAGGTAAAACTCAGTTTTGTTCGGAAACCTTCAGGAAGGCCCTCCGGCCTAACCAAGTCAGTCCACCTCGCAGTCGATGGAACGGACTCCATCATTCAAATTCTGTCCTTGGTGCCCCACGAAGTATCCGCGCACCGACCCCCACGAAGTGTGCAACTTGTGCTCGCCCCCGGAGCACAACAAACAAGTGCATGGCAGTGGTGGCGGTGCCCCTACACAGAAAAGGTCTGTTTGTCTACCCTTACTTAGACGATATGGCTCCTCAAACGGCCATCTCCTCAAAAAGTAAGGAGCGACTTTCAAGTCTGTCTAAATCTGCTCTGCAGACTGGAGCTTCATGTGAACATGGAGAAGTCCGCTTACCGTCCCACCCAGACAATCCATTATTTGGGCTCGACTCTGGATTCAAACAAAGAAAGAGCGTTTCCTTTGGAGGAGGGACTTTCTTCAATGCAGCAGGAGTGCATAGCTCTGCTCCAGACAGATTGCCCAACAGTCCGGCAAGTGGCATCTCTGCTGGGATCAATGGCCTCTTGCATATTTCTCATTCCCTACGCCAGGCTGAGAATGAGACCGTTGCAGCAAGATCTAGAGGACAAGTGTCCCAAGCAACTGGTCGCTGGAAGGACCGAATTGTGCTATCTCAAGCAGCAAAGTCGTCCATCACGTGGTGGACTCGGCCGCAGAACTTATTGGTGGGAGTCCCTTTCCATCAACCAGTTCCAGTGCGGTCATTGATAACAAATGCATCTCTGCAAGGATGGGGCGGCGCACATGGGGTGCTTTCAGATGCAGGGCCAGTTGTCCACAAAAGAGCAGTCCTACCATATAAACATGTTGGACCTACTAGCAGTCCATCTGGCTCTGAAAGCTTTTTGGCCATCGATCACATCCAACTTGATCCTGATCCAAAACGAAAACACGATCTCATGTACTATCTAAACAAACAGGGTGGTACGGGATCTCGTCCTCTATCCCTGGAGGCTCAAGCGATCTGGCACTGACTTCTGGCTCGGAATCTCTCCATCGTGGCAGTGCATCTTCCAGGCGAGCAAAGCATGCGAGCAGACTCTCTGTCGGCACTTCGAAGATCAGCCAAACTGGGTGCTACACGACGAGGTGGCGGCAGATCTTTTCCAACAGTGGGGTCGTCCGTCAATAGATTGGTTTGCAGACGACAAAAGAAAAAAATGCCACGCCTTCGCATCCATATTCCACCGTCCAGGGACAAGGGGGGAATGCGCTTTTGATGGCTTGGTCAGAGACTTCTGCCTACACCTTTCCTCCTCTGCCTCTGATCCCGAAGGTGGTTTCCAAGCTCATCAGATCCAACGTAAAGATGATTCTGATGGCTCCAGACTGGCAGTGTCAGTGGTGGTACCCGGACCTTCTGCAGTTGTCGGTACTCCCCCACAGGAGACTGCCTTACAGAGCGGACTTGCTGACCAAAATGGACGGAAGGATTCTCCACCCCAGCCTTTCTTCACTGAACTTGGCAGCATGACTCCTGAGGTCCTACAATACGGACACTTGAATCTGCAGCAGTACTGCATGTACATCCTGAAAGAGGCTAGAAGACCTTCCACGAGAGCGTTGTACGTTTTTAAGTGGAAGAGATCCTACCTATGGTATGTTCATAATCATTTTGATCCTACAAAGGGGCAGGAGGAGGTCATTCTTCCTTACCTCCTTTATTTGGCCAAAGCGGGTTTGAAATATTCCTTGATCAGGGTTCACTTGTGAGCCATTACGGCATACAGAAAATCCCCCAACCAAACTTCTTTTTTCCAATTGTAGGTGGTTAAGGATTCCTACAGGGGTTGAAGAAGGTGTATCCCCCTGTTCGAACTCCTTCCCCTCCTTGGGAATTGAATCTAGTGCTGTCTAGATTGATGGGTCCTCCTTTTGAGCCCATTCATAAAGCCACATTGCAGCACCTGTCATGGAAGACCGCTTTCCTGGTGGCAATAACGTCCGCGCAAAGAGTAAGTGAGATCCAAGCACTGTGTGCTAAAGAGCCATATACTATGTTTAACCACAACAGGGTAGTTGTAAAGGTCTCACCCTGATTTTTTGCCAAAGGTTATATCTGATTTCCATATTAATCAGTCCATCTCCCTACCATCCTTTTTTCCCAATCCCGCAACTCCTGCGGAGAGGTCTCTCCACTCCTTAGACCTTAAAAGGGTGCTCAAAATCTATTTGGAGGGTACGAAGGGTATAAGGAAATCGAATCAATTGTTTTTGAATTATGGTGCCATGAGAACAGGCTTTCCAGCCTCCCAAGAGATCCATTTCAAGATGGATAGTGTCCTGTATAAAATTGGCTTACCAGTTGGCAAATAAACCCCTTTTGTTGTCTCCTAAAGCACACTCCACTAGGGGAAAGGCGGCCACAGTAGCTTTCTTGTATGATGTTCCAATGGCGGAGATTTGCAAGGCAGCAACCTGGAGATCGGTTCACACTTTTACAAGGCATTATTGTCTAGAATCTGATTCCAGGGCGGATACTCAAGTAGGCCAGGCCTCCTTGAGGAATCTATTCGGATAGTAAGATATCTATCTGAGCTTAGTTATCTGAGCTGGTTGGTTAATTTACCGTTCTGTTTCCTTTGCCCGCAGGGGGATGAGGTGAGGCTCGCTATTCTATTCTAGTGTTTATGACTATTGATGAGGATCCCCTGGAAGAGAAGGATTAGTTTTTTACCTGTAATCCTAGTTCTCTTCCAGGGGTATTCTCATCAAAGTCATAAGCAACCCTCCCACCTCCCCCGGCAAAGGATTATTGTATTTTTAAAGGTAATGTCAACCCTTTGTTTTATGGCTTTTCAGTCACTGCAAAGAAAAACTGACCTAACTGTCACCCATGAGGCATGATGGGAAGCTGGGGGTCATGACTGCCTTAAAGGTACAGTGCCCGTTTATTGCTATGTTGCTATGAGTTAGCTTTTCAGCCATTTTATGCTATGTTTCTGCAATGCAGCCTGGGAGCTGTCAATGCTTTCAGTCCTTTCTGAGAGTTTGTGCAAAGTGCTAAGCATTAAAACAGTTTTTAAACATGTTCTGCTGTTGTTTTTCCCTGTTTCTCATGTATTCTTTATGATATAATGGGAAGTTCTTATAGCATTATCCAGCTCTAGTGTGTATAAGGCTGCATTTGGTATATATATATATATATATATATATATATATGTATATATATGTATATATATATATATATATATATATATATATATATATATATATATATATATATATATATATAAAACAAAAAGAAATTGACATCCTGGAAGGAGAAATTTCTAAAAAAGAAGTGCCTGATCAAGTCACAAAAATGAGAACAGGCATGATGAACCGTTTGACCAAAGAGGAGAAAGTCATCAAAAAAAGAAAGGCTTTCAAGTTTGAACGAGATCGAGTCGCTTATTTAAATGGCCAAGTGTTTACGTTTGCTTGCAGATATGAGGCGGTCAAAGCAAAGGCACGAATCAACAAAACAAATCAACAGGCGAATGGCGACACGTTGTTACCAGCAACCTCATTTTCAAGCTTGAGCTCTGCTGCAGAGAGTGATCCAGAGTCAGACCCCACTCGTGATGCTAACTTGGGGTTTACAAAGCTTTCCCTGGCTCAAGAAGTCCACTGTCTGTGCCAGGACCGACGCAAGACACTAAGTTCGCACAAGACCTATGGAACAAACAACAGCGGACAAACCACAAACGCTGGCAACGCAGGAAATGCAGTGCCCGGAACCTCAAGCGGCAACAATCAAACAAGGCAATGCCATTAAAAACGATATCAGAAGAAAACAAATCCAAATCCGTGATTAATCTCTCCAACTTGAAGCTGACAACTGCGGAGACAGCTGTGTTAAATCTGGGGCTTTCATACTGTCCACCGTGCAACATGAACTATGCTGACACACGCATGGATGTCTATAGATTTACCCACAAGTTGAAACTTAAAAAGTTTTTCAAACAACATCCCAAGAAAAACACTCCTGAGACGGCACCAAGTCCTCACATGACCATCAGCCAAAGTCAGGCCACTTTTGAAACTATTTGGGAATAACAGAACGAGGATCCCAGAGACAATGCAATGGGAACACCACACACCTCCAATGGGCAACCGATTATTTGATATTTATTGGCATTTGTAAAGCGCTGCTTTCGCTCCGGAGGGAGCATCTTGGCGCTGAGCACACAGAAGGTCGACTATGGGGGGCATGGATCAAATAGCTGCGAGAACTGAGGAATCGGACTGAGAATAAATCCAAGTTTTCAGGGATTTCCTAAATAGGCTTTCTGAGGGAGCGTGCCTAAGGTTGGGGGGGAGACGGTTCCAAGCCTTAGCCGCCAGAAAAGAAAAGGTCTTTCCACCCTTGGATTTTAATTTTATACGGGGTTCAGAGATGAAATTGGCGCCAGATGACCTCAAACAGCGAGTTGGAGTGTAACGCTGGAAGCGCTTGGTCGGGTAGGATGGTCCCATGCACCTGTTAGCTTTAAATACAGTAACTAAGAGCTTGAATAAGATTCTCTTATGGAGGGGCAGCCAATGGAGGGCGTTGAGGGCTGCAGAGGCCGAGGACCTACGGGGGAGTTTCAAAACAAGCCTGGCTGCTGCATGTTGAACACTTTGTAGTTTTTTCAGAGAGGATTTCTTGATGCCTGCTAGGAGGCCGTTACAATAATCCAGCCGGGAGAGGATAAGCGCCACCGCGACTGATTTCCTGGCTGTAATAGGCAGAAAATTAAAAAATTTCTTTAATTGCCTAATCAGACTGAAACAGCGCCCTGCGGTAATGCGCACGTGCTCATCGAAGCTGAGGGAAGCGTCAAATTGAACGCCCAGATTGCGGGCTGAAGCGACCGCGCTAGGTGGTGCTTCGGAGTTATGAGGCCACCAGTCTTTGGGGGAAAAGAATGTGCCTTTGCCTAGGGGAATTATTTCTGTTTTGGCGCTGTTGCATTTTAAATGATTCAGGTTGAGCCAGGAAAAGACTTCTGACAGACAGTTTTGGAATCTGATGGTAGCGTCCGGAAGTCTTTTGTCGATAGTGACGACAAGCTGGGTGTCGTCAGCGTAGGATGTCACGAGAATCCCATGTGACTCGATCAACGTGAGAAGGGGGGCCATGTATACATTAAAAAAGAGGGGGCTCAGGATGGAACCCTGGGGCACCCCTGAGGTGATGGATCGTTCACCAGAAAGAAAGGGGCCCAAGGAGACCGTTTGAGAGCGATTGAACTAGAATGAAGTTATCCAAGCAAGCGCGGAGCCCGAGACACCAATCTCGCGCATCCTATTAATTAGAATGGCATGTGAGATGGTGTCGAAGGCCGCGGTTAAGTCGAGCAGGATGAGGACGGCCTGCCTGCCCTCATCCTGCAAGAACTTGATGGTGTCTGACAACTCAATCAAAGCGGTTTCTGTGGAGTGGCCGGGGCGGAAGCCAGATTGCTGTGGGTGCAGGATACATTGATTTTCCACAAAATTCTTTAATTCCTCATGGACTAGTTGCTCGGTGATTTTGCCTAGCGCAGGGAGGAGTGAGATTGGGCGCATATTAGACAAATCAGTAGGGGATTTATTTTGCTTTTTCATGAGGGGCTTGACTGTGGCCTTCTTCCACTCAATAGGAACAATACCGGAGTTGAGGGATTCGTTCACAATCGCATTGATTAGAGGGTTGACGGACTCAATAAGGTGGTGCAAGATGACTGGGGGGCAGGAGTCAGTGGGAGCACCTGATTTGCAGGCTAGTATGGCTTTGTGCGTTTGCAATAGGGAGACTGCTGTGAATTGATTTAGTGAGGGAATAGTTGTCAGGTTCTTGGGTTGGAATGGGTGCAGGGGGGAAGTCCTTATGGATATTATTAATTTTCTCCTCAAAGAAATCAGCAATTTGATCACAGAGGGCTTGTGAGGGGGGATTTCAAGTGCCAGTGCTTTGGGATGAGTAAAAGATTTTACGATATTGAAAATCGTTTGTTGTTTCTGTTTAGCTGAGTCTATTGCTAGAGTGAAGAATGCCTTTTTTGCTTTTTTTATATTGGAGAGATATTGCTTTCTCTGGAGAATGTATATGGATCTGGACGTGGGATCATAGGTTTTTCTCCATTCTCTCTCCAAAAGCCTACACTTGAGGTGACAGTCAGCGAGGTCCGGAGTATACCAGGGGGCATTGGATTTCTTCAATTACACCATTCAAAGCAAAATCCACATTCCAAACAGTCATGGTTCACGATAATTTGGGCACCTTTCAGGAGATTGTGGTACAAGATATCAAAAAACTATACACTGCCACTAACAAGAAAACGTTTTATATATCCAAACAAAACATGTGTTACAAACAACTAATAATGAAATTACAAAAAGATCACAATATTATCGTGAAACAAGCAGACAAGGGCGGCAATGTGGTCCTTTGGCCCAAAGATATGTACCTAAAGGAGGCGGAATCACAGCTGAATGACACCAACTGTTATCGGAGGAGCAACATTCAAGTTGTAAAAGCCATGTGGGTGGATCAATACCACAAATTGCAGGCGTGGAGAAGTGCGGGGCTCCTTACACATGAGGAGTTCAGCTATTTGAAAAAAGAACCTCCAGTCATTCCCTCGTTTTATCTAATCCCAAAAATTCACAAAAACATTGACACACCACCAGGCCGATCAATAATTTCGGCTATTGATAGCTCTTTGGAACATGTCTCCAAGTATGTAGACTTTTTTCTTCAAGGTCATGTTAAAACTCTCAATTCCTATGTCAAAGACTCATTTGATTTCCTCAGCAAAATTGAGCGTTTTGTTTGGGAGGAAGACATGATTTTAATCAAAGTCAAAGTCAAAAAGGATTTATTTCGATAAAAAGTTATCATAAAAGCAACACAGAAATCACAATGCAACAATTTTAAAAGCAAACGTGAACGTACAATAAAGATTGAACCTATTTAGAAAAAGTTGACAAAACAGTTCATTAGGCAATCAATTTAAAAGGAAATTTAAGCAGTCAATATTAGCCTTTTGGTTCATTTAGTTTTTACAAATTTGCAAGGCAATTCATAAGGCAGTTCATTTAAACAGTCAATTTAAAATAAAATGAAACAGTCAATTTTAGCCTTTTGGTTTGAATGGACCAAGCCCATGATAAAAATTTGGCTAGGGCACAAACGTAGGTTGCACGGCTATCAGACATTAGTATCCTGATTGCAGCCGCGTGGCTCCAAGTACCCAGCTGCCGACATAAGTTTTTGAGCCAAACCCTCCTGGGTAATGTATACTCTCTGCACTCAAACATGAGATGAGCCAGTGACTCTGGTTTATCTAGGCATGCTGGGCAAAGCTCTGTAATTTGTGCACGAGATTTCCAACGTGAAGTAAAAGAATAGAGGGGAAGAGTTCCTGTTCTAAATTTGAAGTACAAAGCCCTATCGAAAGGTTTTTCAATGATGTCAAGGTACACTTCCCGTTTAGGTTGATCTTTGAACTTCAGGAAGTCCTCCGTAAGTCTACCCGTGGTGGTACTAATGTTCCTCTGAAGAAGGATCCAGTCCCAATAAAGTTTCTTAAGAGCTAACTTCGGGGGTGAGGTTCTATTTGTCCACGCTTCGTTCAGGCCCAAATTTACTAGCAGCACCTTCATATCTCTCAACCATTTAATTTTGTGCCACCCTGGTAGTGACATGATTTCTGCTAGGCCTTGCGCATATTTGCTGAGTTCCTCCACACGCCACAGGCGTGCCCATAGCAATAATGGACGTAATTTTGCAAGGTCATCAATTGGGCGGCAGCCTAAATCCAACATTAGCGGGACTGTAGGAGTGCCCTGCGGGAGAGACATAATCGCTCTACAAAATTTCCTCTCTGATCTTGGCAAAGCGTCAGTAATGGATGCCCCCAAAGTTCGGCCCCATAGAGAGCAGAACTGACCCCTTTGGCCGAGTAGATCTCAAGGACTGTAGCTATTGGTCTTATTATACAGGAGCGTTGTTCTTTCAGGAGAGCTCCTGTGATCCTCTTATGAGTTAACAGCATTTTGTCCAAGTGTGGGGTCCATTCCATTTTATGTGAAAGTCGTATCCCAAGATAGTCGAAGACCTCTACCCTCTCCAAAAGTTCAGAGTAGGAGAGCGGACTTGTTTTTTGGGAGGGTTCAGCACAATATATTTAGTTTTGCTTGTGTTGATTACCAGGCCTCGTTTGGTGCAAAAGGAGTGAAAGTTGTCTAGGAGCCTTTGGAGGCCTATGGGGGTTTTAGAGATTAAAAGCGTATCGTCCGCGAAGAGGAGGGTTGGTATACGTTCGCCAGCCAGGGATGGTTCATCTGAAGGATGTTTCCGAAGACGCTCAACCCCCCCATTGATGTAAAGGGAGAAGAGGGTGGGAGCTAACACACATCCCTGGCGGACACCTCTCTCAACCGGGATACTATTTGTTTTTCCCCCCCCTAGGCCCCACCTAATCTGGGCAAAACTATTTTCATGTAACCTAACAAGTAGGGATAGCAAGTAGTGATTTTAATGACTTTGGATGTCTCATCCTTATATACATCGATAAAACATTGCGATGGACTCAAGGCATTGGAAGACTATCTGAATAAATGTCCTCCTTACTCGACGGCACATAACAAAATGTTATTGGACATGACCAAAATGTGCCTTGAACCAAACTTTTTCATCTTCAATGGCGTTATCTATCATCAGGTCAGAGGTGTGGCGATGGGGGCCTGTTTCTCACCTAGCTACGCGTGTTTACACGTTGGGCTATGGGAGGAACAGGTCCCAGTCGGCCAACACCACAATTTGATTTCCAACAATATTGCATTGCACCTACGTTACATTGACAATGTATTTCTTTTTGGAAAGACAGTGTTGACAGTGCCAGAGCATTTGTTGAAATGATCAATGTGAAAACATCAATTTGAATTTCACTTCAAACATGAGTTCCATCTCCGTATGTTTTCTGGATGCAGAGGTTTTTGTAGATGGCAATAGATTGGGTACTAGACTGTACAGGAAGCCCAGTGCTGGCAATACTATTCTGCACTCAAACATTCAGCACCCAGTACACTTGATCCGGAGCATTCCCTTTGGGGAAATGCTCTGGATCAAAAGAATCTGCAGTACGGATCCTGAATGTGCGGCTGCACAGGAGACGTGCAGATTGCGTTTTCTAGCTAGAGGCTATTCCAATGCCAGTCTCATAAAAGCTATCCAGCGATCCAATTCGGTTAGCAGACAGGAAGCCTTAGTTCCAAAGGATAGAACCATTCGTGGAGACAACCAATTAGCAGTTGGGGCCCAAACAACTTCCCCACGAGTCATTTTGACTTACAATCGCCAACATGGAGATCTCAGAAAAATTCTATATAAAACTGGAATTTGGTACAAAGTGACCCTGTCATCGGGCATAAAGTGAGCAACAAAACTGTGCTCACTTTCCGTAAATCTCCCTCCATGTCCAAAGCATTGGTTAGTAACACCTTAGAACCTAGGGCTTCGAACACTTGGATGGCACTCAAGAAGGGCTTTAAGACTTGTCCTCAATGTAAAGCCTGCCGCTTCGGCAGCAATAGGACACATTTCAAAAGCCCTTTCCGTGAAGATCCCACTGCCATTTCCAAGTGGCTCACCTGCAAAACCGAATTTGTCATTTATGTGTTGGAGTGTCCGTGTGGGCTGCAATACGTGGGCAGCACCAAACTGCCCGCCTACAAACGGATACTCCAACACATACGTGCAATTTCGGGACATGACCAAAACTATCCGGTTGCCAGGCATTTTCAAGCTAAACACCAAGGCATACCTGATCAGCTCCAGTATTTTCTAATTGATTCAGTGGAGGCTACGAGAAGAGGAGGAGACCGTGAGGCCAAACTCAGTCTTCTTGAAACCAGATATATACTGGAGCTCAATACAGAGAATCCAAATGGATTAAATGACAGGGAAGACCTCTACACCTGCATTTAGAGTCAAACTGTATGCCCATAAGACCTGTCCGGATAGTATAATACTCTACCCTGGTTATAGTTATTCTTTTTTACTGAAAAATACTTTGATAGAGTGGTGGCTCTTCTGTATCCTTTGAAACCTTTTTTAATCCTCTTATTTATTGAATATTAGGAATCAGTTGTTTTACCTAAGAATATTGCACTTTATACTGATAGTTTGCACAATCACTATTTTGCACTAGATATGCATTAGCAGGCACTGTTAAGGTGACAGGCCCACTTGGGCTCTATTTAGAATGTTTTTGAATTATTCAAACTAGTTGACAGGAGTGTAGCAAATCTGATATTTGTTTACCAGTTTATTACATCTAACGCTGTTTCTCTGGGAATTTGTATACAAAACTGTTTATACACAATAACAGAATTTATAGATGATACATGTGTGATTTCCTCACATAGACATATTTGGTTGTCATGTTTAGACTGGAATATCAACTTCATATTCTTATATTGTATAAATGTATATGTATCATGTGTATATGGTTTTAGGATGGAATTAACAGTTTTAACACTATCTACACCGATAAACAGTTTTTAACTCTATTTTTAGCATGTGTCTAGAAATAAGGAGATAACGGCGTTATTTCACACAGTATTTTTACCTTTTCTATGAATTAATATGATGTACTGTCACTTTAAATTGTCTGCGCTATGGCGAGCAGTTTGTCATGTGATCAAGCCTCCTTGGAGGCGAAACGCGTCATGGCGGCAGCGCTGGCATCAATTAAATAAACCACATCTGCACCAGCAATCTTTGGGTCGACTCTTCGTCACTTGGTAATTTGGCAGTTTGTTTTCTGTGGCGTGTGGTGATATATATATATATATATATATATCTCTCTCTCCCCCGCAGAGAAGAAGTAGAGCCGCAGAGAAACCGAATATTTGCCACATTACTTTGTTTTATTTTCATTCCCTTTTCTTTTTGAAAAAACTGCATTTATGCAAAGACGCGTTTCGTTCTTCCAAGAACTTCATCAGTTTACACACACAGTTTAGTTGGGAAGCCGATTTGCCACCACGTGTTTCTTTGATTTTAAAGGCTCAGTTTCTTTTGATGGCACGATCTTGGTTAGGTCACTTCCTTTTGCTGAGCATGTTGGTACTTGTAGTGCCCACGGCTTCCTCTTGTAATTTCTTCCGAAAGTTTTTTGACCCTCCAGTGGGTTGGTGTTTGTTAAATGCCATTAGTTTCATTTCTCCGGGCATTTTGAGGCAACAGGTTTCTCCAAGTCGGCCCCCTTGCATGGCCGCTTGAAACCATAACCGGGTCCTGTACCCAGGAGCACCGCATCCACCTTGGCCGCTTGGACGGAGACAACGCTGTGGTTCGAGTCGGGGATGATGGCGCTCTCATTGGCTGCGCAGTCTCTTTCGGCGGAACCAAGCCGATTAAATATTCCAAAAGCTCTCCCCCGCAGAGAAGAAGCAGAGCCGCACAGAAACCGAATATTTGCCACATTACTTTGTTTTATTTTCATTCCTTTTTCTTTTTGGAAAAACTGCATTTATGCAAAGACTTGTTTCGTTCTACCCAGAACTTCATCAGTTTACACACACAGTTTAGTTGGGAAGCCGATTTGCCACCACGTGTTTCTTTGATTTTAAAGGCTCAGTTTCTTTTGATGGCACGATCTTGGTTAGGTCACTTCCTTTTGCTGAGCATGTTGGTACTTGTAGTGCCCACGGCTTCCTCTTGTAATTTCTTCCATAAGTTTTTTGACCCTCCAGTGGGTTGGTGTTTGTTAAATGCCATTAGTTTCATTTCTCCGGGCATTTTGAGGCAACCGGTTTCTCCAAGTCGGCCCCCTTGCATGGCCGCTTGAAACCATAACCGGGTCCTGTACCCAGGAGCACCGCATCCACCTTGGCCGCTTGGACGGAGACACCGCTGTGGTTCGAGTCGGGGATGATGGCGCTCTCATTGGCTGCGCAGTCTCTTTCGGCGGAACCAAGCCGATTAAATATTCCAAAAGCTCTCCCCCGCAGAGAAGAAGTAGAGCCGCACAGAAACCGAATATTTGCCACATTACTTCGTTTTATTTTCATTCCCTTTTCTTTTTGGAAAAACGGCATTTATGCAAAGACGCGTTTCGTTCTACCCAGAACTTCATCAGTTTACACACACAGTTTACATAAATGAATGTGGGGCACATATATAATTGTGTTTCCGGGGTCCCGCGCATGGGCAGGAATATACTAGTGTTTATGACTTTGATGAGGATACCCCTGGAAGAGAACTAGGATTACAGGTAAGTAACTAATCCATCTGTGGTGTGAATTCAAAGGATGATGTGCTTGAATGTTTGCACTGGATAACCCTTTCTCCCACACTTTACAATTAATGCTTTGAGAGAAGAGGTAGAAGCTGTAATTTCAAACGCTAGTAGTCCCAATTGATTGTATATTCTTTGATGCAAAAAAAAACTAATCTTTTTTTGGGATAAATGATCAGAGATTGAAGATTTCCGATGTGAGTTCACTACGTAGAGCACTGTTTTTGAATGAGTAATTATTTGTCAGATTCTGCTAAATGCATTTCAAGTGTTTTCTTTGTCTTCACTAAGGTATATGATATAATGTTGCGGGACGAACAATTCTACCCGTCATTCAAACGCCATCATCTCTATATCCGAATGCTTGCTGAGCTTGACATGTTGAAGGAGCCAAGCTTTAGAGGGTCAGATGATGGCGATGGAGGTAAGATTAATGTGTGTGCATCTTACAGTTATTAATGTGGGAAATATCCTGCCTGTGGGTTGGTTTGACCACTACTTAATTACATTTTGGGTATTTAACCCCAGGATGAACATTTAACTACCAGTGTGGTAAAGAACTATCAAAGTAGGGACTGGAATGGACTTATGAAAAAGGCAACAATATCCCCTGCATTACTTGCCAACCGGTCCTTTGATGCGGACAAACAGGTGGAAGAGAACTTTATGGGTTTTTGCAAACAGATAAGCAAAAGACTTGATCAGGTAGTCACTCTAAAAAAAAAAAAAAATAACAGGCAGACTTTCAGCCCTATGGTATAATACAAAATTGAGAAATTTGAAAAAGGGCTGCAAGCAAGCAGTGGAGAAAGACATATGCAGATGAAGATAAAACCATTCGGAAGGTTACAATAGATAACTATAAAAAGAAATTTCCACTGCAAAAGCAGAGTATTTTGCAGATATTATTTTGAAGGCACCTAATAGCACTAGAAGTATTTTCAAAATAGTGCACAATATTGCCATCCAGACTGTACAAAAAATAAAATTAATCCTACACAAGATCTTTGTGACAGTCTAGCAAATTTTATTGAGGATAAGATTAGTAAAATCATTGACAGGCTGAAAGTGGGCAAAACGGTTAATGAAGAAGTTAATAGTGGTATGGCCAGGAGGTCACTACAAAATCAGAAGGAGCGGTGGGTAGGTGCGGTCAACTTGGGCTTGCTGGATCCCTTCGACATACCTTCTGAGGAGAACTGTAACAAAGTAGCTCTAAGCGTCTTCTCAGGCTCTCCTATGGACCCACCACCACATAAGATATGAAAAGAACTAGGCTCAGGACTCTTCCCTGTACTCAGACTCAACTGCAGTCAATCCCTGAGCAGTGGGCTGGTACCGACTTGCTGGAAGCAAGCAATATTAACTCCACGTTTGAAAAGAATCACGCTTGATCCAGCATATCCAAAAAGCTACAGACCCATTTCTCTTCTACCCTATCTTGTGAATTATGCAGATGATACACAACTTATCCTGTCACTGGAGGGAGATCAATCTGTATCATTAGAAAATGTCCATGCTTGTATGCAGGATACTGTACAATGGTTAAAAAATATTTCCTTGCAATATAATGGCGACAAGACCGAGATCGTATGCTGTACAGTTGGAAAAGTTTAATTGCTACTCCCATCTGGTTTCTGGCCTATTCCTATGGTTACACCACTGGTACCCTCTGAGAAGGTGTATAACCTGGGAGTTAGTTTCAATGACAAGTTGAGTCTAGAAACTCAAGTAATTAAAACAGTCTGGAGCAGCTTCTTTCTTATTAGAGTGCTTCAGAAGATTCTTCTGATGTTACCAACACAGGCCAGACACTGATAGTAAGGCATGTTATTCTGAGCCGGCTGGATAGTTTTAATGCTTTGCTGCTGGAGTTTCCAAGGTATTTGATTGGAAGACTCCAGAGAATCCAGATAATGGCGGCCAAGCTAGCCCTAATGAGACCACGACGTTCATCAGCCTCTCAGGCTCTTATAGAGCTCCACTGGCTTCCAGTATCACAGAGTATACAATTCAAGTTGCTCTCTATTGTTTTTAAAGCTCTGCACAGCCTTGGGCCTAAACCGTTGCAGAATAAATGTGAATGGTATGTTCCCATCGGTAGTTTTTGTTCTTCTTCAGCCAAATTGGTGAAAGTGCCCAGGTTCAGAAGAACTAAATCGGGAGGAAGGGCCTTTTAGCAATGCAGCGGCGCGGCTCTGGAATAAACTTCCAGCTGACCTTTGACAGATGGAAGATCTGCTACAATTTGGAAGAAAATAAAGACCTGGTTTTATCCCAGAGTATAATTCTAGTCCTTCTCCTAATCTTAGCGAATTACTATCTTCCTTATAGCATCAATGTTCGGCAGGGCACACGTATCCCCGGCACCAGGATGCCCGTATGGTTATAGTACGCTTTACAAGTCTTGATAACATTAACATTATGTTAATGCTGAACGCCACAAACTGGCCTCTGTTTGCAAATTTTGTTTTTGAAAACCTGTTGTGTCCTTTTGCACTTTTGAGTGCAATTGTCTCCAAGTAGAACTTTCAGGAAAGAGGGCAATAAAACTGCCATTTTGGAGGTCACATGCTCTTTTTTTGCAAGTCAAGTGCAAAAAAGAAAAGGGAAGCTAAAAGTATCAGCATCTGGTAATGAAACTGCAAAGATTGTATGCTATGAATTCACTTAGACGATTTCCTAGTTGTGCAATGACAGCGACCTTCAGATTAATAAAATGAAAGCTGTGCCAGTCTCCCAGGTGCAACTCTACAGCAAAGAAATTCCTGGGAAGTCTCTCCGTTACCCATTCTAGAACCATACCATGGACATCAGCTAGGTCTTTGTATTAAAGGTTAACTTGATCAATAAATATTGTACTTGAATTGCGGTGGCCTACTGAGTATGTCTGCCTTCACATTAATCTCCCCTGCTATGTAAAAATGTCAACCCCCTTTCAATTTTTTTGCTGAGCAGATAAGAGAGAGTACATCCTTGTTCTGTCAAGAACATTGTTCGGTGACCATGTCGACCATAAGGACTTTGATTTCACTTATAATAGTTTGAACTGGACTGAGCATATGATTTCAAACGTATTTTGACGATGTGTGAACTTCAAGCATTACCACATAGAGGATATGGTCTAGTTGTGTTGTAGAACATTCTTAACAGCTTCAGGAATATGACTACTTTAACAGGACTTTTTTCTGAACTTTTTGTGGTCAAAATAAATTTTTTTATGTACAACTTGACATGTCCAGTGTTAGTCTCATTTTTATGGTTTTTGTTGAAATATGCTCCCCTTGGAAGTGTTTTTGTATTATATAAGCCAGAAGGGGTTACTGGATTTGAGCTGAACGCAGGATTAAATACATACGTCTTTTGGTGTTTGCTACATAAAGGGATGTCTTTCTGCCCTCCACCGGCCATGCTAATGATTGATGCATCCTGTCGAAATGCTTATCTAGAGAAACTGAAGAGCAGGGCTCCTTGGACTCCAGAGGAGCAGGCACTTCACATTAGCCTGCTCGAACTAAAGGCAGCTCACGGTCAGATCTTGACAGACAGTAAGACTGCTATATGGTATCTGTCAACAACCAGTGTGGAGTGGGGTCTCATCTTCTATGTCGAGCGGCATTGAGGAACTGCGTGCTAGCTTGGGATTGGGTCAGTCGTCAACCATCTGCCTAGCTGTCTGAGCCCTAGAGTCAACAACTGGAGTTTCTGTAATCTTATCCATCATAAGTAAGGTCACCATCCCAAGGTAGTCTGAAAAGTACTTGCTCTTTGGGGGACTCCTCAGGCTCCACTCAGGTGGACATGTGTGCCGCTCTCCGCAATGCTGATTGCCGACAGTTCCGTGCCCTCCAATATCCATTGTGGGGAGCCTTTCAGAATGCATGTCAATGTTGATATGATTCTGTCTGCGCTTCGCCCCTTTAACACATCTGTTTATTTGCCACATGGTGTGCTGAGCTGGATGTAAATCCCTTGAGGGTTCACCTTTCCAAGATCCTCAGATTTGCACTCATGCTGGCATAGCAGTGCTTTGGACATCATCAGGGGGTACATTGCAACGTTATGAGATTTTCTCTTCCTCCCATAGCTGCTATCCCACTTAATGTCAGTAATGAGGTTTCTGAACAGATTGACAAATATGTTTCTATTTTTGCCGTGCCCCACAAGGATCCTAATTTTGCTTTGACTGTTTTGATGGGTCCACCTTTGGAGCCCTTCACAGTTTTCAGCTGTGTTTATTAACACTTAAACCTGTTTTTCTTATTGCAGTTACCTTGGCTAGGTGTCAGTGAGTTGAAGGCACTGAGCACCTGGCTGCCGTAAATGTGCTTCTTTCCAGACAAAATTCTCCTCAGGACTAAAGCAGCTGTCTTTCCCAAGATGGTGAGCCCATTTCATCCAGCACAATCAATTGCCCCTCCTACTTTTTACCCTCCACCCCATCCCACTAAGAAGGAGGAGGAGGAGGAGGAGGAGGAGGATGAGAATATGCACCTGCTGGACAAACAGGAAGGGATTGAACTACTTCATTATTTGTTACATTGTGTGTGTAGCGTACAACTCACCCAGGAGGGTGTGAGGATTGAGTCAAGGTCAGGGCTAGGTGAAGAGGCAGGTCTTCCGTTTCTTGCAGAATTCCAGAACTGTTGAGGCTACTTTGATGTGTAGGAGCACGCCATTCCAGGCTTAAGAGCAAGGTAGAAGACAACCACTGGATCAGGTACTACATGTTTGGAGAGGGTGGACCAGGAGTCCGGCTGAGTGGAGGTGTCTGGTAGTTTGTGTAAGTTTATGTGGTTGTTGAGTTATATGGGCAAATATTGTTTAAGGCTTTAGGTGTACATGAGGAGTTTGAAGTGTGCTCATTTGTGGAATGTGAGCTTGTGGAGATCTTTGAGGTGTGGGGTGGGAGATTGAGGGTGATTTTGGTGGCTGAGTTTTTAAATGGTCTGGAGTACTTTCGTCAGTTAAGTATTGATTCCAGCATAGAGTGTGTTGCTGTAGTCCAGCTTGCTGGTGATGAGGGCTACAGTTCTGCGAGTGTTGATGGGGAGCCATTTGAAGAATTTCTTGAGCATCTTGAGTGTATGGAAGCAGGAGACAGAGGCTATGTTCACTCTATCATGGTGAGTTGATTGTCGATTCCTATTCAGAGGTTCTTTGCATGGGTTGCCGGAAAGGGTGTGGGTCAGAATTCAGCAGGCCACAAGATATAGTCCCTGAGCGAGGTGTCTTTGCCAAAGCTTACTTCTTCCGTCTTGCCTGTGTTGAGCTTGTGGCAGTTGTTTTTCATTTATCTGGCACTTTTGCTCATGCAGGCAGAGCATTTGGTCTGGGTGTTTGGTATCTTGTCGGAGAGGCAAGAGTATGAGCACAGTGTTGTCAGCAAAGGATATGTAGTTGATTCCGTGGGCACAGATTATGCTGGCGAGTGGGGTCAGGGAGGCGTTGAACAGATTGGGGCTGAGTGAGGATCCTTGTTGAACTCCAAAGATGGGGTTGATGACATCCGAGGTGAAGGTGGCCAGGCTGAACAGCTGGGTGTAGCCTGTCAGGAAGGAGCAAATTTAGCCAAGTGCTGGAACTTGGATTCCTGCTTTTTGCAGTTGTTTGATAAAGATGGGATGGAAGACGGTGTTGACGACTGAGGAAAGATCCAGTGGGATAAGTGCACGCAATGACACCTCTGTCCATGATCTCCTGGATGTCTGTTGCAGCAAAAAAGGCAGTCTTTGTATTGTGGTCGGACCTGAATCCAGATAAGATGGTGGTTGTCAGTGAAGAGGATGGCTTGGCGTTTATTATCTTTTGCATGACTTTTACCAAGTATGGTAACGGATATAGGCCAATAGTTGGCTAGCGCCTTCGGATCGGCTGGGAGTTTGGGGAGGGGGAAATACAGCAACGTTTCAAGTTTATTTAGTGTTTTCAGCTGTCCGCCTTACAATAATTAGATTTATGATTTAAAAACAGAGTACAGAAATCTCACTTCTTTAAAACACATACAGTGCAATCAACTGAGCAACCCAATCACATTCATGTACTGTATTCCATACCTTTCAAGAAGGGACAATCTGATGACCACCTAAACACTACGTTCCATACCATTCTGATGAAAGCCATTCATCTGATGTATAAAAAGTGCAAGTGCAGGGAACACATGCATATACCATACAATTAACGAACAATATAATGGCAATTGGAGCTATATTCCATTCCAGTGCAAACAATCACCAAATTCATCAGATGTTAAAAAAATATATATATACAAATGTATGCAAATTTAAAAACTTAAATGGTTCAATCGGATTCTTACTTCCTAACAGATAAACTATTTGAGCGCTAAGTTCAACAGTAAAAACAATCAATTAACTTAACTGAACGCATAAACTGTACCATCAGTCTAGTGGTTTAATACCATTCAAGCACCCAAACAACTGTCCAATAAAAATAATCAGTTAATTTATCAACTGTTTCCGGGTGGGATGCAAGAAAACATTTGGAGGGCATATGATAAGCAAAAGTTTCACAGTGCATTATGAAGCATGCTTATATGTGCCCCAGTATGATGAGGACAAGTGAAATGAGGATCTTCAGTGGGATTAACACTTCATCTGATATTGGCCTTGTATCTCTTCCAGCTCCTGCTACAGAGGGAACTACTACTATGCTGTTGTCATGCGCTGGGCAGCTGAAGTAGTAGACTTACAACTGCCAACCATGGAAGTTCAAATTAATGTATTAACCGAAGTATTGCACCCTGATCAGTCTCCCACTGAGCCACTGTTCGCCTTAAACAACGCACTTCCAGACACACTTTTGGGTACATGGGCCAAGCCTTGTTCAGAACCACTGGTTAATAGACATCGCCCTGCACCTAGTGACCCCGTCTTCCTCACACAACATTCCACTTCGGAGAGCATGGTAGTCCACACTTGCAGGATCAATCCAAATGCTTTCCCTACCACTCTACCAATTAGAATTCAAAACTGACTTTTGGCAAAAGGATAATCTCTTCAAAGAGCCTTGCTTTTAGAGAAGTCTGTGCCTGCTGCCTCTTTGGCCGCTATTCCATGGTGTTTGAGATACTGTGGCTCCGATTTTACAAGCTAGTCCAGACGACTTTCAAGCGTCTCGCACAGGCTATCTAGGACTGGACACAACTGATTGCTTGGGATGTGCCATGAGCACCAGTGTGGCTCTCTGCCACCAAGCCTGGATGAGATCCAAAGGTTTCTCCGGGGATGATCAGGCATCTTTAATAGACATGCCATTCGACTTATCACATTATTATTATTATTATTTATAGAGCGCATAGCTACCGAAGGCATCCCAGCGCTAGCAGCGACAACATACTGGCAGGCTAGCAGGTTTAATGGGTAGGGTTTTGGAAAAGCCAGGTCTTGAGAAAGTTCTGGAAAGCAAAATGATGGGTCACTGAGCGAAGAGGAAGAGCATTCCACAATTTAGCAACATTATAAGAAAAGAAACGAACACCAGATCTTACCCTTTTTATTCTAGGGACTGATACTAGGCCTCGGTTAGTCGATCGTAAGCATCAATTAGAACAATAAGAGGAGATGAGGGTATAATTGATTGAGGGTCCTTTCCCCCAAAAACACTTGTGGCCTATGCACAGAGATTTGAATTTTATTCTCTCCATCATTGGCAACCAATGTAAGGTATTCAATGCAGGCTTGACAGATTGGCTGTTAGGAATTTTTTTTTTTCACAACTGCTTTTATTAAAAGTTTAGGCATAGCATATGTACAGTTCTCCACAATCAGGAGGACACTGTCAACGGCAAACATGTAGCAGGATGTATATATAGCCTAAACTCTTGAATCACCCCCCCTTCCAAACCCCCGTACCTTGCTAACTACCCCAAAAGACAAGCCCGCAGCGCCACCCTAGAAGCGCCTCCGGCCCACAGAAAGCGGCCCAGTACTGAATTCACGCGACGGAACCACTGTGGGTCGATCCTATACGGATGGTTCTGCAATTGGTATAGGAGCCGTGGGAGTGAGACCATCTTGAAGATTGCAGACCTGCCATAGATATTAAGGGGCATGCGAGACCAGGTTTTGATGTCCGATTGGACTCTGTCCCACACCGGCAGCACGTTGCGCTCCCATGCAATTGCGGCAGACTCAGACAGGAAGACTCCCAAGTATTTTAGACCACCGACCGCCACCTGTAGGGCCGAAGCCCAGGGGTACGTCTCTAACTCTCCACCCAGCACCCACAGGGTCGATTTGCACGGGTTGAGGAAGAGTCCCGACACTTCATCAAAGACATGCATTATTTCCAATATTCGAGGGCCAGAGCGGTGAAGGTCAGTCATAAAGAAAAGGACATCGTCCGCATATAGCGCGATTCTGTCCGAGAGTTCCGCCCCCCATACAAAGCCACGATACTGTGCATCGATGCGCACCCATGTGGCCAATGGTTCCACGGCCAGTGCGAAGAGATAGGGGGATAGGGGGCATCCCTGTCGGGTCCCCCTGGCAATTGGGAACTTCTCCGAAATCGCCCCGGAGATGCGCACCGAAGCGGTGATGTCCGTGTATAGCAGCCTAACATATGAGATGAACACCGGGCCCAGGTTGAGACGCGGCAAGAGGGCGAAGAGGTAAGTCCAGCTGACCGAATCGAACGCCCTGTCAATGTCTGCCAGCAACAGCGCTGCCCGATCCCCAGTCGCCCCCACAGCGTCCACCGCCGCCTGTGCACGCCTGATGTTGTGTCGCGTCGCCCAATGCGGCATGAAGCCCGCCTGATCCGGGTGGACTAGTTCTGCGACATATGTGAGAAGACGGTTTGCCAGCGCCTTGGCCAGTAATTTGGCTTCGAAGTTGAGCAAGGATATGGGACGATATGACTCATGTCGATCGGGGGGCCTACCCGGCTTCTGGAAAACCACAATTTCCGCCTGACGCCAGTCCGACGGCAAGCTACCACGCTCCCGCGCTACTTCCAACGCCCGCCTATAGTGCGGCCCAAGCTGCAGGTGGAATTTCTTGTAGAATTCACTGGGGAACCCACTCGGTCCCAGCGCTTTACCCACGTTGAGTTGGCCCAGCGCATCCCCCAGTTCCTCCGCCGTCAAGGGGAGGTCCAAGGCTTTCCTGGCCTCGTCTGATATCGCACGGGGGGGAAGGTCAGCAATGAACTTATCAATTGCATCCGGTGGGAGACTGTCCCGGGGAGCATACAGCTCTGCATAGTAGTTGGCAAAGCTCGCCGCAAGAGTCGCAGGGTCCGTTATGGCGGTTCCCTCCCTGTCAGTGAGGCCTGGTAAAGTGATCGGTTACAGCGTTTGTTGACACAGCCTACGGAGCATGGTGCAGGACTTATCGCCCCACTGGTACACCCTGCTCCACGTGGCCAGCCACGCTTGTCTAGCCTCGTCCATTAAGACCGAGGCGTAGGATTGCTGCGCTTACAGGAGCAGCCGTAGCGCCATTTCGTCCCCTTCCCCCCCGACACCGTCTCTCCAACACCTCCACCCGCTCCGCAGCTGCGACAATGGCCTCCCGTCGAGTACGACGGGCAGCAGCACACCAAGCAATGTCAATGCTTCTCAGAGTGGGCTTTATGGCCTCCCAGACCTTCACTCCATCAACCCCCTCCGCTAGATTCTCCTGCCAATAGTGGGCAATCGCGCTGCGCATATGCTGTGTGTAGTCTGCCTGCTGGAGATGCCACGAGGACATCCGACACCGAAATGGCCGGCACGTCTTGCGCAATTCAATCCGTATCGCGACAGGGGAGTGGTCAGACAGCCCCCGAGGCTGAATTGCAGCCCGTTTCACCCTGTCGAGGAAAGCCCCCGGTACAAACACACAGTCCAACCGTGAGAAGGAGCCATGTACAGCAGACACATACGTGTACTCACGCGTCCTGGCATGCAAGTGTCTCCAGGCATCCACCCAGCCCAACCCATCGATCATCGCCTTCAGCCGTGTAGGGGAGGCCGCCGCCGCGACCCCCTGTGACCTCTGTCGATCCAGGCACACATCCACAACATCGTTCCAGTCACCACCTATCACGGCCAAGGAGTCTGGGATCTCGGCCCACAATTCAAACAGTCTCTCTGCCAATTACCATTGTAGAGGGGGGGGGGGGGGGGCATACACACTGCCAAACACCACCGCCTCCGCACCAATCATGCCTTTCACAAATACATACCGACCCTGGGGATCAAGCCAGTGACGTTCGTGGGTATACGACAGCCTCCGGTGGATAAGAATGGCCACCCCTCTCGAGCCCCTGGAAAACCCTGCATGAAATACTTGGTGGAAACCAAATCGCTGTAAACTCAGTGCCTTTGTACCCAGCATATGCGTTTCTTGGAGTAGCATCACATCGGCTGAGTCTCTCTTACCCCAGCGCAAAACTGCCCACGCTTGATTTTGTCCAACATCCCCCTGACATTCCAACTCAATATTCGCATAGACTCACCAGCGAGTTCCTGC
This sequence comes from Lissotriton vulgaris, assembly GCF_964263255.1. NCBI lineage: Eukaryota > Metazoa > Chordata > Amphibia > Caudata > Salamandridae > Lissotriton > Lissotriton vulgaris. The sequence continues at coordinate 923,390,604 of NC_141698.1, forward strand.
CCTGAAATGTCAACCATTGTCCCGATGGAAAAGTCTGAGGCCCCCAGGACCTGGCCCCGGCACCCAATACCATATAAGTCAATGCAGCAGAAATCACGTGCACCCCCTTCAAAACACCCACTACCCCCCGTTTCCACCCACCAACCCTGCCCCCCCAACAACCCAACTCCAATTCCCCACCCCTATACCTCATGAAACACTGAAGTACCTGTCGCGGCATGGGGAGCTTCAGGCCCAAAACAGAGCGCCCAAAGCCCACCATACCAATGGATCCCAACTACTCCCCCCAACTAACAGGACCTTCCCTCAGGGCCACCCCCCAACCGTGGGAGGATTAGGCCGCCCTACAGGTTAGTACCCCGAACCCCATTGTACCACAATGTTCGGACCACAAGAAGAACGAGGCAGTCAGACGCCTCCCGGATTATGTCCCTTGAGCCATACCAAGGTCCAGGTCACACTGCACCAGCTGCCGTCCGCTCTACCACTGGAGCCTCCACACTAGGCCCTCCGTGGAGTCCACCAGTGGACAGGGGTTAAGTAATGAAGGCTTAATTCACACGGTGCTTAGTTCTCTTTCCCCGATTGGTCAGTGTCTGGTTGCGTCCCATCCAGAAGGCCATCACGGGACAGGGAGCGTCGTCGTGAACAGGATTTCCGATGTTGTTTGCCCTTGCCGGTGGAGTCGCCCCTCTCCTGCGACGATCCACGCGATGGTCCAGAGCCCAGCCCCGGTTGGGCGTTTGGTCGGATCCTGACCGTCTCATCCGTCCACCTGAACACTTCTTCCGGGGAATCGAAAAAGTGGGTTTTGGATTTGAAGACAACTCGAAGGCGGGCCGGATACAGCAGTGAATATTGGATCTTTAGGCCACGCAGTTTGGCCTTCGCCGCCAGGAAGGAATGGCGCTGCTGCTGAACCTGTTTGGTATACCTGTTTGGTATAGTCCGGGAAGATCATAATCTTGTGATTGTCAAACAGCAGAGTCTCTTTGGCCCTCGCTTCCCGGAGTATGGTGTCCCTGTCGTGGAAGTTTAGGATTTTAGCTATGACCGGCCGAGGCCGTTCTCCCACTGGCGGTTTCTGCGTTAAGGCTCTATGGGCACGCTCCACTACGAAGCAGCGCGACAAGATGTCCGGGGGAAGCCAGCTCTCCAGCCACCTTGTCAGGAAGGCATCTATGGGCCCCTTCTCGCAATCCGCTGGAAAGCCCACGAAGCGTAGGTTATTCCTTCGCGCTCGCCCCTCCGCGTCCTCCACGCGAAGAGCCAGCCCTTTCTGGATCCTATCCATCTCCGCCACTTTCTGTTTCAGGGCGCCGACATCTCCCTCCACTCCTGTAATCCTGGTCTCGGTCTCCGCGATGTGAGCGACAGCGTTACGGAGATCCTGTCGCAATAGCATGACATCAGCTCCCACCGCGCCAATTTTAGCATCTAACATGTCCCTTGATTGTGTGATGGCTGCCATCAGGGCCGCGTTATCTGGTCCTGTGCTCTGGCCACCTCCGGCAGCCCCCGATCCCCCGCTGGGTCCAGTGAATTTGTCAATCGGCCCCTGCTTGGCGGAGCCAGTGCCACCCCTGCCTCTGGTCATGATCTGGATAGTTCAAGCAGGCTGTTCCGTGCCCGTGGCAGACCCTCCACTCACTGCCACGCAAAGCTAAAGACCACCTGGGGTGATGCCTAGGCCAGGTGGCCGGCAGGGCGCTTCGCCGCACTAGTTCGCCACCACAGAACACGTCCACTACTCCGGCTTCCAGCGAGCAACTGCCACGAATGTCACTCGGGGCCACCGCAAAGCCCCTGATCCCCGGGCCCCAGGCAGGGCACCCCCACCCCAACAGGAAGTGCTGCAGCAGACCCAGCTCCTCCCCTACACGGAGCCACGGTCCCTCGGGCCCCGGCTCACCGGCCCGCACCGGCCACCACCGTCCTCTCCGGTCCAGACACCCGCCTACAGCCGTGGGTCAGGACGGGCACAGTCGGGCGCTCGAGACCAGGGTGACCAGGCGACGCTGTCTCTCTGGGCCACACCAGCCCCCAGTCCGGACCCAGCGCAGGAGGGGCGAGATAGGCTCCAAAGCTCTGCAAACTGCTCTGTGGGCAGATCCAGGAGAGAGGCGCCCCCAAAGATGGCGCGGGCACCACACTGCTCCCTAAGCCACTGGTCTCTCCACGGCCAGGGGCCACACTGCAGGGGCCCACACACGCAGGCAATCGGGCAGAACGTTCCCCCTCCACCGCCGATGGTCCGGCTCCAGCCCCGACTCAGCCACAGCCTCCGGCAGCCCAGGGGGACCCGACCGGTCCCGAGGCCCGTGTAGCTCTCCACCAACGCCGCCCCCTCGCAGCTCCCAGCGGCATCGGTGACCTTCCAGGCGGCAGGAGACGCCGCCGCCCTCTCTCCGGTAGCCAGACACCAACTGTCCCCGGGCACACTGGGCTCGCCGGCGAGCAAGCCGGCCGGCGTTCAAAGCCGTCTGTCGGGATCAGCACCAAATCGAGGCCCCGGCTCTCCACACGGCAGGTAGGCCCGAGGGGTGTCGCCGCCAACAATTCCACCAGCCAGGGACCAGGGACCTCAAACGCTGCACCGGAGGGTGCCCCCTGTCCCCAACAGCCGCCGCTGTCGCTGAGTAGCCAATAGTGGGTTCGGGGTCAGGATAAATGGCAGGATTAATTACGGGCCGGCGGGAGCTCTAGGAAGCCACGTCCGCCATTGTCGCCCTCGAAGCCATGCCCCCCGGCTGTTAGGAATTTTAAGCAGCATTTGTGCTGGACAGTTCTATATGACTTGAAGCTTCTTTGTGGTTGACAAAGGAGCCCATAAGTAAAGGGCATTTCGATTGTCCAGACGAGAGAGAATTAAAGCCTGGACCATGAGTCTCCTTGCCAAAGTGGGAAAGAGAGGAATAACTTTATGGAGCATCCTGAGAATGCCATAATAGGTAGCTGCCAGTTTCACCGCCTGGTGGTCAAATTTGAGGGACTTATCCAACCGCATACCTGGACTTTTTATCTTTGTTTTAGGGACAGGGGCACGGCCCAGACAATTTGGGAGATGGGAGGATTGCCCAGGATCATAAGCTCCGTCTTCTCTCCATTGAGTGTAAGGCTGGAGAATTCCATCCAATTAGCCACTTTATCCAAGCAGGATTCCAAACAGGATGGAGAATTCTTTGAGTGATTCAAAGTAACAACTAAGTATCATCGGCGTACGTGACTATATTAATACCATATGGAAGAACAATCTCTGCAATGGGTCTCATATATACATTAAACAATGTAGGGCTCAGAGATGAGCCCTGAGGCACTCCGCAGCTAAGTGACATGCTCTTGGAGGTCTTACCTCTTTCAACCACCTGGAAAGTCCTGCCTTCGAAGAAGGACTGCAGCCAGGTGATAACACCACCTGAGACTCCAACATTTCTAAGTCTCTTAACAAGGATATCATAGTTAACAGTATCGAATGTGAAGCTTAGATCAAAAAGGATGATGGCCGCTGTACCTCCTAGGTCGAGGATTTTCTTGGACTCTTCGACCACAGCAAGAACAGCAGTTTCTGTCCCATCGTGGGGTCGAATTCCAGTTTGGGAGGAATGCTATAAGTTATGGGATTCTAAAAACATTAAGAAAACCATGTTAATATATTTTTCTAGAATTGTTCTTATCCTAGAGAGAAGAGTAATGGGACAATAATTTCACAAAATATCAGGGTGTAAATTATGCTTCTTTAGCAGTGCCTTCACCTTAGCACATTTCCAGGGTAACGGAATTTAGCCAGTGGAGATAGATACATTAATCAACTCTAGTATAGATGGGAAAACTACTTTCGCAGCCTGACTCAAAAAGTGAGGAGATGCCGGGCGAAGAGGACAACCAGATTTTACTTGGGAGAAAATGTATTTGGAGATAAAGCCTTGATAAAGTTTTGTGCCTTTTCCCTAGAACTGAAAGTCTAGGACATTGTTTCATCTTGTGTCCTGGATATTCGTGTGGATGACTGAGGCTACTGGGATTGTTGGCATCCTACATCATGCTAGTGTCACACGCCCATTAGCGCATGTGGACTCAGCAGTGAGACCTGAAATTTCAGTGGACAAAACATCAGGAACATCTGTTGTATTGTATCCAGAATTCAGGGCAGACGCTTAAGATCTGTAGTGGTGGCTACTGGACTTCTGTTGGGTCAGTGCAGACCCTCACTCAGAGCGGATGGTGGTCATGGATGCATCAGTACCGGGGAGGACTCTGTTCTCTGTCTGAGACTACTCCACATCAGCTTGTTGGATTTGAGAGTGATTCTCTTGACATTGAGGCTTTCCCACCCTCCAGCAAATGACATCTGGTGCAGATTTTCACAGACAACACCACTGCCATGTGGTACTGACACAAACTGGGTGGGGTGAGGCCTCGGACCCTGTGCCAGGAGGCCTTGCACCTCAGGAAGTGTCTGGAACGCCAAGAGATTTCCCTGGTGATGAGCCACCCAGTGGAATCTTGAAACTCCAAGTGGACGAACACAGCTGTAATGCCCTGCAGATCATGAGTGGCAGTTACGCCCAGAGATGGCACAGGCAGTCTTCCAGCAATGGGGAGTGCCCTGGCTCAGTCTTTTTACCACCGCCAAGAACATGCATGCCACACTTCTGTGCGCTGGTGTTTCCAGAGTAGTTCTCACTTGAAGTCTCTTTCCATCCACAAAGGAGGTCAGAGCTAGATATTCCTTCCCGCCACTGCCTCTCCCTCCCCGATTTCTGAAGATCAGAAATGGCCTGGCCAAAGTCATCCTATTGGCACTGGCTTGGGCCAGAAGAGTGTGGTACCAGGAGCTCCTGGACATGCGCATCTGTCCTCCGATTAAGCCGCTGCTGCTGTAGGATCTTCTGTTGCAGCAAGAGCAGAGTTTTGCCCTCAGGTCTGCACACTTTGCATCTCAATGATTAGAGATTGAGCGACGGCAGTTGACCTCTTTCAACCTTTGCCCTCTGGTAGTTGCTGTTATCCTGTCACCAAGGCATCCTTCCGCTAAATTAGTGTACACCAGCCGTTGGTACAAATTTGTGGATTGATGCAGCACCCTACAAATTGACACTTTACAGGCAAACATCTGATTGTCCAGTGCAGTGAAAAAACACTTGTGAATTGTGCATATGTATTTTGGTAGCGTGTTTATTGGGGTTGAGTTTGTGGGTGAATCGTTTTTTCAGGTTGTTTGTATGATCGTTTGTTGTTGGTTATTTTTAAATTATGGTCATTGATAAGTATGTTGATCTTGTAGGTGATTGTGCTGTGGTCGCTTCACTTTACAGAGGAGTTATCTGTAACTGTAGTTTGTCCCAAGGGTGCAAAAATGATGTTTAGAGTGTTCAGTGGGCCAAGCTTGGCTGGAAACAATGAGTTTGAAGGCTTCAATGTGGTTGTGATAGCTGTGGTCATGGTTAGATTCTTCTTGCCAGAACATGTTTTAAGGTTTCCTAGAATGTAACGGTTTGAGTGGTTCAGATTGGTGTTGGTCACCATACCTAGTAAGACATGTAAAGTTTGCATTGCCGGATGGTGGTTTATATATTAAGAGGAAGGGATAGGCTATAGTTTGAGTACAGTGACATCGTATCATGTCAGGGCTTTGAGGATATTGTGTGATGCAGTATGGGAGGAGGAAGAAGAGCATAGGAAATTTTGGGGTGGGTTTGGGGGGAGTAGTCTGGTTGCAGATTGGGTTGGAAGTGGGGAGGAGGTTGTTTAGGTAGAGAATTCTAAGGGTGGGTGGGGGTGTGTGAGGGTGTTTGTGTGCATGTGGGGTGTGTGTGTGTTTGTTTGCATGTCTGTTGGTGGTGTAGCTGTGATGTCTGGTGGTTCGATTCGGGTGAGGAGGCTTCTTTGGGGAAGGTATTATCATGAAACCTGGTGGCCATACATTTGTACCTTCTCTTGAGTTTTTAGTTTCCTTCTGGTCAGTGACATGCTGTTATGTCATTTCTTTTGTTTGTGGTTTTAAAGTTGGTGTTTTTCTGTTAGGTTGTGTGGCGTAGGTGTAGCGGTTAGTTTTGTTCCTGAGGAGGTTATATGGTTGACTGGGGTGGTTTAGTAGTAATGATTATTCAGTGAATGTATGTGAGTGGTATCCATTTAGTTTAGTTACTATTTAAGTAGTAGTAACAGATAAGTTAGGCGTTTTAGAGGAGGTAATGGAGTGGTTTAAATAGCCTATATGTAGGGTCCTTCCCCGTTTGGGAGCTTGCAAATGAATACCCTACCCAGAGAGCTCTGGATTGTAGACTTTATTCCTCAGGATACCATCACATTCTGTTCTCTGGTTACGTCATAACTGTTAATAGCCGCCCCTTAAAACCTCCTAGCAGGTTCATACTTACTCTGTTGAGTGCGCCCAGAACTGCAAGGGTCCTAGCACACAAAGACTCCTGAGAACTACAGCTCCCCCTGTGTTTAATAAAAAGTACAAACAGTTGCATTGCATGTCTTCGATGAGTCGTCAAGGCGTTCACACTAATCGGCCAGATTGAGTTGGAAGAAAGTGGATGAGATGCACTCTGTTCAGGCACTGATGTTACAGGTTCTTATGCTTGCTCTGGACTGTCAGGCAGGATTGCCACATTTGCAAGTACCAGGCCTAATAATTCTCAGAGGTAGGTGCTTAAAATGTAATGAGTCCCTTGTGATGGACTGTCCGTCACGATGTACACTCACCATGTGCCCTTTGCACGTCGGAACCCTCAGAGGATCGACTTCAAATAGTGTCTGTTTTCCACTTTCGCTTCTGCCTGACTAGGTTGTCACCTTAATTGAAGGCTGTTTCTTGTGCTCTCGGACGTCGATTACCATATGTCTGTATCTTGCACTTTCAAGAAGTGTCGGTGACACGAACTTTGTCAATGCTCAAGAAATGGTCTACTATCCATTGTGGCAGTTTGGTTCGGATGGCTCTCACAAATAGCAAGGTGGCGAGACTTGCATCCATTATGGAGTGAGGAGCTGCACAGGAAGCACGAAGGGCGTGGCACAGGGCTTGCTTTAATTCAGTCTCCTTCTTTGATGCTTGCTAAATTACTTTTTTGAGAGTACCCATAAATCGTTCTACAACACAGTTTGCTTGCGGCCACAGATGTGAACTCTTTTGATGATTGATATTAATTCTAACTAGGAATTCTCTGAATTCTTTGCTGTTGAATGGTGGACCATTGTCAGATTTGAGAATGGTGGGGATACCCCACTCTGCAAAGATGTTGTCCCTCCGCTTGATGACCTTGTCATCGTTTGTTGATCACTCCTTTACCAAAGGGAACCGTGACTACTCCTTATTGACTACTATAAGAGGATGTCTGTTTCCTATGGGGTCCAAAGAAATCAGCTGCTGTCCTTTCCCAAGCCTTTGTAAGAAGGTCAGACATGATCAGTGCATGTTGCGTCACTTTGGGGGAATGCAGTTGCAGAGATGATACTCTTTTAGTTCCCTTTCAACTTGCTCTTCTAAGCGCGGGAACCAGACTTTATCTCAGGGCTCTTTTGGTAGCTACAATGCCAAGATGTCCTTCATGGGCTGGTTCAATGAACTTGTCTTAGGCTCTCCGGTATGAAAATTCGTGAGTCTCTCAATATAACACCTTCCTTTGTCACAGACAGTTTAACCAGTACATTTTTTAATTCTTGAAATTCAACATCCGCAGCCAGAGCTCGAGTGTCTCTTTTCCAGGATTATGTCTTTGAGGATATGCATTTTTTTGTTTAGATTAGTGGCCTCCATAATCTGTTTGATGTGCAGGCCCGGTTCTAGCGGGTGGGCCGGGTAGGCCAGGCCCACCCAAACATGAGCCTGGCCCACCCAAACAGGATCCTTGGCCCTCACAGTGAGGGTTTGAAGACAGGCGGGCAACGCCTTTTGGATCAAAGTGCTTCTACCCTCCCCCTTCTTGTGTGTCAGCCCGGGCCGAGACAGCTTCTCCGGGCGCACGCACAGACAGTTTTACAGATTATCACAGCCGTCCCGAGTACTTCACAGGTCTTTACAAGACCATTTACATGTCAACGAGGCTTTGCTTATTTTTTCACCCCTTTATCTCTGCATGGCGAAAGGCGACAAATCCTTTCTTTCACAACGGTAACCTTTGGTAACCTTTGCCTACTGTCATGCTGCATTGATATTTCTTTTTATATGTAGCGCAGGAGAAAAGAAGTTTGTTTATTTATTTATTTCCGTATTTTAGGTTACTTTATTAGCAGAACATTTATATAAAAATATATAATATGTATATTTAAGATTGCTCATTTGCACAAGAAAGAAAAATAAATCAAAAAGTGCGATTCATTGTGTGTTAAGCAACTCTATGGGCACTGAATAAGCCAATCTGCAAATTATGTGCAACAGCTGCATTTCTCCGTCGATCCTCCTTTGCACACACACCCCTGGCCACATTTATCGCATCCGCGAGTGCAACAGGAACAGCAGTTTTTTTCGAGGATGTACATTTGCAGTTCTCACACTTGCACGACCCAGTACATGAACAAGAGCCACCGGTGGCACAACCGCAGTCTTTAGGGTCCATGTTTTGAAGCAGATGTTAGCTACGGATTATCAGCCCAGTATTCAAAGGTCTCTGTAAGATTTGTTTATTTCTATTCACCTTTCCTGACCCCTGCCGTGGCTTATCACATAAGGCTGTGATACAAAGTTTGACTCATGGAGTAGGTAAGAGAATGCATTACTACATTTTTTTTCTTTTTAAAATCTGCACAGGCCCAGCAGGACACATACTTCGGGTGTGCTTCATTTAAACAGTTTTTATCATTATCATGGCTGATGCAGGACAACAATAATACAAAATGCCCAGATAACGCTGCTGATTAATGATCCTGCCGGAGAGCAATAATTTGTCTGTTAGAAGTTTTTAAATGCAGATGAAATGTATTTTATGTGGATAAATTCAGGGCTTTAAGTGGGATGAAAAAACTGGGGGTCTCTCAAAGGGGGGTGGCCAATGTAATTGAGGACGTGGCTTAAAAACAGTACAATAAAAATCTGTGTTTAGCAGTGTGCGGCCCGACTTGTATTTGCTGTTTCTGTCATTGTATCCAGGTATATGATACAAGTAACATCATACCTACAAGCCAGGACTATTGGCTTTGTCAATGGTTGTTAGTTGCATAAAATAAATAACAGCAACTATGGCTTGTATATAATATTGCAAAAGCTTCCACTTAAAGCACTGGTGACATCACAACAATGTTGCTGCTCCTGAGTTTCAAAAAGAGAAGGGACATCCAGAGAGAAAATGACTCTCTTTAAAGCATTTCCCTTTCCCATCTCCCTACGACGCTCACCTGGCATGATGTTATGCTGTAACTTTCCACTTGTGAGTAGTGTGAGCAGCATACACCGATGTGCCTGCTGTCTCGAAACGGGTCTCTATCGGGCTCTGTTTTGTGCCCTGGCACTTTTTTCCGGACTGCGGTGACAGCAGACTACTGACTGCTGTCACTGTAGTTCGGAAAAAAACGGACTACCTGTGACCAGCGCACAAAACAGAGCCCGATAGAGACCCGTTGCGAGGCCCCTTTAAAAAAAACTGCCTGTGCTCAGACTCAGTGAGACCCGGCCCACTTAAAGCCCTGGATAGCTCAGTGGGTTACTGCATTTGTCACAGAGATCCTTGTTACTTGCAGTTCAGAAGTTGCAATCCTTACATAGGACAGTAACCAATGAACTGTCATCAAAGAGCTGCATACAAACATGAATGGTATAGTTAGAACTTCGCTTTTTTGGTTTTGTGATATAGTTAGACCTTCTCCAGTCTTTCGTTATTCTAATGTTGCTAAAATGAGTATGTTTGGACAGATATACATTTTTATCAGTGAAGCTGACCCCCATTGAATACTCTTTAAATCCTAAGGTTGTGTTTCCCCCGACCAAACCCTCTTAAAATATCCTGCCCACCAGTATGGATGACATTTGATTCATACACCTTGTAATCCTCATTGGCTTATGTGACATTCCCTGTAGACTGATTTACATACTTGTACGATTCATTGTCTCTGTATAATGTGTGCGTTGTGTAAAGTATTGACACACACTACACTGATATGAGTAGCGCTATACAACAAATGAAATGCATATGAGAGAGGGGCTACGTAAAGATAAGGGGCACTGATGGAGGGTGGCAGTGAGGGAATCTGAGAGGGAGGTAGTGGGAGGGGCTCCGGAGAGATGAGGGGCACTGGTGGAGGGTGGTAGTGAGGGAATCCGAGGAGGAGGTCAATAGGGGAGGGGCTATGGGGAGATGAGGGGCACTTGTGGCGTGCGGCTGTGAGGGAATACGAGGCGGAGGTCAATAGAGGGGGCATTGAGAGATGAGGGGCACTGTTGGAAGGTGGGAGTAAAGGTTTTTATGGAGAAAGAGGTTATTGGTGCAGCGCCAAAAAAGAGCGCTTAATCCAGCCTTTCTGTTTTTGTTCATTTAATTAGCTGTTGGGTTATAAGGGCTACTGTGGAACATACTTTAAAGTGCATGCTAATTATATTTACTACTATATCCAATGTTTTAAGTTTGAAGGTAATTTTACTAATGTTTTTACCGGGAAAAATTAAAGTGGAGCCCGATGGTGCTTGATATGGGGCTGGAGCCTAAGGTCATCTGTGAGATGAGGTGCACTGGAGAGGAGTAGTGGATAATCAAGCCTGTATGGAAGTGCGTTGCAGATTCTGGGGTCAGGTGGAGGTAGTAACGAAGAGGGATTCTCCCTGAAGGCTCCCACAGAGAGAGCCTGTGAAGTGTCACTTGCCTGATACTCCCACCTCAGAAACCTCCTCTTCCCATCAAAAGGAGCATTACATGGAAAAAAACACTTTTTGAGAGTGATAATATTTGGAAAGAGATTTGGAAAAGAGTGCGTTTTACTGGGCCTTGTAAGACTAAGAATAGATAAAGGAGGGCCCTGAAGCAGGCCTGCCTAGACATATATGCGACAAATCGAGCCCGCAGTGGCCCACCCAAATGCACCCTTGGCCCACCCAAATAAAAATTCCTGGAGCCGGGCCTGTTGATGTGGCCCTTTGCAAACTTGCAAACTTCCAGTATAGAAGTCTCCAGTCTTCCTCCCTGCTGTAAATCTGGCTGTATGAACAGCATCTATGCATTTACTCCTGCTTTCCGTTCGACTGCTTTTAGAACCTCGAAACCGCACGTGTTAGCGCACTAGATAAATATTTGATAACATAGCAATCATTGGGAGTAATTAACGCGCGCATCTTCCTTACAAAAAAGGGTGCATTGCTGAATACATAAAACATTTTGAACCATAGGTAATTCATTATTTGTCGTGGCCCATGACTGATTTGCTTTTTTTTTTTTTTTACACGTTTTAATGCTTATTAGGATGTCATTTTCACAGTCTTTCCCACTGTTCTCTTTCTGTAGAAAGTGCCCGTTACATTTAAATCAACTAGAGTCCGCTGACTTTAACGGTATTGCATAGATGGCTTGCAGTGCCCTCTTGTGGATTATTTGTACATAGCATGATACCATGTTGCATGCAGCTGGTGATGTACATTTCAATTCAAATGCATACGGTCAAAGTTGATGACGGGGGCGATCATTTTGTGTAATTCAGGGCAATTGCATTTAGTATCCTTCCCAGCAATTGCATCCCGTGCAAGCGCCTTTACTAGCTTTTTGTTTTGGACGTTGTATGCCTCAATTGACAGCACTGCAGAACTGCTCTTTGTTTCTCGCATTTCTCTTGTCAACCAATCAATTTGTTTTATAAAGTTCTGTTCCTCTCCCCTGAGGGTATCCGGGCGCTGAGGTAGCGTTGGTCTCATAGTGCCCACACCGCCATTCACTCCCGCCCGCATATACACAATTCCTCCCCAATGAAACTCTGGAGACATATTTATGGGAAAGAACCGTTGCAGGTTTATTTCATACAACACACGTATGACGTTTTCAGGTGGGTCATCTTACAGGCGATCCAAAGCAGGCAGCCCCTCGCTGACCCGCATGCCTAAGGAGCCATCTTGCACGGCGAGTCGATGCTCTGACGGTGCAGCACATTACCAACTTCGTTATACTCCCCCCCCCCCCCCCCCCTGTCGGGGCGGAGCGGTGTGGCACACCCCCGGTCGGTTCAGGCCCCCCGACCACCCGATTGACTAACGGAGCGCCGTCGCGGTTTCCCGGAACCTCCTTCGGCTCCTGGTCCTTGGCTCAGGCACCCTTACTGTGCCAGGCAGAGGTACCCTTACTGTACCCTTCTGCCGCAGAGGTACCCTTACTGTACCCGTCTGCTTCCAGAATCAATTTGTTTTATAAAGCGCTGTTCCTCTCCCCTGAGGGTATCCGGGCGCTGAGGTAGCGTTGGTCTCAAAGAGCCAGGTCTTGAGTTACCTTCTGAATTCCGCCTGGGGGGTGATGTTCGTAGGTGGAGTGGCAGGTGTATGCAACACTGTGTGTTAATAACTCTGTGCCAGATTCACAAAAGTTGAATGAAAAAAAAAATGGACATTTAGCCTATTAGGTTTGCTCTCTGTTTGAAGCACATTTCCGACTTAGCAGGCATTCCTAAAGAATTGCAGGGCCACTCCTCGGATTCTGCACCTGTCACGGATTCCAAGATGTGCATGCGTGAGCATGTATGTAGCCTTGTGGAATTGTAACTGGAATGCAGCATTATTCAGAGAAGAGAAAATATATTTTCTCGTTGAGAAACTATATATCCAAGAGCCACGTAAATTTTGGTGCGTTTTACTCCCTAATCACACCTAGTCACTCATGTCCATGGTAGGAGTAAACCTACAAGCTTTTTTTATGGCGGGAATCTACTGTATACACGCTCATATATTACCCAACTTGTAAGTTTGTGAATATTCATCAACTTCTTTATAGGTGGAAGAGCCCTGAGGCTTCCAGAAAGGCCTCATTATGAACATGTTTGGTCATACTTCTATTCAGTATACTCAGTGCTTGAAATGGAAAAATAGAAGTGCAGGTACTCTGTACCGGAGTACCTGCTTGTTTCTGAGAAGTGCTGGTACTCTCCAATTAAAAGTATAACATTTCTCTTGAGAAGTGCCGGAACTCTCCCTCCCAAAATAAAAAAGTGTTGGTACTCCGTAACCGGAGTGGCAGAATTTTGATGTGACATAATTCCCACATACGAGGGACAGTCACTATTTCTAATTATGTGACTTTGGAACTAGGGGCCATATGCATCAACATATTTTCCCATAGACACGGAATGGGCAAAACCCTTTGATGCATCTGGCCCTTTTTTTATCCTTGCAAATACTTATACAAATTGGACCTGTATCGCTAAACTAAAAACAAAGGCACCTCTCTTGGATGCTACATCTCTGCAGCCCTCTTTTCTAGCCAGGTTGTTCCCGTTCGATGGATTAGATTTTGCTGCCTAAACTTCTGTTTAACATATTATAGTTTCATCACTGGTATGGATGTACCTGTATGTTATTTGTTTGTTGCTAACCTAACCGAAGGGTCCTTAAGTTAGCACCATGCCAAAGGGCACAGTGATACAATCTGAGCCAATGTAGGCAATGGATGCTTGGTTCTGAGACGGCAGGTTGACTACCCACTGTGTCACATATTACTTTTAGAACAAAACAACGTAATTGTGTTGTCTGTTTGCCAGTGTTTCTCATTATTTCTGTACTTCATATTCTATATCTTTGCACAATTGTGACTTTTTGAAATTGGGATTATTACTAAATCATTTCACTGCTGCCAAAACTCAAAACTCATTGAGCTCCTATGCAATGTAACCAGACTAGCCATCAGTGAATCTTGTATTCACTTGTAAATTTAAGCATAGTAATCCACTCATGCCTTTGCTGTCCTGGACATTTTAATGTGTCAGTGTGAGTCTAAAGTTTCACGTGAATAGCTCTCTGGTGCATAAGTGCCCATTTGATGCTGATTTCAGGTTCACGTTTACAGTGAGATGTTTTGGTTGTAGCCTCAGGGATTTTGGAGACATTCTTGTTTCAGCTGGCTTGATTTCATTTGTTGTATGCACCCCTATGTACATTAAATATGAAACCTATTTTATGTGTTTTAATAATATTGTTTTCCTATAGAATCTTTCAACGGGTCCCCCACAGGCAGCATCAGTTTGGTAAGTTACACTGACTTTTTTGCAGACTGTTTTTCGTTTTTATTTATAATCTTCACCTTTAAAACCGCTGTTTCTAAGACAGTGGTTGCTTCTGATGCAATGGAATTATATTAGCTGTTTGTAACCAAGTGTTTTAAATGTGGTCTGAAATGTAAACCGTTAAAAAGGTACAAACACATCTTTGGCCAATGAAATCTTTGATAAGTTTGACCTCCATCACCAAGGCGTAAACAGAAGCCAGTAGTAGGTAGGTTTTCTATTATTTTCATTAAATCATATTACAATAAATATGATGGCTTTAAAAATGAGATGAAAATGCACATATATTCATAACTTTGTATACACAATAGTTTCTCATTAAAAACAAGAAGCATACAAAATATATTAAAAGAAAAATATAAGTCAGGCAACTTATGAACTCGGGCTACTACAGGCTAGATTAAAAAATGTCATTAGAGTACTGATAAAAAAAGTGGATTGGTTATTAAAACAATGATTAATAGCTTCTCTAGTCGTGGCTTCGCCGCGGTAGAACATCTTCAAAGTAAATCTTTACGTAGGCTAAATAAGGTAAGGCAAATACAGATAATAGTTTCCGACTTACAGCCATATTAACAACATGAACCGTTGCCCTTGATGAATGGGTTCCTTGTCCCTTCAAATTAATGCAAAGGATTATAAAATAACCTAAATCTTATGTTCTTCTTTTTCTATATTGCAGCAAGGTTGGACTCGAGGTGCGGTTGTCTTGGAGTGGTGTAAAAGTTGTATGTTAAGCCACTGTGCTGATAGTTTGAGAGAGAGCTAAGATCTGCCTCACAATTGTTATGCTTAAAGGATCTTTTACCAACTGTTTCTGTTTAGAGCGAGGTGGAGTTGAAAGAGTGGTCAAGTCTGAAAGATTGTGTTGCCTGCTCACAGCACACCTACTGTCCAAATTCAGGGTGAGGGTTTTGTAGTTGTTGCATTGTAGATCCTGAAAAATTATCCCATTTAATGTTAAGGCACTTGCTTTGCTACATTCACTCTTGTAGTCTATTTTTGAAGTGTTATGGAATCTGACTAACGAACTCTGATTTAATTCTAGCCTACTTTTCCTATGTGTTGTATCTACTCTTAAGTTAGGGAGCCGTTTAATACGGTCATGTAGGTTTTTTCAGTTAGTGGGTTAAGGGCTTGAGAAGCATGAAGTAACAACAGAATTAGTTTGCCTGTTAATGCTGTGATCGCTTGAGTGATTGCCCTTCCTCAATAGGATTTGATAAATCTGCAATGGCTTTCGTGATTGTTGTTGCCTTTTGTTTGCTAGTATCTTTGGGTTCTAGCCAGGAGAGTTTGGAGTTGACACTGACGTCTAGGTTATTGGTTTTATTTTCTAATCAAATCTAACCATTTTAGTTTTTGAGTAATTATCTTGGAGTTTGTTTTCTGGATTGTAGAGGTTTAGTTTGGACAACTGATGTTTCAGGCCTTTTGAGCTGAATGTGAAAATCACAATGTCATTGGCATGAGCCAAGTTAGCAATACACTGGTTGTTGAATTTCGGTGGCAAACCTTCTGCGTCCTCCAGACAAAATGGCAAATCGGAGATGTAAAAGGAAAGCAATGGAGGGTCTAGAATGTTAACTTGTTTAAAGTCATTTAAGATTGGCCTTGTGTTGATTATAACTTAGAAGTTAATTTGATTATTACCCAAGTGTCTTTGTGTAATTCTATCACAAAATTAAGCAGAGATGGATCTTTTAACTGGTTTATCACTTTAGGCCAAAGCTGTTCTCGGTTTATTTCATGAAATGCTGTAAAAGAGGAAGCAGTATAAAATAATTGGGTAGCCCAGTATGGTGCAGAACCTGGGGATTAGGTACTTTAAGAGAACAGTGGTTCTGCCACTCTCTACCTTAGAACAAAGAATGATTATTCAAATGTGTGTCTCTCTATACAGATGAGAACAGTCACTAAATGAAAATAATGAATCTCAACTTATTTTATAATAACGTATATTCAAACCAAAAACGAAAAACTCATGTATTCTCTTTCATGATATGTATCTTTTATGTTAAATGTTTTTAGAAAGATTAGTGAAAATAATGTTGATGCAAATTTATCCACACGCACACACACACAACTCTTCTACCATGACATTATGGCTGTGACATAAAGTGAACACAAACAATATATATATATATATATATATATATATATATATATATATATATATATATATTACATATCATAATACATTATACACAAATTACAAAAACATATACTACAAAGAATAAATTATATATAGACACAGTGTTAAGTTCTTGAAAACAAAAAAGTATCAACCCAGTCAGCAATTAATCTTATTATGTCTTTGTTAATCTGGGTGATCGTGAATACTTGTCAATACAGCGTCGACGTTTCGACCCGTGAGAAATTATGCGTTATTATGATCGTCTGGGTGGGGTCTTCTTTGGGACTAACTGGATAATCTGTGTGTGGCCTTGGTAGGGTATCCACCCTGTCATAAGTTGCATCACAGTTACTCCTACTCATACGCAGATAGGTGACCTGCAATACCAGATTCAACCACTGAATAGTGCAGCGCACACATTCTTTTTGCTCAAGAGAAGAGATTATGGCCCACATGCATCAAGCATATTTGGAGTCGCAAACGGTGCGATTCCTTAAAATCTGCCTTTTGCGATTCCAAAAATGCTTTTTTGGATGCATCAAGCAATTTTAGAAATCGCAACATTTTTGCGATTTCTAAAATTGCGATTGCTTTTAAGAAATCGCAAATTTGCGATTTCTTAAAAGCAATGCATGATTACTTTTTAAATTGCGAATTCGCAATTAGAGGGACAAATTTACCGAGTAGTTGAACTACTCGGTAATTTTGCAAAAAGTGTAAATAATGCAGAAAATGCATTTTTAAAACATTCATGTTACGGACACACATGTCCTTAGGACATGAGTGTGTGCAACATGATGCGAAAAATACATTTCAGGGGTGCATGGGGGGGTCATTTAGACCCCCCTCTCCACCCTTGAAATGGATTGAGGAATTGCGATTTTCAAAATGCGAATTCGCAATTCCCATTCATTCCTCTGGGCCTTTTGGCCCATAGGAATGAATGGGAATTGCGAATTCGCAATTTGAAAATCGCATTTTTTATGCGATTCGGTAAAAATAGCGATTTCTACCGAATTGCATAAAAAATGAAAAAAATAATCATGCATAGGCTTTTGCGATTTCTAAATTGCGAATCACTATTTATCGCAATTTAGAAATCGCAAAAGCCGAGATTGATGCATGTGGGCCTTAGTTTCATGACAAATGTGTTTATTTAACTGACTGTTAAACGAAGGGGGTTTACTACTGCAAAAAAAGGAATAA
The DNA here is from genome assembly GCF_964263255.1 of Lissotriton vulgaris. NCBI lineage: Eukaryota > Metazoa > Chordata > Amphibia > Caudata > Salamandridae > Lissotriton > Lissotriton vulgaris. Next base: position 923,408,134 of record NC_141698.1, read on the forward strand.
CTGAAGTTTCTATTTGTAGGGTTTCATTCTGTCGAAATCATTGGTAACTGACCTCTACCAAATGAAAAGCCTCACAAGTTTCTGCAAGGCGTTAAAGTCCATTGTTTTTGCAACAGGATGTATCTGACTTCGATTATGAAGTGTGCTTGCCTGTTCGCGGCTCGGTGCAATTAAGTGTGCATATTAGGCAACTACTGCATATAAATACATATACAAAGGAAACAATCTCCCTTTATTTTGAAAAAGATGCATTTCCTGTGGTAATACACACACACCCACTCAATGCTTCTCTTTATCTTGAGTATTCAACAGAGAAAAGAGGTACAAACAGTAGCTACAAGGAGACATTTTCCCATAGGGGGGATGCTCACGTTTTAGCTTCGAAGGGTTAAAAGTATACATTCTAAATTCAAAGTCATTGTAATCCCGGCCTCATCAGTCAACGTGGGATACAGTGCAGGCATGACTATTCTACCAAATAGAGAATGACGTTTTACCACCAGTATTGCACAGCAAAAGTTCAGAAAAATATCACTATTTAAAAACAAGCCTGGAGGAAAGTACAGTTTGTGTATTGCTTGCTCTCTCTTTGTATGGCATTTCAACATTTCCACTTGCCATAGATCAGAGGCACCAGTGGGTGCTAATTGCTTGGTGCAAAATGTAGTGCTTGGCGAAGCTGGTGTAGTTTAAAATAACCCTGTCCCCCACAAAAAACCTCGTTCCTTGTTGTCATCTAGTGTAGCTTGAAATAAAATATGTTTTGTTGGATGCTTCGAACTGTAGTTTCTTCACCTTAAGAATATCCCCAGATGGCAGACTACATCTTGATAATTTCCTTAGCAATGCTCCCATGTGCCGATAGGTGGAGACGTGGTACCGCAGTGCCACGCGGTACCACGTCTCTGTTTCACTCAGGAAGTGACATAGCAGAGCCACATATAATAACACCCAAGCACACTAATATTAGTTCATTTCTTTCCGCTCCCATCTTTGTTGTTTTTCTGACATAAAAAATAAAAAATCTTGGCATACCAGGGATGATGTCTGACAGGATTGAAGCCATGCTGTGGCTGCATATAGGACACGGCTGTGCTGGACCGCACGCCGTGCGCATTTGGTGTGGTCATGATTCTAACTCGCCTAATAAATGATCCCTCATGCACTCATCTGCGATTTGGGAACAGGAGGCGAAACTCTACTTCGTTGTATGTGAGACGAGGTTGTGGTCAAAATATAGATCCCACTCCAAGTTCAGGAGCCATTAAAGGAATCTCACCCGTGCAAAGTCACATTCCCACTCAAAATTCTTTGGTAAGTCAAAAACGCTATGGTATCGCACTCTATCATTCTGTAGAATGATAATTTCTGCACAACTAATGGCCATATTGGGTCACTTTCTTATTAAAGCTTCTCTAAGATTGCATTTTGAATTAACGTGACAGACGATCCAATGAATTACTCCTAGGATGAAAAAGTAAAGCAAGATCTTTTTTCGAAAGATAGTGATCCAATACGCAGATAGGTGTGCTGTGATTATCACTGTACAAAAGTGAACTGATACATTTCCACGGTTGCAAAACTGGTGGCCAGAGAGGATGTTTCCTGCAGCACTCTGAGAGACTGATTTGTGAATCTAATTAAAGTGAACATCTACTGGTGTGTATAAAACCAGAATTATTTGGATTGACATTTAAAATAAATTGAGGATGTGCAAAAGACCAAGAACAACAAGCAGGCGCCACCCCATCCCGCCACTCAAGATCAGGTGTGGGGGTGTAAATCAAGGTCTGACTCTACAAGCATCTTCTGACTCTGATCCAGTTCAGCAGTTGGTCCCGGTGTATCCTGACTTACTCAGGCCATCATCCACCCCACAGCAAATTGGAGCCACTGAGGAGGTCCTACTGTAGCTTTTTTAAGGCCCTTCCTGCTCCCTTTGGCACATCTTTGGCCCACATGGACCTGCAAGGGGTCCAGTTGGCTACGACTGACAGGCCCACCCTCAGCACCAACTATGAACCGACAGGACCTATGGCTGGGCCCTTTCTGATTGCCAGTTCAAGTTTCTACTTCGGCTCAAGGACCATGCCTATCTCTTTAATGCCAACACTGCTGACATCAGTCCAGGACCCAATTCCTATACCAGTATCCGACCCAAAACTGTCTGCTCCGTCCAAGTCTGTGTTGTCCTATGAGATCACAAATGGAAGCCAGTCAATTTTTAATCCAACAATAATCCTTAGCCTCTGCCTTATTTATTTGAATGTACGTTCCTAGCCAACCTACATTTACTGGGACTCTGTTTCCAATGTTGGATCCTTATTAAAGTCCATTTGGTACTGGTTTCGGACCCATGACCCCCACCACCCCTTTATGCACAGCATTTCAGAACGAAAAGAAATGAATAAACACCATTTTGTGGCGATACTATGAACAAATGAACAACGTATACTTCCCTATACTAAACCACCACTAATCCTAAATGTGCTAGTAGCCGAAAAGCGCTTCAACAACTTATCAGGAGAAGTGAGCGCTATAAAAAGTTGTGATGTCATTGCGGGTACTTAGCAGCTCACATTGTCCAGACACGCGCCCGATGCCACTTTGCTTGTTTTACACAAACATGAGCTACAGATAAAATCGCATCTCGTTAAACCTCTTGTGCTGATAAAAGGCTGATTACTCCGCATCCTTGGATTGCGACCACCACTTCGAAAAAACGTGTTTTACACCAAGACATCCTAACACCAGTTTCACACACGGTTCAAATGTCGTACAATTTGGTTAAAAATTGCTAAAGAGGTTTGAAAAACATTGTATTTTCAATTCTGTACAATACATATGAAATAACCTTAGTTGTACGGAAGTTATCCACAATCTATAAATAAAATGAGTTGTTTTGTGACCGAATACCACACGTGTATCATGGATTGGTGTAAAATGCTTCCACTCACCTGATGGTTTATCACTAGAACAAGCTGAATTAAACCCAATCAAGAATCAGAGGCTGTTTTTTCTAAATGCCACATAATACAGTATTTGGATCGCGGATCATCCTCTTAAGGACATTATGATGTATATTATGATTAATGGTGGAACAGCACCAGTTTCATGCAGATTACATTGCATGCACTGTTCAGAAACCACCTTTTGCTTTCAAAGTTGGCAGGTTTCACCAAAATCCACCAAGTGAAAAAAGAAAATCTAACACTTTAAAAATCATCATTGACTTCACTCCTTCCCGTAACACGTGAAAGGTTAGAGCTAAAACCATCGGATTCACATTTCACCATGTTAGGCGGTTACCTAGAAGCCACTTGACCTTATGTGCCCTTCAGGAAAAGTAAAAAGCGATCCGGCATTCCTAGGGAAAGAACACGTTTTAATCTGAGTCCGGATTTACAATTCAAGGATACACCGAGGGCTGCTCTGCGATCATCCGATTAAAAAAACAAAACAAAAAAAAACCAACATGCACCGTGAGGACAGTGCTGCGAGGACTGCACAGTACCGCAAAGTGCCATTTGTTACTCACCTGCATCCAGAGCATTCTAAAGCATTATACGTTCAACTTTGGTGGTGGCCAAGATGGTGGTCTAGAGCAAGAGGTTGGCAAAAAGAAAAAACAAGCATTTGCAATGCACTAAGACTCGCATTTCCGTGAGACCTATTGCATTGCATCACGGACAACGGGAGGTAGGTTAGCACGAAAAACAGGAGAGCGGGAGCGGGGAGAAGGGGGCAAAAAGGCACAAGCAAAGTAGTGCTCACTGTCTAAATAACACGTACTGTACAGTAGCCATGGGAGGGTACAAATGATGACATGGCATAATAAGGAGGGACTAACAAGCCTCCTAATCAATCAGAAGGCAGCATTTACGAATGACAATGACACGAGCCAATTAAATACATGAGCCGAGAGTGGGCAGAGCTTTCACTTCATACTCCATTACTGCATGCCCACAGAGCGAGCAGCGCTTGCGCGCTGCCGCTATAGGCTCAACCTAAAAAGTAGGTAACGTATTTGTTTCGTTCCTCCCAGTTAATTGTCATTTTTACTTTGGAAAAGCTAGTTGCCACATTGGTGAATACAGAGTTGCATGCTGAGAGCTAAGCTGTGCTAATTTCTGTATGAGACTACTAAAGTTGGTACTTCAAGGTATCAAAAGAATAGTTACATTAAACCATGCCCAATTCAAATTTAATTTAACCTTTAAGTAAATACAACTTCTAGAAAGTTTCTACTCTGTGCCCAAGTTATCCAATGGCCATTTGCAGATGCTGGCCTCAAGACAGCCTTCGGCCCTCCTGAGTAAGAGTATGGACATGTCATAGGAGCGGGAACAACAGGGACTTGACGCTGCAAGAAATATTTTCTCTTGCTGGCAGGAAGCCACAATGGAAGAGCCCAAAAGGCAAGCTTGAAAATGGGAAGCCACCTTTGAAGGGCAAAGGGTGGGGACACACAAGAGGGGCTGCTCTTTGCTTTGGATGGACAGGTTGGCGGCCGGGACAGAGAGGGGAAATCAATTGCCAAACAGTTTTTTTCCTTGGATGTTTAGCCCCCAGGTAGCTACACCTCTAGAGTGGGCTATCAAACTCCACACACCAAGAGAAGGGTTCAGCTATTTTGTGAGTGGGCAGAATAGTGCACTCTGAGATAGCTAAATGCCGCACATTGCAGGAAGTCTTCAGCAGGTATAAAGGGACCTGGTAGCCCATTGGTTGATAACTGCTACATCCCTGAGGGCACTTGCTGTGCATAAATATGGCACCACTGGCCCCTAGACCTCAGATTATTTATGAACTTGTGGGAGGACCAAATAAGGATTGCCTTGCGTTCCCTGGACCTGGCATGGTAAGCTGCACCAACCGATAGACTGCACCTGCTGATCCTTGGGTTAGCAAAGAGAAGATGTTACCCGGCTTGAGGAAAAGTTTCTCCTGAGACACCGACAGAAAAGGTCAATGCCATAGCCAGTTTGCTGACTCCTGTGACAGTACCAGGCCCACAAAAGCTGAAGAAGCCTGTATTGGCAAGTCAATAGCCACAATAGCTAAATTGCCACTGACTGCTTAAGTGCAGCCCATTGAGACTGAGTATGACACTCAAAAGTTGCACACAAGTCAGTTGGACCTAGGAACGCCACCAGAGGGTAGTTTGGTCTCCCAAGATGGAATATAGCCTTCACCAAAAAGAATTGCTGGTTTTGGTGTGATCAATAGTCCCGTGGCAGCTGGACTTTTGCTGGATCCCAGAGCACTTCGAGGCACATTGACCCTTGTGGTTAAAGTCATCCCACAATGATTGTTGAGTGAAGAGTAACCCCAGGAAGCCCCTCTGTCCACTGCACAGCATCCTCAGTCTCCTGTATCCCTTGCATCAGGACCACTCCATTTAAGTCTGTGGCGGTTCGCCCAGGGTACCTGGAGTTGGACTTGAGACTACTTTGGTGACCAGGTTACTGCTCTACAAATCCTTATTGGTCCCACTTGACCTTCTCTCTGCTGGAGTTGGTTGCCTAAAACAGGTTCAGAGTAGCTGAACACAAATTAATGAAAGTTTTTCAAAGTTTCGAAAAGTTTATAGTTTGCAGTAGTTACCAATGCTTGTTTACTTTTTGAGTGAAAAATAATTTTAGTTTTACTTAAAAATCTATATCTCTGGAACCCTCCAATGTGGACTATTTTAATTTTGCTATCTAAAAATTCATAGAAATAGCATGTCTTTTTATAAATTGGTATTTGATTTCTTTCGTGCTGTGTGAGCTTATTTATTTTTTGGTACTTCTAAATGCTCGTGCGTGTTCTTTTCCTTTTGGGTTCCGCTATTGGACTTTGCGTGTGTGTTTTTTTTTCAAATAGAGCACCCAATAGGCCAAAGGCAGGCGCATTGCTCCGCCCATGGCCAATTGGTGTCCGTTACGTGCACCAAAGCCCATATGTTTTCAATTATCGTGCCCAGACACGGGCGCGATAATTAAAAACATATGAATCGCAGTGGTGCACACGTGCACCACTCGCGGGCGCGTCTTTTTTTATTTTTTACAATAGCGATCGCTTTCAATGCCGCTTGTGATATTAGGTCACGGAGGCTTCTGCGTTCCCTTATTTCTGTGGAAGCGCGGGCTTATTTTCTAGTTTGGCGAGATGCAGACGACCAGCCTATTTTGTTAGCAAACTTCCGGATAGAAGCCTGTTGTCAGCACATAAATGGGACAATTTATATTCCGCAAATATCAGGAGGCAAGACCCTCTCGTCGTGTTCCCTTTGGTTTATCGCAGTTTGCAAGGGAGCTCCCGGTGCCTGACTTTCCATCATCAAGCATTGGAAGCACAGCGTGTTTTATCTCGCCCAGCCTCTTCACGCCTTCTGTCAGCTCCACCGCCTTCAAGTTATGGGACTTATCTCTGAACGTTTAACTGGACCTGAGCCAGGGACGAGACAAGCGCCTGTGAGATTTAGGAGGGATGAACGCACGCCAGAGGCCATGCCTCGGCTAATCCCTAGGACCACCATAAATAACTCAAAATCCAAGGTGGCTGTGAAGGCGAGACAAGACATATAATGCATATTACATAGATTTTGAAGGTGCTCTTCTTTTTTGGAGCCATTTCACGGGGAAGCAAGTAATTGAAAGAACCGGGGGTAGGCCAGGCATATTCTGTGTTTTGAACAAGGTATATTTCGCAGTGTAAGTACTGGGTGAGGAGGTAATGGTGTTCTCTGGAGCGGTATTCCTCACCTGCTTAGTCTCCATGTAGCGCGCCTCTCTGTCCCTTCACCAAGATATCAGTATGCGTTAGAAATACTTGTGCCACCCCCGCACCAAAGCCGTCCTAATTTCTGCTTCTATAAATACCTCATTTAGTTATTAGCTGAGGGGTTCGAGGGATATGCAGCCTTTAAAATCCACAGAGCCCTCCGAGCCCTGGGCCCTCGCTCTTCTTTTCATCATGCACAGCCTGCTTTTTATAACATACATTTTCATAAAAAAGCAGGTTAGAAACCACTCCCAGTGTTGAAATAATTAACGTTGTCTCAGACTAAAAGTGATCATTTAGTCAGAAGGTTTTGCATACTTCTTTTTGGCTTGAAGATGTCTATTGAACTTCCCTCAGTGCCAAGCTATACTCACAAAAGGCAGCCTTCCAAGCGTTCCCAATTAACACCCCGGAAAAAGAGGAAAGAACATGGGGTAGGAGGGATTACTCTCTGTGGATGGAGGTGACGTCTGGATTTGAACTCTGGGTGCACGGTCATTGGTCAACGTTGCTGACTGTGCAAAACATTGAATTTGGGCGTTAAAAAGAGAAAAGAATATATGACAGAGTCAGAAATCCAGATCGTTCAAACTAAAGTTGAATGGTTTATTCATTTACTGTAACACGTAGACTTTGGACATACTCTACTCGTGATGGGAAAGGGTTAACTTTCAACGAACACAGGTGAGCCTGTCCGGTGAGCACATTCCAACATATTGATGATGTGTAGTTGATGCAAGATTGCAGGCTTCCAGAGGTAGCATTGTTCACCTATGGGCACTGCCTTTGCCCATATTCAGTGGGGTTTCTGTGATGTGACACAGACAATCCAAAATGGGTTGATGTCTCCTACGGCCATGTGTAAGCACATCCACATGCTTTCTGCAGCACTATTTCAGTCCTCTCTGCTGTGCAAGCACAACCCCACAGCATTTGTCACATAGGCTGCACTGCCCTGGTGCACTCTATGTCCATCGTAAACTAGCAGCTAATGCTTCTTCTGCTTAGGTGCAGCCATAAAACAGAAAAAGAGGGCAACTCTGGTCATCACACACAACTTCAAACACTACTGATAGAGGACTTATGACAGAGACACACTTCCATCTACACCTCTCCCATGGAGAACCTTGCTACCCATCTGCTCATGTGCACCCCTTGGTGGGCATTAAATGCCACATAGATAAAAAAAAAATTACATTATAATGCTGAACAATAGGATACTGCTCTTCTGATGATTTCCGGGGAACAAATCAGATCTTTCCCATTAAAAAATGTCCACAAGAGTCATGCATTAGTGGATTGCACACTTAATTATGATTACTATCTATTTTGTATTTTCAAATGAACGATTGAACTGTAATCAAATGATTCGAAAGGGCATTTGCACAGCTCAGCTAAACTATCACCCAGGCACAGAGTGCATCATGAAATGAGATTACCTGCACTGCTTTTTACTGTGTTGGAGCAGGTAGTTAGATGGAGTTACTGTTCATATAAATTGTAATAAAATAATTTATATAACATTTGTTGTATTTGAGAAATATATCCTTTGTAGGGAGAGCTGGAAAGGGCTAACTCATGCTTTTTGCGATGAAAGTGGGTAATTTGAAGTAGCGGCATAAAGAGAAAAGATCGCATCATATGGACTTTCTGTTGTGTCACTCAGTCAGGAAGCAGTGGATTGCCCTGACATTCAACTGAATCTAGCCTAGATTGATGCATAAGTCAAATGCATAGCTGTACACCAATGACCCTCTGTGGGGGCCAGGCAACCTCCATAATAATTACAACCCCCCTCCCCCACCTCCACCAACTATTACAATATGCAACTGGAAGAAGGCAGGGGCACAGGTCAAGAAATCTTTTTTGGAAGGTTTAGCTCATATTAACACTGCATTCCCCCCCCGAATTATCACTTTACCTCAGAATATATTCAGCATGCAAGTGGAAATTAAAAGCCTGCTCTTCCATGTGATGCAAATTTTAGACCCATTCCTTTATTTGGAAATTAAGTGAAACTGCTCCTAAATGGGCAGTTACAAAAAAATAGACTGATGTAGGTTATAATCATAATGTTGCACGAGTTATTTTAATATATGCATTAGTTGACTGCATGTTTTTTTCTTTTTTGAAGTGCGTCTTTCTCTCCAAGAAAAACATTGGCACAGACCTTACAGCGCCACAAGTTCACGCACATTGGTGTAAGATGCAAAGCAGTGGAATGTTTGGGAAAGGGATTCACTTTTCAGTGTAAATGGTATTTTGCTTTAGACATGTGTTGTTTTCTTGGCACAAATATGTGCTTTACTCTACTTTGTACCATTCTGCATCAAGTAGCCTTACATGGGTGGTACTTCGGAATCACAATACAAGCACCCATGTTTTTTTAAGCTAAATCGTCCTATTAAGATAGCCAGACTGGACTATATGTAAAACAAGCATTTGCATTGCAATAGGTCTCGCATTATTAAAGTTTGAGCTATTGGTGTTGCTTTATTTAGCAATGCCAATAGATCAAACTTTAATAATTTGAGACCTATTGCATTGCAAATACTTGTTTTCTTTTGTGGAAGTTCGACTGCTTCATTCACAGCTAAACTAAAGGTTTTTCAAACAAGCCTGGCAGAACCCAAGATGGCATTATGGGTGTATTACACGGTGAGGTCTCACAACCTCACCACATAATACATCACTTTCCTCACACATTTATAAACAACCTCAAGACAACAGCCGACCTGAGGCACTTTTGTTACTTTTTACAATAGCTGCCCTTCATCTGAGCTATCCTTAACACGGTTCTCTTCCAAGCCATCCCACCACTTCAGTGAGTCCAGGCCATTTGGGGTGTGATCCTGATGTTAAACCCTGCCGCCTGGTTCTCAGTGAGGTTGGTTCTGAGACTTCTTGGTTTCCTGTGTCCTACTTGTTGAGGACACAATATGGTACATTCAGGATCTGCAGTGGGGCCTGAAGTCTCAATGGGCTCAGCACTATGGCAATCTATTATTTCCATGCAGGTGTCGAAGGAGACTGCAAGAGACCCGCAGTGGTTGCTGAACTAACAGACATGTTAAATGTTTTGTAATTATCAAAAAAGGACTAGCTGGGTTGTGTTTACAAAGGGAGACTCAGTACGTATGATGGCAAACCATTTGGTTTGGTTGTTAAGCCCTCACCCACCGACCTAGTCGGTGGCATGCTTCATCATCGGGCCCACCACAGTGACGCCGAATGCGTCCCGGGTGTGCTTCGACTCCAGATTACTGAGGAGCTGGTATACTTCTCTGAGTATGCTGTGAGGGGGTGTATAAGAAAGTGATTTAAAAGCTATGCTGTAGGTCCCAGTGCCCGAGGGTATATAGAACTTTAATAGCTGGGCCCACGCTAGCGTATAAAAAGGCAAGCGGACGCGGTGGAGCGAATTATGAACTCCCGCGTCCTATGTGGTCGACATGTTTCAGCCAGGCCTTTTCTTGTTATAAAACTGGCTTTCCTCAGGACCAATGAGAGTGTGGGTGAAAAAATTAATATTAAGTGAAGTGGTTTTTAAAATGTGTCGCACACGCTAAGGTGCTATACGTGTGTGGAGGGGGATTCCCTCCGCTTTACTGTACACAAAACATAGTGGACGAAGACAGACGTACATGGTAAAGTCGGGTAAGTATTTTATACCAAAAACACAACGCACTGCCGGCAATTTTAAAGGTGTGTGAACGACCTCTACCGGCGGGATTTAAACGTGGCCATGAAATTGTATGGCGACAGTGATATATGAGGCGTTTGTAAGCGGAGTGAAAGTGGTGGACTAAACAGCGGAAGATAGTCAATGAGTGAGAATCAAGCATAGGTAATTCTGTTTCCTCACACATGCTATTTGCTGTTAGAGCCTCAAAGGTCACCAGGCAGGGAAGAGCGGACCCTAAAAGTTTTTAGGGAGGCAGAGATTAGAACCTGTTGGGAGAGAAGGTAGCTTACCTATTCCGACGTGAAGGTTGCATCTCAGTACTTACGAGATTACCGGCCTCCGTGCTCCATGAACCTGTAGTCCTGCTGCGGTGTCCCGAGTGAGTGGAGATCAGGAGCTTTCTGATATTTATACTCGTTCAGGAAGGGCGGTACCTGCAGGGGGGTGGAGCAAGGGGCGTAGCTGCGCATGTAGAATGATCAGTGTCAAGTGCTCATGGGCTACGCATGCGTAGAAGTGTATAATTGTTTACATTTGGAAGGAGTAGCACAGAGGGACTACAGAAAGGGACAGGGCCACGAGTCCAGACGGGAACAGGGCTCAGCAGTTCAATGAATTCCATGGTATGGAATCATTAAGTCCAGTCAAGTGGGTGGAAAGGCGGTAAATCCACCGTTGTTCTTTTGTGTGAAGAGTTCTCTCATCGCAGTTATCGAATTTCTCGATGACTGTCCACGTAAAATCATTAGGAGTGTGGTTGTGTGACAGGAAATGTTCTGTTAATTTACTGATATTCTTGCCACATCTCATGGTGCTCCTGTGTTCGGTCATTCTTGTCCTTACTTTCCTGGTCGTCATCCCGACGTATCTTAGGCCACAGTGACACGTTATTAAGTACACCAAGTTAGCAGAATTGCAATTGGTGAACTGCCGTTGCGTCCAAACTTTGCCATCTTCAAGATTGAGTGTTTTGGATGGAGTGGTCAAATGGCAGACACTGCAATTGTTGCAAGGTTGATGTCCAGTTAGTTTGGGCAGCCCCCCATTGCAACAATTGCAGTGTCTGTCATTTGACCACTCCATCCAAAACACTCAATCTTGAAGATGGCAAAGTTTGGACGCAACGGCAGTTCACCAATTGCAATTCTGCTAACTTGGTGTACTTAATAACATGTCACTGTGGCCTAAGATACGTCGGGATGACGACCAGGAAAGTAAGGACAAGAATGACCGAACACAGGAGCACCATGAGATGTGGCAAGAATATCAGTAAATTAACAGAACATTTCCTGTCACACAACCACACTCCTAATGATTTTACGTGGACAGTCATCGAGAAATTCGATAACTGCGATGAGAGAACTCTTCACACAAAAGAACAACGGTGGATTTACCGCCTTTCCACCCACTTGACTGGACTTAATGATTCCATACCATGGAATTCATTGAACTGCTGAGCCCTGTTCCCGCCTGGACTCGTGGCCCTGTCCCTTTCTGTAGTCCCTCTGTGCTACTCCTTCCAAATGTAAACAATTATACACTTCTACGCATGCGTAGCCCATGAGCACATGACACTGATCATTCTACATGCGCAGCTACGCCCCTTGCTCCACCCCCTTGCAGGTACCGCCCTTCCTGAACGAGTATAAATATCAGAAAGCTCCTGATCTCCACTCACTCGGGACACCGCAGCAGGACTACAGGTTCATGGAGCACGGAGGCCGGTAATCTCGTAAGTACTGAGATGCAACCTTCACGTCGGAATAGGTAAGCTACCTTCTCTCCCAACAGGTTCTAATCTCTGCCTCCCTAAAAACTTTTAGGGTCCGCTCTTCCCTGCCTGGTGACCTTTGAGGCTCTAACAGCAAATAGGTTGTGTGAGGAAACCGAATTACCTATGCTTGATTCTCACTCATTGACTATCTTCCGCTGTTTAGTCCACCACTTTCACTCCGCTTAGAAACGCCTCATATCTCACTGCCGCCATACAATTTCATGGCCACGTTTAAATCCCGCCGGTAGAGGTCGTTCACACACCTTTAAAATTGCCGGCAGTGCGTTGTGTTTTTGGTATAAAATACTTACCCGACTTTACCATGTACGTCTGTCTTCGTCCACTATGTTTTGTGTACAGTAAAGCGGAGGGAATCCCCCCTCCACACACGTATAGCACCTTAGCGTGTGCGACACATTTTAAAAACCACTTCACTTAATATTAATTTTTTCACCCACACTCTCATTGGTCCTGAGGAAAGCCAGTTTTATAACAAGAAAAGGCCTGGCTGAAACATGTCGACCACATAGGACGCGGGAGTTCATAATTCGCTCCACCGCGTCCGCTTGCCTTTTTATACGCTAGCGTGGGCCCAGCTATTAAAGTTCTATATACCCTCAGGCACTGGGACCTACAGCATAGCTTTTAAATCACTTTCTTATACACCCCCTCACAGCACACTCAGAGAAGTATACCAGCTCCTCAGTAATCTGGAGTCGAAGCACACCCGGGACGCATTCGGCGTCACTGTGGTGGGCCCGATGATGAAGCATGCCACCGACTAGGTCGGTGGGTGAGGGCTTAACAACCAAACCAAATGGTTTGCCATCATACGTACTGAGTCTCCCTTTGTAAACACAACCCAGCTAGTCCTTTTTTGATAATTACATATTAATTTGGGGATTCGGACTGGCTTATCTAGTCCTCTCTCTCCGTTTTGATTTGCTGATGTTAAATGTTTTGTCACTGTCTTCGGGGGGTCACCATGGAAAGGTGGAGATCAGGGGACTCGGGTCTCTGACAGTTCGCCTCTAAATCATCTGGTTGGAATGGGCAGTGAAGGTTTTTCACCGGAACATCAAGGAGGAACGAGTACAGATGCTCGGAGAATACAGAACTGTGGTGTGCTACTGCAACAAGCAGTATTCTAAAACAAAAAGGGGCAAACCAGTAACCCAGGGACTTGGGTGGAACAATCATTATTAACACAAGTGGTCCCTGTGGCGGGGGGGGGGGGGGGGGGGGGGGGGAAGTGTGGCCCGTGTGGTTTGTTATGCGTTTCATGCATTTTATTATTTTTTGCTCAAAAATCCTGTTCTCGGATTATAAGGATTAACATAATATCAATAAAGTAAAGTAACTAGGTGCTCCTATTTATTGACGGTGCAGTGCAAGTGAATAAACTGAGCATATAGTGCACACGTGTTATCTGCAGTAGCAACATATACACGTGACTTATGGGGACAATGTGATGTCTACAACATGCGTAATACAAGTGTTGAAATTCAGAATCTAGTTAAAAAACAGTCCAAAGTAGAATTTGTCGACGTTTTGAGACACACAATGCAAAATTAATTAGAAAAGGGTCATCATCAGGACGGAATATTGTAGGAGGCACCTGAGGGATTATGGCAATAGTCATCTAATCCGTGATGTCTAGATCAGTGTGTACAGCATCCAGTTTGCTTAGGGGGGGAAAGCAAAGTGGTAAAAACAAAGGGAATGTGGCAACAGTTCCACAGTTCTTGGTGTATTTTTGCCTGGGGATACATCCCAAGGCTAGCTGCAAAGGACTGCTAGCAAAGGTAAGAAACTTGACCCTGTAGCGTTAGAGGTTTGCGGCAGGAATCGCAATTCTAATTAAGATTCCAGCAGAAATCTGTAGATTCTCCAGAAAACTTGGTGCAACCTGGGGTACTGAATAAAACTTTGTTATAGTGTGTAAACTCTGTCTGGAACCAGTGAAGCCATTTGTTATAATGTGTAAACTCGTCAGGCACCAAGCTGTACCATGATTATTAATTATCAAAAGTCTCCTTTGCCTTCAAAGAGCCATCTTTAAAGATTGATATTATACTTTCCAGAAAGCGTACCGGCCAAATTGAATTTCCTGGATTCATTCTGGCTGGTGCGCTTTCTGTTTCTGCTTTTTAATTTGATTGTGGATTTCGACACTTGTAGACAACCTCACATTGTCCCAATTAGTCACATGTATATATTGCTATTGTATATAACAGTTGTGCACTATATGCTCACTTTATTCACTTACACTGCACCGCCACTAAATAGGAGCACTTAGTTAAGTTACTTTATTGATATTATGTGAATCCCAGTTATTCAAGACCAGGATTTTTGTCTAAAAGAATAAAATGCATGAAATGCGTAACAAACCTTACATAAGAAGGCTTGTTTACAACTTTTGCTGTGGAAGTCAAGAGCCACACTTCCCCCACATGGACCACTTGTATTGATAATAACTGCAACAAACTTAGTCCATGGGTTAGTGAGATCTGTGCTAGGAGGCTGTACATTTGTGGAAGTGGCTGAACTCTCACAGCATATCCCTGATCGCCCAACACCTGTCAGGATCTTTAAATGCCTGGGTGGAACTTGGAGATGGCACAGGGTATCTTCCACCAATGGCTCCATCTGTTTTCCTCTACAGAGAACATGCAGTGTCAAAGTTTTTTTCACGTTGGAGTTCCCAAGACAAACCTGTCTAGGAGACGTCTTCCATCTGTACTTGGGCACTGGACTGCTAAATGCCTTTCCACCCCACTCTCTCCTGCCCAGAGTGCTGAAATAGATAAGGAGATACAATGCCCATGTCATCCTTGTGGTTTCAGACAGGGCGAGGAGAGTGTGGTACTCGGAACATCTGACCATGAGCATTTGTCCTCCTATCTAGCTGCCTCTTCGGGAGAACCTCCTGTCGCAGCAACAGGGACAAGTAATGCACCAAGCCTGCACAACCTACACCTGCATGCATGGAGATTGAATGGCAACATTTGATGACTTTCTATGTTCCTCCATGTGTGGTTGGTGTCCTCTTGACAGCCAGTCAACTATCAACCAGATTGATTTATGCTGGACGCTTGGAGAAGTTTTTTGTCTAGTGTCCTTCCCAAGACATACAACCCCTGGAAGCGCAGTTACTGGATGTTGTCCTCTTCTGGTTATCATTGGCCCAGCAAGGCCTTGCTGTGGCAACAGTTAAAGGTTACGTCTTAGCCCTCTGGTCCGTCTTGCGTTTACCTGACCAGCGATCCCTCTTTAAGTCACTTGTTGGGATGTGATTTTTTAAGGGTCTGGTTCATATGTTCACGCCCACTCCATTTGTCATGCCACAGTGGTAGCTTAATTTGGTACTTGTCTACTTGATGTGCACTCCCTTCAAACCCATTCACAGTAACCCTCTTCATCTTCTTAGCATCAATACATCATTCCTCATTGCAATAAGAGTGGCAAGGTGAGTGAACAAACACCATGCTTTGCCCTTGGTTCTCCCATTCAAATCTTTCTTCGTGACAAATTAGTCACCATTCCTGCCCAACATAGTTTCTCCCTTCCACATAGGGCAAGCCCTTATCTTGCCAGCTGTCTATACACCACCGCATCCGTTCAAGGAGGAAGAACACCTTCATCACCTAGGCCCTAAAGTGGAACCTAACTTCTGTGTGGACTGAACCAAAGTCTCCAACAGGACAACCAACTTCATCAGTTTCTCTGGGGCTAAGAAAGGCAAAGTGGTGCAAAAGTGGACCATCTCAAGATGGATTGTACCACTCATCAAGAACTGCTATGGGTTCGCCAAGAAGCAGCCCCCAGAAGTCTTGCATGCTCATTGCACTAGAGCGAATGCTGCTACCACTCTGCTGGAGAATAGTGTGACAGTCATGGACATTTGTCAGATTGCTACTTGGCCATCCAGTTATTCATTCGCCAAGCATTACTGTCTGAATAGCAAGGTTCAGCAGAATGGGCAGTTAACCCAATCTGTCTTGCCAAATTTCCTGGTTTGAGCCATTCCACAGACCCACAATTTGGGAGCTGATGCTTTGGTATCGAATCAGAAGGTGAGGAATCTACGGTTAGAAGCCTCTATCAGAAGAACCAGTTACCTATGGTCTGTTGGCATGCGAGGGAATTGCTACAAAAGTATCTGGATCCAGTCTGGTGTCTAGGGGAAATATACAGTGTGAGGCATCTGTTGTTATATAGAGTCTCAACAAGAAAAAAAGTTGCTGAAGGTAAGTATATTGTTCTTTTGCAACAAAGTCATTTTTTAGAATGAACTCAACGACCCATCAAATCCATTTTTTGTCTATGGCGAACCTGTTGGTCATAGGGTCTGTCTTTAGGTTTCATTTCTTGATATTGATATGCCCCAGTATTGTTTTTGGTTTAGCAGTTCAATAGCCCTGCATCCATTTTACTTGAGGCGAAATGCACTGGAAGTGACAGACTTACATGAGGGGCCATATGAACATATGAAGTAGTAGTTAATTGTAATCTTTGACATTAATCTTTTATCTTCTTTTTGAGATATGTAGTAACTTTGGTATGCTTTGTCAGATTTACTCTGACGTTGCTGATACTGGTGCATGCTGAACATACATAAACCAGTCATTTCTTTTACGAGAACCTTATGAAATAGAACAACATTCAAGATGGTACTGTTTTTCATGAAGAGAAATACTTGCAGAATGTTCATTACATTTTTAACTTTCCTATTAACTGTTGACTTCGATTATTCCTTATGTTTTTCTCATAGAAAAGTTAATATTCAATTTGACATACTGTATTTCAAAATTAGGATGGATAAAAATGATTGGTTTATAAGAGAGCATTACATTTAGAATTGATTATTTTTTTGCTTTTATGATTTGCTTGGTTTTGTTTATTTTAAGGCACTGAAGCGCAGCACATTATTGAGTAATGCTAAAGCAGCGTCTATTTTTTCAGTCTCTAGATGACCTTTCAAATGTCACTTCCGATGAGCTGGTGCTACTTCAGGCATATATTTCAGACACTGGTAAGAGATTTTCCCATGTTAAATGTAACATTTCATATATTTGTTTCCCAGCACATAAACTACCCTTGCTTAACTGTTCATCCTATTACTTCACTTTCGCTTTTCCTCTCATTTCCAAAATGACTTTGTCATATTTTATTTTAACATTTCTATCCTTTTATGTTTTGCTGATACTCTAAAATGGTACATATTTACTTTGCACAATCAAAAATTTAACCTGAGTATTTGAAAGGTTGGGTGCAGAGCCACTAAAATTATGTTAGGTGGTAGGACCAAGTAATGCAGCAAGGTTGGCAAGATATGCTGGATGGAAAAGCTCATTAATGGAGCATATTATGCAAGGAACATTGTATAAGGATACTACATTGTTGCTTTGTTCGACGTGTAGCTAATTATTCAAAACCAATTTCATTGCCTTAGACAATGCAGTTGTTAAAGAAAAAAACATTTTGTTCAGATCATAATAGGTAAAGTAGTTTTTAACAACAATTAATCGTTTTTACATTGCAAAAAACACTTGTTAATAGTGTCCTTAAATGTCCTTATCACCTGATGTGAAACACGGACAATGTTGCATAGAGTAGAGCATCAACATAAATGTAAACATATTATTATTTTGCAAAATTCTATTCATTAGGCATGTGTTGCTTATATACATAATACCTTTTGCTTCGACCTGTCTCTCTACTTTATAATAGTCAGCTAATCCAATATATGACAACCCCATTTTATTTGCTTACAGTTGATTAATACCTTTTTTAAATTGTAATCCCTCCCAACATAACATCTCTCTTCTCCTCAAACTTGTGTATTATGTGAGAAGACCGAGATAACCGATTTTTAGTTAACTATCGTTGTTTTATACTCTTCATGACATCTTTATTTTAAGGTTTGCACAGGAGGTCGGTGTGTATGTGGTTTGTTCTGGGTGCATGGTATGTGTTTCTGCAAACATAGCTTTCTCAGCTCTTAACAAGAAATGTCCCCTTTCTCACATTTATGTAGGCTAAACAATCATCTGAGTGTCTCGCGCCTTGAGATTCATCAGCAATAAGGAAGCTGCACACATTTCATATAAAGACAAATGTAAATTGTTTTGGCTGCTCATTTATTATTGTGGAAACAGCTACTTTGAGAACAGCGTGATGTCAGATGAATTGGTGTCACTGACGGAAAAAATCCTTTCAACGATATACATAAGGATGTTTCATAAAGTAAACTAACAAAGGTCCCTTATTCTCTCAGGATGAATACTTGTCATGTTTGAATAATGCCTTTAGTACTGCAAAAAACTAGCCATTTACCTCACTTTGTTGTTTCTCTCCTAACACTGTATAGCCTTGAACAAGGTTAAACCCATTTCCCCGAACACATTACTTTGTGTTATTGACACTGTTACTTATAATCGAGAAACTAAACTATCTTCACTGTGACGAGGCTGCACTATAACAATTAATAACAATTCATTTGTTGAGTGTTTGGGTGGTATCAAAATGTAACAGGCGCCATCATATAAAATACTTGCGCTACAAACAATATTATATTTTTAGAAGAAATGAAAAGATGGGAACAAGCATTGCATTATTTGCCAAGTCCCTCTTTTTATAGATTATTCTATTGTACTAAGATAACTTGGATTCAGTGGGCCTAAGTGCGGATTTTATATCTTTCTATGGTTACACTAATTTTCGGAAAACAATTTTCATTTCTGGTATTCCAAAAGTCAGTTTTCCCTTCTTACTGTACTGTGCCTTACAGTTTAAGCCTAAGAAATGTGCTTATCAATGGTCAGAATTATTAGACAATTTACTGAATGTTCTTACTCTGGACACCCATAGTGCATGATTGCCAGTTTTAAGGCGAGTTAGTAGCAGTTTATTGATGCTTAATTGAGTGCATAGTGGCTAAGAATAGACATACTTAGCACGTTTAGCTACTTTTTCTATTCTTTTAGAATTTATACCTTCTCCTGAGTAAAAATAATTTATATAGTTAATTTCCTGTTTATTCATTGTATGTAAGTCATGAATCCATAAGGAAAACTATCACATAAGCAATCAATATGTCACTTGCTATGTATTCGCATATATGTTAACATTTCCTGCACAAAGACAGTAAACACTCTTAGCTTGCTCTAATTTTACTGGACGAAAAAAAATAATTAAATACTAAGCAACTTTGAAGATAGAGCTTTCTTGTAGCTCAAACATTATTTTAAGCAACAGACAGGGGATGCAAAAGTAACTGCAGTTAGCATTTTTTAATCATGACAAATAATCTCTGGAATTAATGTTTTTTGGAAGTTAGGTCTCCAACCACACTATTAACATTGTTCAAAGGGATACTATATATATATATATATATATCACCTGCCCTTTTGTCCCATTGCTCTTGTGGTACTATATTGACTGGTAGGAAGATCCATATCTTCCACTTTGTGGTTAACATTGTGTATGAGTTTCTTTTTCCCCAAGCCACCAAGGCACGTATGTCAAGCCACGGGCGTTAGGTAGGACATTGTCAGTCTTTGAAGCTATAAAAGTCTTCTCCAGTGTCATGTTAGAGACTTGAATTTATAAAGGTGATAAACTAAATACCTGTCATCTACCCTCAACAAAGTTTGTCACTGCAGGATGAATTGGCATTGCTGCACCGGCTCTTCAGCTCAGGCAAGTGCTTCTAAAGGACTTCGGACCCCATCTGGACCAAACGAAGGGCTTTACCAGTTCCATGAACAGTTCTTTATCTCTGTATAAATGCCAAGCTGTGAAAAGAGGGATGCTGAAAGACTCGAACTGGATATCTGCAAAAAACATAATTTAAAAGAAAAATATGGAGTCTTTATGGAAGCAAAAAGATGTTGTTTTTATTTCTCAATGTAGGCAGTCTGATCCATAGTTTAGCAAGAGGATGTGTGGAAGATTTTCCTCATTTTTGAGACTCTTTCAACCTTTTGGATAAGGCCTTGCACTTTTTTTTTTTTTGTCTGCAAACTCTAGGTTTCCGATACAGTTTCTGTTTGTCCTTATGGTAAGACCGAATAAAACTGTAAACCATCCCTTGTCCTAGAGTAGGAATTTTAAACATAATGTGGACATTTGCAGTGTGAAGTTGAAACATTATCCTTGCTCTTGTGATTGTTCTGTATTCAGTAAACAAAACTGCATGAGAAATAGCGCAGGCTGCAAAAGAACTTAATAGAATTTGAAAGAGGAGGTGTGTGAAATAATATCTCCTTTAGTTAGAGTGGGGGTATCTCAAAAATCCATATGTTGAAGTACCAGAAGAGAATCCTCCTATTCAGGCTACCTTTTGGCATTTGCACACTGTTAAAAATGCCTGCATTCCAAGAAAATTATTTCCAGCAATTATTACTCCCTGATTTTTCATTTACACTGATTTAGGGAGTTTTCCAAGATAATCTTACCAGGGTTTGCTACACCACTGCTTGTGTTCATCACGAACTGTAAAGACCTCTATTTGGTTTACCGTTAGTCTTAAAAAGTTGGTCTCTATCCAGAAGTTGGTTATCAGTCTCAAAGTGAGATGAGAAATGTGGTGCATCTGTTTGTTCGAGATTGTCAAGACAAAACTTAATTTGAAAAGTATTGAAATATCTATAGAAGTGCACCTTACAAAGCAGGAAAGGCTGCTGGAGACTTTGTTGTCTATGAATAACTGAATAAAAATAGGCTCAAAGAAAAGCCTTGATAGGGCCACGTGTATCAATCTGTGAGGTTTGAAAGAGCAATAGGACAAAGCTGCTTACTAAGTCCTTCCGCAATGAATGACTCGGTCCAGTCCACCACTAGCTGAACTTTGAAAGTGTGCTCACCTTTCTACAATTGAGCATCTTGTGTTCACATCTTGATGTGCTCAAAAAACTTGTAGTGTTAAAGATTCAAATATCCTTGGTAGTTTACAGGTTACTGTGATTTATTAATTTACATTCCACATGGATCATGTAGTCATTAAGTCTGATGCTTACAAGAGCTACATTATCAACTTGGGGACTGACAAGAATGCTCCAAACTATTTTACTAATTCCGTGACTTTGGGAAGAGGCCTTTTCATTAAGTTATGCAATGTCCATGTGTGACAGAATCCCTAACCAATTAACTAGGATATTTCTGCTTCAGGAAAATGTCAGTTTTTTTCAGGGGAGAAAAGATTTAATTTGTTGACCCTTGTCACTCATTCTATTTATGCCTTTAGATATTCATATAAGCTGGGGTAGAGCGGTCACATTGACTTTTCTTAGACGTCCGGCTTCTACAGCCAAATCCTACACAGTTCCAATGTGTAATGTTCTGAAATTCCTCTGCATCATGTCCGCAACCTTTGGAAAACTCTTCTATAGCAGACATGTTTCCACTACATCAGTTTTTCTTTTGAATATATACTGCTCCTTGAATTGCTATGGCATCCAAATTTCCATCTTTCATAAAACTGTAGAGGCTGCTTCTGGAGTCAAAGCAGTTTGTGAGGCTCTTTCTGAAGTCTCCATAGTAGCCAAAACATCACTGTACAAGCCCTTAGTAATCGCGACTTTCTTTATTTTGTGCTCAGTTTATAAAAATGGTCTTTCTTGATCTGCTCGTTTTGCCCTTGATCTAGACTTTGTTGTTGTGCTGTCCTGGCCAGTTGAGAATGGCAGTGAGCCTGGTCTGAGGGAAACGTAGTAACTCATCTGGAGTTACATAAGATTTGTTAGTTTAGAGGTTCGCCTCACCCATGTCCACTTTCAACTTCTTGCTTCGTCATTCACTATGCTGTAACTACCATCATTATTTTTAGCCATCCATAGTTTTTGATTTACTCGGATAGCAAAATGTTTCTGTGAGTTGATATTGATGCTGTGATATTCCGCAAAACCCACCTGGAGAAAAACACAAAACAAGCAAAATGGAGTGTTTTATTTGAGACAAGTAGCACAATGTCCTTCTAGCATTATCACATCTTAAACACCCTGTGCTGTTCTGAACCATTACAGGGCAGAGAAGCATTACAGAAATAAAGGTACTAGCAGTTCAGTCCTAGTCTCTCTTCAATATATTTCTTTCTTCTTTTTATAATTCTGTTTGTTCAACGTCAAAGTAAACCTATTCATCAATACAGACATGTCACAGTTGTGAGTACTCTAAAACTTCATCCACCCACCCACCCGTCTTGGGTTGCCAATATTTGGGTTAAACCAAACATTTTGGATTCATGAAACATTGCAGATAACTACTAAAAGGTCCATTCATATTGCATCTTAGTGTGTCAGTGTAAATGATCGGGATATCGTACCATTGATGCGGACTCGTGCTACTGGATCGCAATATAGAAGTCTAACCCTTCTTATGAAGTCTGGGTCTTAGCCCATCCTCTCCAGCACTGAGAACATGTATAGCCACTCGATGCTATCAAACACTATACATGCTTTCAGCAAGAGCAGCACAGCCTGTTCTCCCTGTCTTTCTCGGACCATGTGTATGACCCCATATGGCCACCTGAGATTCAGCCTGGTGCTTCTATGAGGCATGAAGCCCAACTGATCTGGGTGTACCACTGATTAAATCACTGTACTGTGTATGGATGTCCAGGCCTTAGTCAGGACCTTCGCCTCCAGATTGAGCAGTGATATGGGCCGGTACGAGCTACACACCTCTGGGGGTTTGCCCTTTTTGGGTATTACCACAATGGTGGCCGTGTGTTGATCCTCGGACAGACCCTCCTCGTCCCTGAACTGTACATCTATTCCTAATGACCCAGAGGTTCTCTCGTGAGCCAAAAAAAGACACCCCCTAGTGTTTGCATCAGTCCCCGTGCCTTTGGGTCTCCTGGGTTGATAGAACGCTGTAAAGTAGAACAACCTGGCTAAAACAGTCCCAACTTTGTAACGCCCCCCTCTCTGCTACCAGGCTCAATATATCAAAAAACACTTACCACCACAACATGCCTTTCACCCCAATGCTAACTTAAGTCATTCCAGGGTGAGTTGGCTTCGACCTTAGCCTAAGAACACATCGTGCTCAAACAGTTTGTAGTTTGCCTCCTACCCCGCCCCAGGTTCTGCTTTCTCCTGCATCACGCCTCAAATATGAAAGGATATAACTTGTGTTAGTTTACAAACTCTGGTGTGTTTCCCACACTTATGAACGTCCATTCTTCTCAGCCACTAGTGCCGTTGATCTCTCTGCATCACGGGTATTGGCCACCTCCTGGCGGCCGTGCCGCTTGAAGTCTCTCCTCCCACTTGGCCAAGAGCCCGGCCACTCAAGAGCTTTCTGGGGCGATCAGTGGTCAACTATTCACCAGCCATCTTGCCACTTCCAGACGTCTTCTGGTGAATTGACATGCCACGTCTTCCCATCAGCTACCACCCTGAGATGTGCTTGATAGAGCATCATGAATTTAATTCCTCTAGTGCGTAGTTCCCTCTTTACAGCCTCAAAACTCCTGCACTGTTGCTGAACCTGTAGTTTGAAGTCAATAAAGAAGCAAACTGTGTGCTTTCATACTGAAGGTCTCCATGAGAACGTGCGGCCTGCAGGATAGCATTCCTGTCCTGGTATTTCAAGATCCGGGCCATGATCGTAAGAGGGGGAGCTCCAGGCTTTGGTTCAGGAATTGGCGCCCTATGTGCTTGCTCGTTTGCAAAGAAGTTTGATAAATGTCTAGGGCACAGGTGGTATAGTATTAAGTCCTCCAGGAATAGATCAACACTGGGCGTCTCTGCTCCCTCCTGGACCCCGACCACCCATATGGTCGCGTGTTGCTTGATAAATTGGTCCACTTGGTCTTCCAGTCTTTTGGATGCTTGCTGTAGATGCATGATATTTGTTTCGGCTGTAGTGACCTTGTCTGATATCTTGCGGAATTTCTTCCTGAGTGGGTTCACGTCTGTGGTAACGGCATTGAGCTTTGGTTCAATTGACTGCTTTGTCTGCAATGGCTGCCATGATTGCACTGAGGGTGAGCTCAAGGGGCTCCTCCTGGTCCTGTGGGTGTTGTGATCCTGTCGCCGGTGACTTAGCTATGACGTATTTGTCCATTGATTGGGCCGGTGCCTGGCCCTTGAGCTTTACCATAGCCCCTCTGTGACGCCGGACCGTCCTTTCCCAGGCAAGCTTTGCTAAACAAGTGCCCACTTTCAAACCCTTGCCACTTCAGGGTGCTATCGCCACGAACTGTTGTGCTGGGCCACTGCGTTACTTGTGAAGCCCCCGGGTACCTTCTTATAGATCCAAAAGCCAGGCGCCACACCCCAGAGGATCCTTGTTGTGTCATAGCCACTTCCTGCGATTAGCTCCTAATTGTCAAAGGTAAGTTCTGTCCTGGATGCGTCCACCAGGTTCATGAATGTTTTGTCATTGCCTGTCTGACTTTGTTGTCATCCTGGTGGGTGTATCTGGACCTTCTGGGCTTCCTCCCGCCCACCTGAGGTATTTTGGGGGGACAGTAGGTCCCTTGTAGGCCAGGCAGTAACATGCATCACCAGTGCTCTCCGTTGAGGCCCAACAGAATGACTGAGTCGCTTCAGGCTCGCTGGTTTCAGTCAGGTAACAGACCCAGAGGGAGTAAATCTCTCACCTTCTATAATGCCGGTGTTGTCCACGGAGCTGCCTTGCCTCATTCACTTGGTCTCTGGGAATCCCGGCCAGGCATTGCTTGGTTCTCCCTACTAAGACGACGTCTTTTGCAGCTCCGGAGAAAACCCTCACTGCCACACTATCACACCCCCGCCCTCCCCTTGGCGTCATTCACAGGCCGTGTTCCTTGGCCTTGCTGCTGGTACGATCTACAGCAGTCCCATGCCAGGTGAGGCTGACCCTCTCTCTTCTCCTTCCAGGTTGTCGCCAGGGGCACGTCAGCTCAGGGCCTCTCAAGTCAGGCCAAGCTGTCTGTTGTGCCTTTGCGGCCTGTGGTCGCCTGCAGGATTCCAAGCACTGCTCCCCTGGGCCCAGTCAGGGCCTCAGTTGAGGTTCATATAGGCTTTTTCGGCCAGCGGTCCGACTGTTTGTCCGTGCTTCGTTGTCCACGAGAGCAAGCAGGGGTATTTGAGGAGTATAAAAGTAACCTCTGCAACCCCTGTAGTGTATCTTTTCAGCCGGATGGCCAGATCTTGCATGGGGATGGATCACTATGCAGATGTTTTAGCGATTTTATAGTCATGGCTTGGAGCTTCACTACAGAGTGGCCTGCTTCTGTTGTAAAATGGCACAAGGCCATGATGGACTTTCTTTGCACTTTTTATCTTTCTCTCTTCTATAGTCTCCTTCTGTTCCTGATTAAGACCGGTCATTTTCATTTCTAGTCTTGGCCTTACTTCCATGGATTGGGTGCCTTAGTAGGTCCCGTCCCACCCCTTGTACCACTGTTTTTCTTGTATGGTTGACATGGTTTCCTCGAACATGGTGTGCTTATAAGTCTGTTCTGTGAAATACTAAGAGCCCTTGGTAAATGCTGCTGCTGAGAATAAACTCACTGATGAGCATGCTGTCAGTCATGGGTGCACAGAGCTGAGCAATGTTAATCGTGCATCCCAAGGCATGTAAAGGAGAACATTTGTCATCTAGTATAGTAGTACTGCTGTTTCCAGTGAACAGAGCAACCAGGCTTTATGGCTCAGATAACTGATGCTTATATTGCAGACATCTGTGTTGACCTCAAGATCACAGGTTCAGATTCTGATTGGGACTTAGCTTTTCATCTTCCTGAGGTTGATCAAAATGAATACCATTAGCTTTTGTAGTAGGTAGGTGTCTTTTATCCAGAAAGTCCTAAATAAATATGCGCATTACAGATGCACATTCGTGAGATGTGATATGGACTTCAGTAAGCATGTGTAGTTGAGACTGTTGGCAATTGCAGCCATGGGGCAGAGTGGTTCACTAATAGGAAGTAAAGCCTTTCTGAACATAGTTAGACCCTGCACTAAAACACACAAATATGCATATGAACAGTGAGCGTTGGGGATTCTTACACATGAATATCTTCTATTCGCTAACTGTGCATGTCGTCTTTTCCTTGTGTTGACAACCTCCGATTCTAAGCATAGAATTAGCAGTGAATGATGGGCCAAGGGTTCTCTTTTTATACCGATATGACAATCACAACACAGATGATGTGCCAAGTGATCTTGCATCGTTGATTCTAATTTTTGAGTACAGCACTATCAGTTTCATCTTTCTTGACCTCTTTCATACTTTTCCTGTGCTCCCCTTGACTATCCTGCTCTTGTCATTTCAGGCACTCTCATTTCACATTGTCTTTTTCCTTCTGTCCTTCCGCCTTTTTGTGCGTTTGTCTTCTCATTTTTTAAATACCAAGTCTATGCTGACTGTGACCCATATGCTGTGGCAGGAGTGTGTAATGATCATGGCAAGACATATGCACTATATGCGATCACAGTACATCGACGGACCATAGATGGCATGGAAGAAACATGGAAGACTTATCGTCGCTACAGTGACTTCCATGACTTTCACATGCGGATCACTGAGCAGGTACTTTGTTTTAATGATGTTCCTACTGTATGTTAATTACTTTATGTGTTTCCCATAGTAAACATGTATATAGAGTACAAAACAGCATGGTAGGAAGAGTTTAATGAGTTTGTTAAGTTGCTTATAACATGCATGTGTCGCATTCAAGTAGTAGTGTTATTAAATGAAATATTTCACTTATTTGTCACAGAAGCAAAGGAAGAACTAAAAGGTTGTAAGTTGACTGTCAGTGAAAGAAATTTCAAAATTCCCTGGAGTTCCTTCAGGTTGAACATTATTTAAGTGCATTAGCATGACTTTGTACTACTCATGTTGCAGGGTAAAAGATTAAGTGTACAGTTATGTTAACAAACTCTAATAGAGCTGTTGATCACCTTCAAGGATTCCATGCCATTCTAATCTGGCTACTTAAAACATGTTTATTGCTTGAATATCTTTCTGAAACCATTGTGGTTGGTGAAACATTAGTAAAAAAGACTCCTTCAAATCCTCTAAAGCCCTCCCCTCCTTCCTGACTGTAGTAACTGTTCTGTTTTTTCTATTCATTTTCGAGGTGCATAAAACAGGAGTACGCTTCACATGCACAAGAAGGAACGCAGGTTTTCGGGATGTACATAGTGGATTTTACCAAGAAATGATCAGTGTACTTTTTGTGAGGTTTTAGGCTGGAGATTAGGCAGCATCAAGGCAGCTTTGGAATCTTATCCAGTTGATGTAAAGAGCTATACTGGGAGGTGCAATGGTGGCTCTACCGCCAAGGAAGAGGAGCGTCACCTTACAGCAGTGAAAAAGGGAACAATAAAATTATAATAACTAGGTTCTTATAATTTTATTTTTCGTTGCTGCGGGCTGGGAGGAGGAGTGGACTGCACACCCTAGGTGCACATAACTGCTTGGCCAGCCGTCTTGGCCTGGCCAAACAGTCATGCACAATTCACATTTTCCAGGCCGTAATGGACAGTCTGGTAGAGAATATGCTCAGTCTACCTGTCCCCATCTGAGTGCTGATTCACCACTCTCAGACCAATAACAACACTGCTCTGCAGTGTTGTGATTGGCAATGGGGAGCCTGGGTGCTTCCTGATTTTGGGACTGCGGAGGAGAGACGCTGCGTTGGTCCGTTGGTAAGTGTTTTAATATTTGTTTTGAACCCACGTCCCTGCCCCCCCCCCCCTCCCCTATGGGGACACTCATAGGAGAAAAGGTGTGTGAGACACCAGAGATTGTAAGGGAGACTCCACCCACCAAATTCTTCAACCTGACCCTACCAGTCCTCCTGCATGATCCAGAAGATTTTTGGCGATTCCCTGTAACAGACGACAGCAGTGCAGTGCCAGTGTCTAACTCGCATTATGCCATTGCAGGAAGCAAATTATTTGAGTGGGATCTATAAAGCTGCCATTCCAACACTGGTGATGTCAGTTCCTTTCTTATTGTGGGAACTGTAGCTCATCCAGTCCTATTCTTTGTTTATTGCTCTTTCCTGCAATTTCAAACTGATCTGCTGGTTCCTAAAACAGTCAGCCACAGAGAATTTATCACGCTTGCACAGGAATTCAACAGAAGACAACGGGCCTTATTAAGAGCTTGGTAGACAGGATGCTCCATCAAAAACATGGCATGTGCCCCTTCCACCTTATTACAAATGATTCTAGCTTAAGTTGCTTGTATTACAGTGGACGCAATATCTGTTTCGTTTTGATTCGATGTCTCGACCGCCTAGCTCTAAACAAGGCCACATTTGTTTATGGCTGTACATAAGTAGGTCTGGACTTCAAAAGTGCAGTTAAAATCCCTTTCACCTCTTAGGAGCCATGCAGCAAGGTCATTGCAATGGAAATGACACAATTTTCCTCTTCTTCTTGCCAAAGGATTCAAAGGTACTAAAATAGAGGGTCAGGGAGGAGCTTTCTGTCCTTCAAGCCAATCAAGCATCCCTTGATCAGAGAAGAATGTTTGTCACTTTTACCAAAAAGCCTAGATTTTCTAGTATACCCCCTGAAAATGCTAGAACCTGTACAGTTTCTTTGGCTCCGACAGCATCCATAACCTGAACCTCAACCTCCTGTATCTGCGCCATCCTTGGCTCCCAGCTCAGTACTACTCACTTAACATTCTGTCACACTCAAAAAGTTAGCCTTGGTATCTTTAGCACCTACAGTGCCATGTCCAGAGTCTGTTGTTTCATTAGTTATTCCTCTGATTCCAGTAACAGACTAAACCCTTGTCGCACTGCGTAAAAGAAGATGACCAACTACGTTAATGAAGCGGCGATGCCTTACTAGAAACGTATTAGACTTGAGGTCTTTAATAGTTTCATGGGCCTCTTTCTTTCAGACTTGGATGCCTTGGAATCTCTACACTATTTGTGGGATGAGAATAGTGGGAGTGAGGCAGACAATTTATCCCTGGCTGAACACTATAATGTGGGGCTAATCCTGGCTATCCAAAATCTCATTCAAGCCCAAGCATGTCCGAGGTCTGCCCAATACTCTGGCAGATACGTTAAGCAGAACGCAGCCCAGTTGCCACGAATGGGGGCTAGAGCATTCCCAGCTTGACAAAGTGTTTCTAATGTGGGGAAAACCAGCATTAGACCTCTTTGCAACGATGCAGAACGCCAGATGCCAGTATTATGCCAGCAGATTCCCTCTACCATGGTCGAGGGGTAATGCCCTTTACATGGGATGGTCTGGGATATATTCTTACGCTTTTTCCCCATCCCGTTAATTCCCAGTGTATTAACCAAGATGAAGACGGGAGGCTGTCGTTTGATCCTGATAGCGCCACAATGGCCCAGGCAGTACTGGTTCCCAGAGCTTCTCTTTACCGTCGGAGTCCAGGCCCGTATGCCTACAACCATCTCCTTCTCTGCTGACCAGAGAGAAGGGCCAAGTGTACCATCCGGATTCGCAGTTTCTTCATTTGCAGGCATGGCTCCTCAGTTCCTACATTTCGGGGACTTGGATATGACGCTGGGGCGCATGGAAAATATTGGGGAAATATTTCAAAATCCAGAGCGTACAGCATTAACAAGACATACCACCTAAAATGGAAGCAATTCTGTTTCTGGTGCCCGCAAAACCACTTGCACCCACTTCAAGCGCCTCCAGAACCGATATTGCCCTATCTCCTCTCTTTGGCAAAGTCAGGTCTTACTTTCTCTTCAGTGAAGGTTCACCTGGCTGTGATTTCCTGTTATAGGAGAGCTACTCAAGTTCCCACTATCTGTGCTTCTAGTCTTAGAAAGCAATTCATGAGGGGCCTCTTCCATGCCGTTCCCCCTGTGCGTGCACTCTCTCCCGCATGGAGACTCAACATGTTTCTCACCTGGAAGGTAGCCCTCCTACTGGCACTCACTTCTGCAAGGAGGGTAAGTGAGATCTGAGCTTTTACGGTCAAGGAGCCTTTTTTTGCATTTCACTGATAACTATGTAGCTCTGAGAACGAAGCCGACTTTTATCCGAACCAGTAATACACTTCAATCCTTTTTCCAAACCCAGCTACTCCAGCAGAACGGGCGTTACAAATTTTGGATGTTAAAAGGTGTTTATAATTCTACCTGCATAAAACAAAAGACATAAGAAAGACTGATCAGCTGGTGGTCAGTGTAAATCAAATTATTGGCATAATGTCAACACAATGGGAGGGAGAAATAGCACCAAAGAAGTAGGACTCAAAATTTATAAAAAAACGATATCATTTAATAAGTATAAATATTCACGTTAAAAGCAATTAATTAAAAGACATAATTATAAGTCAATAATACACAAAGAAGAATAAACAACATACAAATACTACATGGATCATACAAATAAAAAATACTTTTACAGTGGCAATGTGTGTTGTTCGACGCGCGTTTCGGCGTTTGAGGAACGCCTTCTTCAGGAGCCACAAATATTATCGGGGCACTTGGTTGCCAGGTTAATTCGATGTAAAAAGCCTTTAACGGTTGAACGCTAATAGATGCACATTCAACAAGGCGGCTGGTTATCCTTACAAGTTGTGTTTTAAATTAAAAATCGGTAGGTTGATTAAGGAATAACTTGTCCGTGTTGTCGAACCCACTGATGGGGACATACGAGGAGTGAAGTCATTAGAGTATTCACTTCAAGAATGATAGTGCAAAGTGTTCGAAAAGAAGCGGGAACCGGAATAAATAGTTGTTGCCTTCCTTATCTGGGTTAAATAGAAGAAAGCTGTCGGAGCTTGCCGTCCTAGTAAGGCTGAGGGAGGGTGAGTCACCACGCCAAGTTTGCACTTCGAGAACAAATATAAAAGGCTGTTGCTGTTATCGTCTATATCAATAAATAGTCGTTGGAGCTTGCCGTTGTAATGGAGGAGTGGGAAGATGTATCACCACGCCAGGTTAGCGTTTCGGAGAAGAAGATATTCCGTTCTGTGTCTGACAACCTCCGGGAGCCGCACGAAGGATAAGTGCTGGCGTTCCGCAGCCGTTGGGAATACCCAACGGCTCCTCCATTACAACGGCAAGCTCCAACGACTATTTATTGATATAGACGATAACAGCAACAGCCTTTTATATTTGTTCTCGAAGTGCAAACTTGGCGTGGTGACTCACCCTCCCTCAGCCTTACTACGACGGCAAGCCCTGACAGCTTTCTTCTATTTAACCCAGGTAAGGAAGGCAACAACTATTTATTCCGGATCCCGCTTCTTTTGGAACACTTTGCACTATCATTCTTGAAGTGAATACTCTAATGACTTCACTCTTCGTATGTCCCTATCAGTGGGTTCGACAACACGGACAAGTTATTCCTTAATCAACCTACCGATTTTTAATTTAAAACACAACTTGTAAGGATAACCAGCCGCCTTGTTGAATGTGCATCTATTAGCGTTCAACCGTTAAAGGCTTTTTACATCGAATTAACCTGGCAACCAAGTGCCCCGATAATATTTGTGGCTCCTGAAGAAGGCGTTCCTCAAACGCCGAAACGCGCGTCGAACAACACATATTGCCACTGTAAAAGTATTTTTTATTTGTATGTTCCATGTAGTATTTGTATGTTTATTCTTCTTTGTGTATTATTGATTTATACTTATGTCTTTTTATTAATTGCTTTTAACGTGAATATTTATACTTATTAAATGATATCGGTTTTTTATAAATTTTGAGTCCTACTTCTTTTGTGCTATTTCTCCCTCCCATTGTGTTGACATTATGCCAATAAGTTTTTTACACTGTCTATTTCCCTGTACCATGAATTGATGTTCTGCACAGGGGGTCCTTGTTATTTACATTAATGATCAGCTGGTGGTGGCATACGGACAAGGCAGAGAAGGAACATTAGTAACTAAAGCCTCTGTTGCCAGATGGGTCTCTTCTGTGATCCAGTTCGGCCATGACAAAGCTAACAAGCCTTAAACCAGAAGAACCGAAGCGCACTCCACCAGGGCAGTTTCTACATCAGCAGCTCTGTTCGCTGGATTAACACTAGAAAAGATTTGCCATGCTGGAATCAGGAAAAGTGTCTACACCTTTACGCAGCATTACTGTCTCCAATCTTCGCAACATGAGGATACAGCTGTGGGCCAAGCAGTACTGCATCATCTCTTCAATTGTTTGATAAGAGGAATTTTATATATCTTACTTAACATGCATAACTTTGCTTGCCATCCGTCGCTAGTGTAAGCCTTTGTATAACACTGGAAGTTCAACAGTGTCTTAATTCGATTATTTTATTTTGCTAAACACCTTATTGGATACATCTTAAATATTATAAGTATGTTAAGGTTTTATGCGTTGTTTCTAGGCATCTTTGTAAAGCTGTCCAGAATTTGAAAGCGTATATGCATGGTTACAAATGTCATTGTTATACTTCAGTAACCTGGGGGGTTTATGATTTACATGTCTCCCTCCTTGCTGTAACAGTACGATTCTGGGTACTGCTTGCTATTCTGATTCAGGCATGTGAATCTTTGAAAGATACACCAGTACTGGATAAGAAAATAAGTTACTTACCTGTAACTTCGGTTATCCAGTATTGGTATCTTTCATAGACTCACATGCAACCCACCCTCCTCCCTGTAGAGGTAGTTCTCTTTAATTTTGTGGATTCTTACTTCCCACTTGTGCTTAGAAAATAAGAGAGACTCTGCCTCTTCTGAGAGTGTGCTAGAGGGTCCTTGCAGCTGATTGGCTGGGTTCCAACATTAGGTCCTTTTTTTAAAAGGACATAGATAGGCTACTTTTGACTTAGTTTAAGGCCGTTATAGCCAATGAAACTTTTAAAGCACTGTTTGAATATTTTACTGTAGGACTCCCATCTCAACGACGGGGAATGATTCAGGCATGTGAATCTATGAAAAATACCAATACTGGATAACTGCAGTTACATGTAAGTAACTCATTTTCTTATGCCTTGTAGAGTAATCTACCTTTGACAAAATGTATACATTCATGGCCATATTCTGGCTATTCCTGGCATAATGGGGACCCATTCATGGCATTTGTAGGTC
Source organism: Lissotriton vulgaris (assembly GCF_964263255.1). Classification (NCBI taxonomy): domain Eukaryota; kingdom Metazoa; phylum Chordata; class Amphibia; order Caudata; family Salamandridae; genus Lissotriton; species Lissotriton vulgaris. The sequence goes on from NC_141698.1 coordinate 923,441,373, forward strand.
ATATATGACAACGTTCTGGATACCCCTGATGTTATAATGGCCCATCCTTGAACATATTATGACATAGGTATCAGAGACCTTGCCCTAGAGTGGTTCCGGTCTTTCCTGACGGACAGATCCTTCCGGGTCTCAGCCCCCCATTTATCTCCCAGCCTCACCCCATAGAACAAGGTGTCCCGCAGGGATCGGCGCTCAGCCCGTCCCTATTCAATCTTTATGTCCAGCCTCTCGCTGAAATAGCAAAAGAATGGGACCTTACGCTGGTGTCGTACGCCGACGACACCCAGCTGGTTATCTCCCTGACTGAAGGCCCCTCGATCTCAGCGGCGAAATTCAAGAACGGAATAGAGGCAGTCGCACGCTGGATGTCACACAACTGCCTCCAGCTGAACGCTGGTAAAACAGAGGTGTTGCTCCTAGGAAAAAATCCCGACTATTGGACTGAGCACTGGTGGCCGTCCGCATTGGGCTCCATCCCCCCCCCCCAAAACCGTGGTGAAAAACCTAGGTGTCTGGGTGGGCGCCTCTCTTAACTTCCAGACCCACACTAAGAAACTGGCTGCTATCTGTGTGGGCATGCTGAGGAGCCTTCATCCGATTCTTGGCTTTTTTTACCACTACACGCGCCAACTGATAGTCCAGTCTACCATCCTGGCTCGACTGGACTACGCCAATGTCCTATTCCTAGGCATTAACAGAGCTGAGATGGCGCGGCTACAACGAATACAAAACTCTGCTGCCAGGGCCGTTGTAGGCCTCCCTCGCAGGTGCTCTGCAAGAAATACCATCCAGAAACTACACTGGCTGCGTATGGAAGCCCGAGTTCAGTTCAAGGCTCTTACTACTGTTTTTAAAATTCTTAAGACTGACTGTCCTGGTCTCTTACGTCCACTCCTAGAGCCTTACATCCCCCAGCGCGCCCTACGCTCCTCGGGTCAAAATCTGGTTGTAACCCCCCGCATAAGACTAAGCAGAATGGGTGGCCGTTCTTTCAGAGTTTTGGGGGAAAAGCTTTGGAACTCCCTGCCTCCCCACATTCGCTCCATGACCAACCTGTTGGCCTTTCGCAAAGCGATTAAAACCCTTCTATTCTCCCCATCATAATCTTCACTAGTCCTTCCTCTTCCTCCCCCTCCCTTCAGGTTACTGTGATGGTTCAGCGCCGGGACGCCTCGTTGCTGGGGCAGCTGTTTGCGCTTAATAAAATACAATAACACAACATAACATAACATTCCAGTCAGGACATTGTGGAAATCCCTGACATGATGTTGTCTATCCATAACATACTGTTGGTTCGACTGACAAAGCTGTAGCTGCCCATTGCATAAACAGTAATAACCACCCTTGATTTATTATTGCACTTGGAAAGTAAATTTTAAAAAATAGACCATGAGGCATTGCACAACCAGATTTTTCAAACTTCATGTAAAATATAAAGCACTTTATACAACGTTTAGGGAAACATTGCAGCCTCAATTCCCGATTTTATTATATTTTTCAATGTTCTCTTGGTACTGTGCAGTCTCAAAACCCTTGAAATGGTTAGAAGGGTTAGAGCATTTATATAACCTATTTTAATTTGATTTGATTTGTCATTACTCATGGTGTCCCGTCATAATACATCAATTTCGTTTTGCTGATACTGTACAAACATATTGCATATAGTACACACTTGGTTAAAATACAAAAGTAAGATTTATACAACGGTAACTGAGGCATGGAATTTGTTACAAATAATTAACTTGGGCAGGGGGTATTACTATTTGCTAGACTAATAAGGGGAAAGGAGGAAGAAAGAAAATGGGGCATTCTACCTCACTTTTATATCCTTCCTTTTGGCGTGTCTGTAAGCCTTTATGGTGGAAGATAATGGTAACTGCAGTTAAAATTTTCTAGCGCGCTTTCCCATTTTGCCTGTGCTTTGTCTTGTCTCAATTTTTTGGCAATGACTGTAAACTATTTCCTTCAAGATTTTACTAATTAGCGTTAATATAGACATAGTGGAGTCATGGGAATCATGAAGCAAACCTTTACTGCCATGGGAGTAAGAAAATGTTGCCAATCCATACTGAGAGAGTGGTGCGGGTAAGGCGGGAAGGCAATAGATTTTTGGGATGACATGACAAACTTACTACCTTAGGTTAGCACCCTAGAGGGTTCACTAACTGGGAGACACATTAGTAAAGAACACTTAGTGAATGTGTGGAGGTGTCATTCCTTTGTTCACTTTGAGATTCTATGACCTGAATTAGAGATGACTGAGACTGAATAGTACCTCTACCTCCGCCTGGGACATACACTGCGGTGGCATATTGTAGGGGGTGAGCAGTTACTAGATGCCTCTCCTCTAGATGACCATTTACTTATAGATTCCTTACCTGCCAAAGGGAATCTCCATAATCTATAAGGAAATAATAAGCAATTCCCCTGACTTGCTAGTCCCCCTGCAAAGGGACTGGACAAAAGATCTGGTGGACATGGATGATGAGGACTGGGTGGATGCTCTCTAGAGCCCACGGGAAATATCCACCAGAGCCAGGTTTGGACTGGTCCAGCTCAAGATCCTCCAAAGAGTATACTACTCGAGGACTCTCCTGCATAAGATAGGTAGGGCTTGGGATACTTATCTGCCTTAGGGTATGCGGACAGAAGGCCACCTTTTTTCACATAATATGGGCCTGCCCGGCGATACAAGAGTTTTGGAGTAGGGTGACTTAGGTCTGGTCCAGAGTTATTGGCAGACCAGTGCCCATTGATGCAAAGTGGTTCCTACTAGCGAAACAGAGAGAGGAAAATTGCCCTAAATATCATAAACTATGGCTAAAGATGGCAGCTGGGGAGGCTAAATGCAACATTGCAAGACAATGGCGTTCAGGCTTCTCCCCTAGCATTAATGACTGGGACTCTAGCATGGATTGGTGCCAGAAGGTGGAGGAGTTTATATACCGAGGCCGAGGTTGCCCCAAAAAGTAGGGAAAAGTTTTTGGGGCCTGGAGGGAGTTCAGGGGTACTGTTGGGGGGGGGGGGGCTCAGCTAATTTAGATGGAGCCAGACTATACATTTTGAAGGGATGCCTGTTTCTGTGATAGGTATTTTGGTTTGAAAAGCGCCGCCAGTGAATACCATTAACATGTGCTGAACCATTGTATAGCCCTTTGATGATGGCCTCTACTTTGATAAGTCAATGTGTTTTATCTTCAGTATGCCATGTATGATGAGCATTGATCAATAAAACTTTTGTAAAAAAAAGTTTCTCTAATTACTTCTGATGGATACTACTAGCCACAGATTTCTCACCTTGTGAATATCCTCAGACGCCAGACTGGATCCAGAATCTTAAAAATAGCATTGCTCCTGCACACCGGTAGGTGGTGTCATGTGGCTCCATGCCAGACCAACTCCAAAAGTGATGAAGGGAGCCGCACATAAGCACCACCCATGCTCACTGATGTCAGTTCCTTTCTTTCCGCACATTCAAACATGGGCCTTGAGCTCAACTTCATTTATTCATCATTTGAAGCAATTTTTTACTCTGCGATTGTTTTAACTCGAGATATATTTTTATCTTTTAAGTCGACAAGTCTACCAGTGTACAAGGGAACATGTCACCTCCTAAAACTACTGGGTATAAACCTGTCTCAAAAAGATTACTGTGATGGATCCCCACAAGGTGTGCTGCTGTTGTTTGGGTTTGGCGCACGACTGCATGGTCTATGAAGACTATGCTAAAAAAAAAACAGAAGGCCTTGTGAGAATGGCGCACGACTCCATAATCTATGAAGAATGTGCTCAAATAAACCCGAAGTTTAGATATGAATAGGGAAGGGTATTGCACTCTAGTGTATCTGTTATTTGAAATATTTTTACAATAAGTGTGCTCTGTCAGATTAGTGCCTGCCCACTGGTGAAACAATGTATATGGCCTAGCGTGAAACACTAGGACTCTGACACGCACTACGATCAGAATGCTTTTCCTTTTAACCGTTCTGGTTTATTTTTACTCAATATCATAAATCAAATTCTTCCATCACGGTACGCGATATTACCCGCGTTCAATAAAGAAACAAATGTGAGTTTCAAAACGTTATAAACAGCAAAAAGCCTGTAGTCATGTATTAACTTCTGAATTAGATAGCTTAATAAAGTTTTCATCACGAATCCTCGCGTTTTTTAAAAAAAGACCGTCCTCTTAGTAAGACGGATGTTAACATAATAGTAGGACTATCCACAAATATGCACACGGCATTCGTGCTGCTACTGCCATGGCGAGAACTCCGTTTTGAGCACCACGCTCACTGATACAAGGTAAACGCTAACAACGGATTCACTTTTCACAAACATTTGGTTGTTTGTCACTCCACGGTCGTCATGACTAACGGGCGCTCCCTCCCCTTTTCTTTTGTAGTGCGATAAGCGGACATTTCGGCGAGACCAATACTAAAACGCTTAGGCTCGCAGGTAAATGTGTGTTTGATATTATTTCAAAAATAGAAAGCATATTCTCCTTTTTTTAAAAAAACAGTGTATTTACGTGAAACCACTCTTTCACTGCAGGTCCCGCGCGTTCATTGATATAACGTTCAAATAACAGGTGAGCAGGATTAACTATTGGTTTCCTCACCTCACAGATAAATCACTATAAAATAACTTAGACAGTTTTGTTGGATGTCTTACAGATATTAACCTGTTTCACCACCACAGGTAATTAAAAGAGTAAAATAGGGTTCTTTATTCTTCTAATTTCTAAAATATGCAGTCATTTTGACGCATGGTGATTCTTTCTTTTTCAGATTATGAAAATATAGCCCAATTAACCTAAAATTATGAGTTTTGTTCATAGAAAATAGGTAAGCTGATAAACAATTATTATCCAATACAAACATTCTAAACTAATCATAAGATACTCACTCCTTGCTTTTTGTTTTTCTTTCAGACCCCTGACGAAGGGGCTTTTTTACGCCCCGAAATGCATTGGGTTTTTTCTTAAGTTCATTTGTTATGATTTGACGATATATTGTTGGTTGTGTATAATAATCAGTGTTATTCATGTGTACCACTTAAATAATTGCTTGAAGTAATGTGATTATGTACATCATGTGATGGAAGAATTTGATTTATGATATTGAGTAAAAATAAACCAGAACGGTTAAAAGGAAAAGCATTCTGATCGTAGTGCGTGTCAGAGTCCTAGTGTTTCACGCTAGGCCATATACATCAAATAAACCCGAAGGCCTTGTGAGAATGGAAGGTTAATCTCTGCAAAGTAAAACACTGTGGAACCCACACAAGTCTTGCTCCCGGTCGAAGCCAAGGGTGTGGACCTGCGCCCGAAGTTGTTACAGCAACAGATCTTCATCGCGGTCGTAGTCTACAGGCAAGTGGGAGAAAAAGCAAAAGAAGTCCAAGCAGGATTCTGCCCGTTCCCACTACTCTCGCTCACCAGATAATGTGCAAGGTCGTCCTCATGCCTCTCTTGTCTTACTCCCGTTCCACCAAGGAGCTGATTCCAACACTTGTTCTAATGCACCCCGGCTTTCCATGTTTGGTGGCAGAGGAGCAGCGGATTGCAGCCTGTAAGGACATCATGCTGCTTCAGGCCCCAAGGAACTCCAGGGGCCTCTAGTCTGGTTACCACTGATGAATTTGTCTTCCGTATTGTCTGAATCCCTTGGACCAATCACAATTCATCACTGACTATGGTACAGACTTCCACCCCAGTCCCTCCCTTGGCGTCCGTGCCTCTGCCTTCAAAGGAGAATCCGGTACTGATTCGGATATTTGCCCTCAAACGTGAGTTGACCCGTTGCCGACCTAGGTCACGCTTTAAATGTGCTACAGCACTGCCAGTTCCTATTCAGCCAGAGTCTGTGCCTATGGTACTACTGCCACAGTCACCCTAAGAGGCTCCACTTTCTTTTTGGCTCCGACTCTGACCACAGCTTGGGCCCACTCAGTGAGGCCTTAGTCTTTTGCATGCCACCAACGTGAGTCCACATGGAAGAAAGGAGGCCCCGCCAGCCAGACCCCCGTCCGCTGTTTAAAGCTTTGGCAGGGACCGACCTAGGACAGCGTAGTCTGCACTGGGCTTCTGCATCTCACTGCTGCTCCTGGGTCCAGGCCAGCCTCTCTCTCAATGAGGTCTGTATTTTGCAGGTCCCCCATTAATCCAAGGTAAAAGCGGGGCAGGAGAGGAGGGGGTACGCCACTGTGTCCTAACCTCACCCCTCCCTTTAGTTTGTCATTCAGGATCAAATTTGCATTGAGGCATGCTGCCAGAAAACTGTCCAATACTACTGATGGAACAAATCTGCATAGTATTGGTGCAACTTTATATAAGTTGTCAGTGTGTACTTTTTGTATAGGGAGTACATTGTCAAAGGCAGCAGAGCACTGTGCAGAATCAAAGACAAGATTACAGTGACCATGTGACATGGGAGGTAGCAGTTTTGTAGACTGACTGCATCAGGATGTAGTGCTCTTCAAAGAGGTATGTCTTCAACTCTTTCTTGAATTAAAACAGCAATGGGGCGATTCTGATAGATGCGAGGATTTTGCACCAAATCCAGGGTCTAAAAATGGAAAAGGTCTTTGGCATTGTGATTTCATTTTTTGCACCTTTTTGTCTCCAGTTTGATGGTGTCCTGACGGTTTATATGCAGCTAGCCACCAGAGATGGTGATCTTGTCAGCCATATTAGCAGGGATATAGTTCCTAATGACTTTGTAAAGAATGCAACTGGTTTTGAAGATGGTGTGATCCGACAGGGGATCCAGTGGTATTCCATCAGGTTGGTGGTGATGTGATGATAGTCTACACTACTCAGATGAGATTTAGTGTAGCATGTAAGATTCCCTTAATAGGAAGCCAGTCTGGGATGCCATGGAGCAGGGCTTTTCCACTAACCATATGCAAAAGTAGAAGGGCTCAAACAACTGTTCTGAAATAGCTTTTTGTGAGAAAACTCTTTCACTTTCTTCAGTAGAGAGAACTGGCACCAGCTGGTCTATTTCCTTGTCAATGTATTCCTTGAGGATGAGGTTGGCGTCCTTGGTGAAAACAAGTGACTTGGCATTGGGTCAAAGCTGAGGCTCAAATCTGTCAAGGTTCATGTAATTCTTCCAGGTTTGTACTATTTCTTGCTTGTTGTTCTTGGCAAATAACAGGAATTCTATCTTGGTGGGTTAGAGCTTCAGGTAGGTGCTTGAATTAGAGATATGGATGAGGTGCAGGCAGTGTTTGAGGTGTTAGTTATCTGGATTTTCATGTCTTTCAAGTACAATTGTGCATCGTCAGCATTGTGACAAATGTTGATATTATCAATGACTTGTACCACAAGCGTCTCCGCCAATGCAGGGAAGTCTTCGTGACTTCCCTGCATTGGCTCTAGAAAGCTGCCTTTAAAATACACCGATTCTTTTATTGAGTTTCAGGAATCCAAGTCTCTTAGGATGCTTATCTTGCACCTTTGAATCTCCAGGTTAAGGAGGTACATGTACCCCTAGAATTGTAAGACAGTCTCTTCAGCCCTGTTGTGCACACTGTATCTTACACATATATAGTTTGATGGCCACCATCGGGTCACGAACATGGAATAAAGCATGAATTGTGCTCCCTGATGAAGGAATTTGTATAATCATTTTTTCTGGTACTTTCCGAAACGCGCATCAGCGCTTTTCTTCTTTTTGTGTTCTTGTATTGTGCATTTGTGATTTGTTTATTCCTGTTCTTCTGTAATGTCTGATATTTTTCAATTTTTTTGTAATTGAAAGTGTTTTGGATTTATTGCATGTATTTCATATATTTTCCTTTTGTTTGTTGGGTATATAGTGTGTATGATTATCTTTGAATGTTGCTATCTGTGGGCTGGGCTTTGTTTTGTCCTATGAATGTGTACAAAGTCTATTGGAATATAATGTATTGTGATATATTTTGTGCACTTTCATGAATGAATTTATTTATTTGAGCTGTCTGACGCTTTTTTAAAGAAAATGATAAAATATTGGCTGAAACTAATAATAAAAAAATAGTTGAGCTGTTCTGTGGGTGAACTTTTCAATATTCTAGAGCTATAGCCCTGTGTTTAACTAAGTTGGGGACATCTTGTGAATGTTCTGTAGTTTATTTTCATGGTACTATGCTTTGGCTGATGTGAGGCCTTGTCTGTATATTGCTTATAGTGACTTACTAGGACGTCATTAGAGGTTCCTTCTTTCCTGTCTGCTGATGGAGCATTTGTTGTCAGATGCTGAAGGTTTTGGCTTGCACTTCTGTGTTTTTGTCGGAGCATTGGTGTTCACATGGTTTTCGAGAAGTGTGTAAATTCTTTAAAATGTGCTGAAGTTTTACGTTCAGTTGTCAGAGTGAGAGATGTGTCGAAGTTTTAGGTTTTCAGTGGAGAATTCTTTGAAGTATCTGACTGGTTGTTGTTCCCTTTTGGGGCGACCTCAATTTGTTGGATGGACACTGAGCAGGGAGCTAGGGGTTGTGAAGTTATTAGTCCAGTCCAGAAATGTGGGTTGTTTACATTGAGTTGTTGATGTTGAGAGGACAAAGTTCAGAATGTGGCCTTTGAAATGTATTGGTAAGCTGATGTGCTTTTCCACAAGTGCGTACATGAGGTCTAAGAGGTTGAAGATGCCCAGGAGGGTTGTATGAGCCGATTGGACCTAACAGGGGTTAAGAGATCTTGGAATTTGTCACTGAAATCCTTATTCTACATTTGAGGACTGTGATTACAGGCACAGTGTGGAAGTTGGACCTGCATAGAGTTGTCTCACTTGCTTGCCAAGGGTGCAGAACCAGGAGGACATATGGATTACAGAGAGACATCCTCCCTTCTTATGTGTGACATCCACATAGTGGATGTAATAGCCTGTGGGTACCTAGGACTCAAGCATATTCAAGAAATACTATGTTTCAGTGATGAAGTGCGTGTCAAGCTTGTGATGGATGATTAGGTTGACAGTTTTCAGAGCATGGAGTTCTGCAAAGCATGAAATATTGACCATGAGTTGGAGTTTGGGGTGTGCGGTTGTTAGTTGGATGTGTATAAGATTGGGTCTATGCGATGTGAGGAAGATATGTGCCTGTTTGCATGGTCTAGACCTGCATGTGATAATGAGGTGATGGGTGAGGCATATCAATATATCTTAACTTGTAGATTGTGGAAGAACAAGGGTTCTGACACAAGGTTTCAACTGACAGTTTCTTTGCCTGTGTACTACCTTTGCTACTGGTGCCAAGGTGGGGGGATGAGGCTAATGAGTCGATTGAATTAGAGCGAAGGCCGAAAGTGATGTTACTTTCTGAGGAGATGGATGCTGGAAAATGCATTAAAGGTTGATGTTGGAGAACGATTTCCACTTGTCTGTTATCTTTTGAAACAGTTTCTGGCAGGATGCCAATGACATTACTTCCTGAGGAGGGTTATGCTGGAAAACACAGAAAGAGAGCTGAATGATGGAGATTGAAGTCTGTTGTTTTGCTTCTTGTTTTAAAAATGTTTACAGTATAAGTTGCATCAGGCAAAGGAAACCATTGTATGTTTGTTGACAATTAGTTGTACAATTAGTATCAATTAGCATCAGTCATTGAATAATGCAGTAAAAGTAGCCTCATCTAAATGAATCTCTCATTCTGATTGAGACTTCTAACCGCAAATTTCTCACCTTGGGAATTTCCCGAGATGCTAGACTGGATCCAGAAAATGTGCTTGCAATTCCCTCTTCGGTATGTAAGATCATGTGGCTCCACATCGAGTCCGTCCTGCTTGGACATCAGCATGCCCCAATGGGTGACTCTGCTTTCTTCAGGGCTAGGATTCCCGATCTGTCTCTCCAGAACAGCAGAGGAAAGTTACTCTATGTGACAAGGAGGCATTGTGCCCTTGATGTAAGTGTGACTACAAGGAAATGCCCACTCAGTTGATGAGGCTTACCTAGGAGGCTTCATTCTCAAATGTAGAAACCATTAAGTTTCAGTTTACATATAGCTTTGGAACAGTGACATGGATACCCATTGAATAAAGAGATATCTAGGGTCTATCCATAGTCCTTTTTAATTGGGACCATGCATTATCAGACAATCCTCACAAGCTCCCAAATTCTGTTAGGTTGAACCCATCATTGTGGTACTTACCTAAACTGATGAGAGGAAGTACCCATGATGAAGAAGGCTGTCAAAAGATGGGTGAGGTGTCTCCTCTATTATCTTACGGAGACTCCTGTAGTGTGTTTGACTGGCCCTAGGATAGGGACTAACTGACTTTTGAGCCATTGTACTTTTGTGATATAGATGCAAACTTCTGGCCGTGAGCTCCTGTTCTCTAGTTCAACTGCCTCTTCGGACGAACCGCCTGTCGGAACAGCATGGGAGGGACCTGCACCCAAGCGTGTACAACCTACACCTTCTGTCTTAGTGATTGTACAGCAGTAGTTACTGACCTATGATCTGCCTCCTGAAATGATTGGTGTCATCTTGGCAGCCAAGCACCATCTACCACAACTGTTTATGCAAGACGCTGGGAAATGTTTGTTGTTTTTCTCTCACAACATTCAACCCTTGCCTGCAAAGTAGTCTGATGTACTAATGTTCTGTCTTACTTCATCCCAACAAGGCATTGCTGTGGCGACATTTAAGGTTTTTTGTAGGCTCTCCCAGTGTCTTACTTTTGCCAGATCAGCCCAGTCACCGGTTGTGATGGCCAGTTGTCTTACCAGAGTGGAACCTTAACTTGGCCCTCACTTTCTTGATGTTCATTACTATCGAGCCAATGCACAGCTGCCTCCTCCGTCTTCCAAGCATCAAGACGGCATACCTCATTGCCATTACATTTGCAAGGCGAGTCAGTGAGCGTCAGGCTTTGTCTGTAGCACATGCATTAACTTGCTTCTTCCCAGACAAACTGGTCCTCTGGACAAAAGCGCCATTCCTACCAAAGGTAGTCACTTCCTTCCGTATAGGGCAACTTTTTAATTATTTACTTTATTTCAGCCCCCAGGAGATATCACGACCAGACTAGCATATAAGGATATTATAAGAAAACAGCTAGGTTTTCAATTTCTTTCTAAACTGAAAATAGTTGTTGGCGAGACCTAGATCTAAAGGGAGGGAGTTCCATTTAGCAGCAGCCAAATGTGAGAATGAATGACTGCTAAATCTGGCCTTCCTTATTTCTGATGTCGTTAGCCAAGGCTACATTTCGTGATCTCAGGTCATGTAAGGGCTTGTAGAATATAACTCTAGTCCGTAAAATAGCGGGCCGGTGTACTATAAAGATTTATGGCCATAGCATAAGAGCTTGAAACTGGTTCTCTTATGCATAGGTAGCCAATGTAAGGATGTCAAACATAGTGTAGCGGACCCAAATTTATCTATATTGCAAATTAGCTTGGCAGCAGCTTTTTGGAATACCTGTAATCTAATAAAAAGGTAATCTGCCATGCTCAGAAAAAGGGCATTACTTTAGTCAAGACGAAAAGTAATCAAGGCCTGGACTATGCTATTGTGCCAGGATCCACTTGAGCAGTTTTTTTAAAAGTTTTAGAATGCCAAAGCATTTTTACCACAGGTGGTTTTAACATGTTTTTGCTTAGAGAAAGGATAGTTATTAATGAGCCCCAGGCTTTTTGCCGATTTCTTGGGGGTGGGCATAGCCTCCAGAGAATCCAGCCATCCCAAAACAGTTGAGCTCCACCGAACAACAGGATCTCAGTTTTTTCCGTGTTTAACCTTAAACAATGATTAGTCATCCATCCTGCTACTTCAGTGAGGCACCCATGTAGATTGCTTTGCATTTCGTTTATCACCCAGGGATATAATCAACTGGGTGTCGTCCGTATAAGATGCACCTCAAAACCCCACTTCCATACGATTTTTGCCACAGGGGCCACATAAACATTAAAAAGCTTAGGGCTCAATGATGAGACCTGAGATATAATGCATTCGGATTTATGAGGGTGGGGATTTAAAAGTGCCCACATGACCTGTATACGATCTATTCTTTAAAAAGGAACCCAGCCATTGAAGAGCTTTCGAATGGAGGCCAATGTCAAAAAGTCAGTTGTTCAGCAGACCATGTGAGACTGTGTCGAAAGCCGCAGAAAGGTCAAGTAAGATCAGAGAAGCAGCCTTTCCCTTATCAACTATTAGCCTGGTGTCACGCAACATAGCTAACAATGTAGACTCCATGCTAGGGCAGTCCATTACCCTCCCGAGTTTTTATGCTCTGGCCCATACCTCTAAGAAGGAAGAAATGCTCCACTGTCTAAATCCTAAGAAGGCATGGAGTCTCTATGTCTGACCAGAGAATACAGATAGGATTATCAGCTGTTAATTAGTTTCACTGGAGCTAAAATGGGCACAGCTGTGCAAATTAGATCCATCTTCCTATGGATTATGTTATGCATCAATATCTGTTATGGGCTGGCTAAAGAGCAACCCCCAAGAAGGATTTCTTGCTCATTCCACCAGAGCGAAAGCTGCTACGACTGCTCTAGTGAGCACACATTATGCTGCTTCTGGAAAAATGCTAGGCAGCTACATGTGCGTCTCTTCTCACTTTTACAAGCCAAGGCAACCGAGTCAGGCAGGATGGGTACTTCGTCCGGAATGAGCCATTTCCAAAACATGACTTAGGGCAGTACTGCTTTGGTATCTATTCTCAAGTTAAGGAATGTGGTTAGAAGTCTATATCATAACAGTGATGCCTTCTCTGTTAGAGACTCTCTAACCAGATTCCTCACTGACCTTTCAATTCTGTGGAATGCCCTCATTTAGTCTATTAACCCTTTCGATGCTGATGACGAGCTCAGCTCGTCATCACCCACGGGTGGCGTGGCTGATGATGAGCTGAGCTCGTCATGTATCGCGGTAATTTAAAAAATGCCGCACAGCGCAAAAATTGCCGCAGCAGCGATGCGGTTAATAAGATTTCAGAAATGATAAACGTAAACACTGGCATACACTGATTTTGAAGGATCTGCGTCCGATGACACAGACATGGATCAAAAAGAAACTGCAACCATGTGCAGAGGTCAAGCATATATTCCTTCAATTCCATAGGTCATAGGTTAAAGAATTGGGATCTGCAAACATTTACATCTCCAGAATAATGGAGTTAGAGCTAAATCATTGACTTAATCAGAGGAGGACAAAGATATAGACATAGTCATAATTATGTTATGTATATATAATTAGTCAGTTATATAAAAAGTATGACACACGATATAGGCCACCCAGAATATTTTTATAATCTCAGCAGCTTGGAATCCGTTTCTAGTAAATCCCTTAAGATACACTGTCTCAAACACCTAGAGGATTAACACTGGTTTATCAAGAGAGAAAAGAAATCGGTCATGGCAAATCATTTGATGTCTACTTTCACAGGTATGCAACCTTACTTAACATTGGTACAGAGTAGCTACCCCATATGCTCCTGGCCCGATTTCGCAGCGGGTCTTTTTTCAGGATGTTCACTTTTCCCGATGTCAACGATTGGTCAGAACATCATCCTATATGCCCATGTGATGACATCTCTAAATTGACCACAATGCATTGCACTTTATTCTGTAAATATTATGTCGCACCGCTGGAAAAACTTTTTATTGCCCATTCTTCGAAGATGGAACCTAAAACAATGCAGAATAGCCTTTTTAAGAATACAAATGCTAGAAAATTAATATATTATTGCAGCTACCTCTTCTTTCTTAAAGGCTGTGTTAAGGTTCAGGCATACTATGTGAAGTTATCGGGAATATATGGTGTTCTTGTATCCTTTCTTGTATATATATATATATATATGGAATTTTGATATGTATTTACGCTTTTTAAATGGATTGTACTTTTTTATTACACTGCTGTCTGTGGGAAATGGCATTTGTTTAAATTACTTTCTTAATATTGTGCTTTTATGATATGAAATCGAATAAAGCTGATTTTGATTTGATTATAATTAGAGCCAATAAGGTCAGTCTAGAGGAGAATTATGCATGAAATTCTTCATTTGCGGTACATTTCCATCTGTACTTCTCTTGAGGTTTGAAAACCTCTAAATAGGAACTATACGGATATCATAGGAGGGACCAAAAAGTGTATATATATATTGGGGAATGGAATAGCAATACAAGTAAATCAAACTAATTAAATATGGTGATGAATTACAGTGCACATTTTTTCAATGCCTTTTAACTAAAGACAAATCGGATGAATGCTCATCACTCTTTTCCTATCCCTTCTCTTTGTAGCCAACATTCTAGAATACATTTTAACCAATAGTGTGTTTTGTTTTTGAATACCTAGTAAAGATCCCTTTCCATTTTACAATAGTGTAATTCTGAAGTTTAGAGAAGTAATGTATCTTGTCGTTTAACTGGAAAGAATACTCCTTGCGCCTCTCTACATTAACTAGTACTGAAGAGTTAAAAATACAAAATTATTTACCTATGCATGTTTACTTGAAGAAAATTGCCCTCTCTCTGTATTCAGTAGCAGGGTAATTTACTATTTAAAATGTCAGTCCTCCCAAATTTCGTACAGGGTCATTTCTACTGTATCTGTACTGCAATGAGATAGAGTTTAGCTTAGCCCCTCAAATTTCAAATTTATTTATTATGATAACGGAACTCAAAAGAGATCCACATAAGAATTCATGAAGTCATACAACAAATTTCCATAAAAAATACAAAGGAAATATACATAGTATTAAGTAATCAATATAATGTTAAGAAGCATTTGAAGAAATAAAATAATTTAAAACAAAACATTTCATCAGGGGGATTAAGCATTGCTTCAATGAAATCATAAGCAGTACGAATACCCAGTTGGAGGCACATAGGTCTTAGCCATTTACGTCTAAATGCCATAAGGGCTGGACAAACGAAAACAACATGGTACATATCCTGGGTATTAAGATTGCAATGATTACAGATATCTGAACTACCATACCATTTGGACAGAAGGCAATTTAACGGGAGCAAATTATACCTTAACAGCAGCATAAATCGCCTAATTCCATGAGGAAGATTCCAGCATAAGTATGGTTGGGGAGTTTTTATTTTACAAAATTTACCAATAGGGAACATTCCACTCACCGCTTTACTTGTCCCACTATCAACTCTAAAGCTCAGCTCCCAAGAAGCAGATTTTAAAGATAACTTCAGTTGGGTGTCAGATAATGTAAAAAGACTTTGCTCGTCAAGCTGTAGTAGCGTAACAGCCTGTCGGAAATTCCTCACAATGGAGGAATGAGCGTTAAAGGAACCCAACAGCTCACTTTTTATTAGATATCTCAATGTGCCAGGCATTCCTCTTGCAATGTTATAAACCCAACGCACCACATTCGCAGATGCCTGAGCCCGAGAGCTACGCAATCCAAATTCTCGTCTTAAAGAGGACGTAGAATTTGCGGTATTGACCGAGGCTAAATTGCGTAATATTTTTCCTTCAGTAGAATCCAAAAAATTCCAGCATGCCATGTCCACTATTTCTAATCCGTAGATTAGGGATGCAGGGATTTTTGCTCGGAAAACCTCGAGCAATATGGAAAAATGCCTTCTGCCAGTCGCTTTGTAGAGGGAAATAAGACTCTTCCCTTGAACGAGGGCTTTTCTGCTGTTATTCTCCGTGTGGGCTTTTTCACTAAGATTGTTCAGGACAATCTTACCAAGGAATCGATAAGATTTCACTACTTCTAATCTTTCACCCCCAATGGACCAATAGTAATTTTCATATTTGGAATTTCTCTTTCTCTGAAAGCACATTATTTTACTCTTTGAGATATTTATTTTTAAAAAGTGAGCCTTAGCGTAGGAGGACAGGGCTTGTAAGCGGTTATTCAGACCTTTTGGGGTGAGGTCCAAGATTAAAATATCATCTGCGTACATTAAGCACGCTATTGGAGCTCTCCCCAAAAGTGGAGCAATACCATTACTGGTTGATAGGATAGCTTTGGGGAGGTCGGCGATATATAGGGAAAACAACAGGGGGGCCAATAGACAGCCCTGTTTCAGACCATTATCTGTGGGTATAACCCTAGACAGTCCTCGCTCGCCACCCATTAAAACTCTGCACCAAGTATCTGTATGTAGTGCGATAACTAATTTTAATAGACTAGGTGGTATCTCTAATTTGATTAACTTACTCCACAGCAGGGGCCTATCCACTTTATCAAAAGCCGTAGAGAAGTCGATGAAAGCCCCAAATACACCCCCTCTACGAACTGTAACATATTTTTTCACCAGGATTTGAAGAGTAGTAAGATTATCCAAAGTACCATGCTGTTTCCTAAATCCAGTCTGTTCCAACGGGAGTATTGCAGATTTCGTTACCCAGTCATTTAACCTATTCAATAAACATTTGGAAAAAACTTTAGCTTAGCCCTTTTAATTATTCTTTGTAATTTTTTAAGCTGATTTATATTAATTTCTTTTCTTTTTGTAGATTTGATGGCTGTATATTAATGTATGGATATGCAGAGGCTCTGCTCTATATGAAATGATATTTTTAACTTTTATATAACCTTTGTACCAATCATTACTGTCCTTTAATAATTGCCCTAATATGATGTACTCGCTGTTTTAATTATGATTATTTTTAATGTATATGTACTTTTATGGATGTATCTACTCCGAATAAAGATCATTTGACTTGACTTGACTTGAATAATTGAAAACAATATGCTGACATTTTCCTGACCTGCGTTGGAAAGTAAAGATTCACACTTGTAGCCATAGCTCTACAGTTGTTGTCGTTTTTGGAATGTACAGTTTCCTTTATCTACTGAAAGCATTGTGTTACATATGTGTTCTGTTGCAACTGAGATGGAAGAAGTGAAGCTGAAGTTAATGGAACAGTTGGTATGATTTACTGCTGCTGTCAAAGGATTTTATTTTTTCCAATAGTGAGATTGTTTGGCTTTGTCTTCCTAGATTTACTTTGAAGTGGCTAATTTACACTACCTATCTTAGTAAATGCTGTGTTTGGAGGCGGTTAAGTTGCAAAGAATGTTAACCAACATAACATGCAAGATAAATCAATTTGTATAAGGTGGCATATAACTACTTTTCATCTTTACCTGCTTGTGTCGAAGCTCACCTTATCCATTCACATACTTGTTCTACGACTGCTGTATTGTTTATATGGACAAGTTTAAATAAATTGTAAAAAACATGATGTTAGACAGAAATATAACTATTCTTGGTAAATGTTCTTTTACATTTTTACAGTTTGAAAATCTTGGCAGTATATTAAAGTTACCTGGGAAAAAGACATTTAACAACATGGATCGAGATTTTTTGGAAAAAAGAAAGAAAGATTTAAATTCCTATTTACAGGTAAATGCATTCATTCAGTAGTTTTCCATGAAATAAAAAAAAAATCCTATCTGTTACGCTCTCAAGGTGTGAACAACAGTCAAATCATATGGTAACAAATTACTTATCTTAAATACCTTTCCAATATTTCCAACTGTGTTTGCCACTAGATAGATTCAATATGTTTACTGACTATGTAGATAGTATCACTAAGACTAAAATTGTGGACTGTGGTATCAATGACATTGAAGATATAAAGTGATAGAAGCCAAAATACACCCAGGTCTAATTATTCCAAATAAATTCACAATTCCTATCAAGTCAGATACACATCTAGCTTTGTACATAGCAACATAATGTTAACTAAAATACAATTTCTTACAGTCTTGATTAAACAGAATAGTCAATCTCATGAAAATAACTTTCATTCTGAAAGGTGCTATCTTTTTCAGTATTTTTCAACCTGTAGGTGCCTCTCCTGAATTCTACCATCTACCCCAAAGACCTGAGGCTTCAATCCGTGCTGCACCTGCAGGAAGCAGATGTTGGTTACGGACCCACACAATGCCTGCCTTTGATGTTTCAGATGCAAATATGATCTGCCGTCATGCGGCAAATGCTCTCTGGTGCATCAGAACACCATTGGGGAGCGAGAGACACTACAGAATGCATAAGAAATGAAACTGA
Organism: Lissotriton vulgaris; assembly: GCF_964263255.1. Classification (NCBI taxonomy): domain Eukaryota; kingdom Metazoa; phylum Chordata; class Amphibia; order Caudata; family Salamandridae; genus Lissotriton; species Lissotriton vulgaris. The sequence continues at coordinate 923,459,369 of NC_141698.1, forward strand.
TTACTATCCAAGTCTTGGGCCTTTTCTGATCCAAGACTGTCCCGATCACAGTCCAAGACAAAGTTGAAAGACAAATGTTACCACAAGCACAAAGATTCCATGCAGGACCACTCCCCCTGCCGAGTTTACTTCAGGGAAAGACCCTACAGTTAGCACTCTAAGGGCCTGACTGCGATCAGTCCTTTAATTAGAATTCCATCCTCCCATGTGCACCAATGCTGCTGAATTTCGCAGGTCATTTTAGACTCCCCAGCAGGTCGAGGCCTTCAAGGGGGCAGTGCTGCAGCCTTTTCTCATTATTCCAAGTCTGTTAGGAGCACTTTCGGACCCCATGCTCCATCAGGGCATCTAATCAGACCTCCACTTGCAGGGTCAGTCACTGTGCTGATGAACCCGATTGGGTCTCTGACAGGCTCCCTGCCAGTGCCTGGCCCGACCTTCACACCTTTGCCAAAGGCCGTGCTGATTATGGTCCAAGGTGCCAGGTACAGATTTGACCACAATCCCAGTTTTTAATTCAGAATAAAGTTTGCTTTGTTCTTAGCCGATGTATCAATATAATAGTGTTAAAGCACAGCCCTTGGTATGGGAAAATTCTCAAGGAGTCCCATTGCTCCAACATTGGTGGTGTGAGGGTGTTTGTGTCATGTTCAGATACAGTTGAAGGCCTTCAGAATGTTCCACGTGACTAGGATGATGCAGAGGAGGCAGATAATTTGAAACTTCATCACTATAGTGACATTCTTTCATATTTGAGCCTTCAGAACACTAGTGGCATTGATACTTCGCCTCAGACAGATTTGGACTTTCCCTTGGGGCCTCCCACGAGATCTCCTCTTTCGCAGAGCTACAGAGGTATCTGTATTGTAATTTCCTACTGTGGAAACCAATGCAAATTGCTCACAGAAATTTTTCAGCCAGATCCTTCAATTTCCTAACCATTGCTGCCTTTCAATGAGGCCCTGCTGCATTCCTTGATGTCAGCCTGGCCCAAGCCTTTTTCAGTGCCGTCGTGAGTCGGCCTGTTACTAGGTGCCATAGCTTGCCCTGGGGCACTGTGTCTTCTGGGCACGTCACACACACCAGAAAGTCTAGTTGTTCAGGCATCTGCCTGTAAGGTAAACCCTTATCCCTTCCCAATGGTTCCATCAACCAGGGATTCGAACTGTTCTGACCCTTTGGGAAAGATGGCCCTCTCCATCTATCTGGCTTTGATGTCCCTTATGCCATTTGCTTCGTTGGGAAGGAGACTCATGACCTCCTGAGCACGGTGAATTGTATCTTGCCCTGCTTACAAAAAGAATTCATACACTTTCTACTAAGTCCACTATGGATAAGTGCTCACCAACTAAATTTTGAGAGCTTGTACAGGACTTACGGACTGGGTTGGCCATGGCATTTGCATCAGTGTGGTAATTGGCGTCATGTTTTGATACACACTGCATGTTTTCCGGTGACGTGCAGGTATCCTTAATGGATGTGCCTTATGATGCCTCCAGGTTTTTGGGTGAAAAGGCTGTCGCTGCTTTGGAGCACTTCAAAGATAGTCTCTCTATTTACTCCTTGGGTTCGTTGTCTCTGGCCTTCCAGTTTCATTAGCAGCACCAGAAATTCAGGGGCTGTGTCCATTGTCAGAGGTATTCATTACAACTTGTACAACAAGGTGCCTTCTTGTGGCTCCTGGGGAAAAGGTAGTGGTAAGGGACATGGTCATCACCATGTGGCAACAGTCCCTTTCCTCTTCTCCCCTACTTTGACTGCCACTGTGCCAGGCTGTTACTTCCTCTATTGGTCATCTGTGGTCGGTAGGGGGCAGTGTACGTTTTTTTTTCTGTCTGTCTGGTGTGCATTTTCCTCAGACTGAGTGTCTTGAGGCTTGTTCAAAATGTTTACACCCTCATCTTTCTGTTTATCCCTCCCTCATTATCTTCCAGTTTGGTTCAGTATTAGGAATATCATGAATCCATTTTCTTGCACTAAGTACAGATAGAGCTTAGCAAAGGAGTAGTAGAGAGAGTCCTCCAGGTGGAGATGGGCATTCTACTCCAGGTTCTTATTGATGCCCAAGAAGAACGGCTGACTGATACCAACCCTAGATGTTGTTTGGTTTCTGAATACCTTCCTTCAGAAGGACCAATCGAAAATGCTTATAAGGTCCTCTGCTCTAGACCATCGGAATTTTATGTTGTCCTTGAACTTGCAAGATGTGTAGTTAGTTCAGTGTATCTGTCCTACATTCCCACCTGTTTCCTCTGCTTTGTTGTGGAGTTGTTCTAAATCCAATTCGCCACACTGGCCACAGCATCCCCATGGCCACAGTTATTCACAAAGGTGAAGTCAATGGTGGTGGCCCATCTTTGCAGGTCGGAGATAAACATATTCTGTTACCTCTGTGACTCACTGTTAAAGGCAGGCTTGCCACAATCCGTCTTGGAGCACCTGCATTTGATAATCCCACTGCTGTCTTCCCTGGGGTTTTCTGTCAGTGTTCTGAAATCTCAAATTTTGCCTGTGTTGAGGATCTCCATATTAGGGGCTGTTCTGGATAACATGACTTTCAAAGTCTCTCTGCCCCCCAATGCGATACATTCAGAATATAATCCTGTTTCAGGCTCATTCCTAGGTTTCAGTTTGGATGCTTCTAAGGCTTCTTGGTCTTAACGCCATGTGCAAACTGCTAGTGCCCCATGCTCATTGGCACATGCAGGATCTACAGTGGAATCTTTGCCTTCAATCACTTGGGGTGTCTGTCAGACAACAACTGTGTTTTGGACAAGGCGGCCGACCATTCTCCCTTCCATGGCCGACCATTCTCCCTTCCATATCAGTTGTGACAGATGCCGTCTATGGGCTGTAGAGGTCACCCTAATCTCCAGAGGCATTAATCTTCTGGAGCTGCCTGCTATATGTCTGGCACTCAAGGTCTTTCTGTTGTACATCAGGGGCACTTCTGTGGAAGGAAGTGCAGGTTTAGCTTGCCATGAGTGGCGTCATTGCCAAAGAGGATCCCCCTGTGGGCTTTCGGGCTCCTTCCCCTAGAGTCAAGGTTACCACGCTAGATTTGGCTTGCGGTGTTTCGATACAAGCACCTGCCAGGCTGCTCACACCTTCCCCTGACACTATTGAACTGACTGGGCGGAACATTTTGCCCTCTCAGTCCTGCAGGACTTATTGGTTCAAAGTCCACTCTTCAGATCCACTTCCTCTGAGAGGGGTACTGGAGAGGGATACTGCTTTGGTATGTATTCAGAATGTTATTCTTCTGATGGATACTGCTAATCACAGATTATTAAGTTACTTTCCTTTGTTAACGTTCTTTCTGATGGTTATTTGTACGTGCAGATTCCTCACCTTTATGTAGTCCCAAGTGGCAGACATTACCATAGGTCTCCTGTTATAGTTGGCGATGTGCTGCTTAGTGTTTACATGGGGTAACAGGGGTACTACTTAAACGATGACATCAATAGAGACATGTTAGGCCGCATCGAGTTGCTGGTTTGAATCCTCTTTACTTTGCCCTTCGATGCGGGTCTTGAGCAGCTACCCATGGAGCATTTGATAAAAAAATAACTAGCTTTTTGAAGATTTTGTACTTCTAGGTAGCATACAACCCCTAAGAAGGCATGGTTAAAGCCCTGTTACTGTTGTCATTAACAGATTTCATTTCAGACCTGCACAAGGTCAGCTTGTGGTGTTTGGGGACTAATCACAACTCAATGGCTTGATTTAAAAGACCCAGGTTTTGAAGAATTGCAAGCAAACTTCCATCAGGGTTGCATGTCAGGAAAAACCCTGCATCTTTCTTAGCTGCGCCCTGATCGTGTTAGACCTGCACATTGCAATGAAAACCACTTACCTTACTTTTATGCTGCACTTACTGAATAAACCAGCCACCTGCAAAGGATGTCAACTAGAATAGATATGCTCTTTTTGCCAAGAACAAAAGTTAAGTCACTTTCCAATTCATAGTTGTTGTTGCGGGTCAGAACTGTCAAATGGGATGTACTGCAAAGTCCTCACTATCTTCTTTCCTTTCTATCCCTTACCTGCATCCATTATTGGGTACTCCTTGGTTTAATTCATCTGTGGTTGGATAAGGACAAATTCCTGGGAGCGCAACGATTTGGACAAGGCAGTTGATGGGCACATTGTCTCTCCTTACTTGCTCGCCCTAGTATTTTTTTTCATCTTCATTATCCAGAATATGCATGTTCTTTTTACTATTACGCCTTCCTATATTAGGTGCACCATGCTTACTTGATAATTCCTTTGACATTTTAAATGCTACACCTTTAAGCTTGGATCACTGTTTGGTTTGTCCTAATATATCTCCATTCATGCTTCTCACTGTTACAAACTTACAACTGCCGTAAATGTGTTTTTACATGTTTTTTGTTTTTTTACTGGTCTCTTCTTTCTTTTACATGTAACAAACATTGCCGGCTTTTCTCTTCCTTACATTCATGTTTGCGCTTTCTTATCTGTATCTTTCCTCTCCTCTGCCTGATTTTGTTGCTTTAAGAACAACTGATTCAAGCACCTGTTTTCTAAAACGTCTACTTCAATCTTTAATTCTTTCTCATCACAGTTGTTGTTCATCCCTTTTTGTTGGTCTGTCGAAATACGCTACTTCTTCATTTCAAATTATTCCTCATTCTGTGTGTATTGATTATGTGTTCTTTCAAATACCACTTACACCTCACCTTTATTAAATTAACTCTTTCAGGTGCTGTTATAATTTTCTGTTTCACTCTGTATTTTTCTCTTACATGTATTCAGTACCTGGCCACACCGGATGTATATTCTCTGATTTCTTATTATTTTTGATTCCATATTTAGGTCTCTTTCTTCATTTACCTTCTTTGTACTTACTCTATATCCCACATCGATCATGTCTGTCATCAGTTTTTATCGTTCGTTTCCGGCAGGTAAACTGTGGGGTCAGCTTGCTCTGCCTCTTACCTACTTCTGCGGCCCTTTTTTTAAAAAAGGGCCAAAAAGAACTGCGAATTGTATTTTTGCCATTTTGTTTATAATTTAAAACTCTTGCTATGAGGCATGCTGTATTCAGGTATGGACTTGAAGCTCCTCCCATCTTTTAGTGGCTCCTCTTCTGTTCTTTATAAATGGTTGCTTTTGATTCATGTATAGGCTCAATAGTCCCTCCTTAGTACCGCATTTTCTACATTTGCTAACTCCTATGAGGGTTGGCCCTTTTACTTTTGTTGTTATACAGTATGTTTTATTTACAATCTGTGAGCACTATATTCTTTAACTATTTTCTCTTATTGCAGGCATGACATACTTTCCTGCAAGAGTGCCCGCTTTGCCTCCAGGCACCGTCTTTTAGGTTTCAGCACAGCACCCGCTTTTACATTTTTATTACCAATGGTGGCCAACTTGCTCCTTTTCATCTACGTTAAAGATATATATATATTTTCTTTAGCATCACAGCACGCTTTTATTATAGGGGCCGCATGGCTTTTTTTTCTCTAGGCCTTTCTTAATGCGGGCTCGCTGTATTTAACCACTTGGCTGCTAGGCGTTTTCCCGTCCTGCGCTAAAAAAACATAAATCCTATACACCATGACGAGCTGGCCTTGTCATCCGCGCACGGCAGGTAAGCGCCATGACGAGCCCAGCTCGTCATTAGCCTCGAAGGGGTTAATCTTTTTTGTTTTAAACCGCACCATGCCACGCTTTCATTTTAATGGGGATAGCGCCTCTTTCTTTAGACGCTGCTCGCCATATAAGGCTTATTCTCAAGGTCAATACAGCGAGCCGCATCTAAAGAAAGAAAGGGGAGCGGCTACTATTAAAGTGAACGGCATAGGACGCTTTACCAAAAAAATTAACTGTTTGTGAAGTACACAAAAAAATGCTTTTTGTTGTGTGTTAATTAACCCCATGCCACACTTTCACTTAAATGGCGGCCGCGCCCCTTTCTTTAGACTCAACTCGTCGTATTCACTTTGTCGGTGTTCCTTACACAACTAGGCACCACCCTTTACCACACGGACCTTACTTCTGCACTGCGCCGTTTCACCGTTGCAGCCCTCCCCTCACCCTCTGAGAGCAAACGCAGCATTTCTTTACCCCACCACATCATTTCCCTCCCCCACCCTCTCCATGTCAGTGTGCTTGGAGTGAGGCAGCAATAGGCTTGGATATCCCGGAAACAGAAAAAGCATTCGCAATAACATAGGTCACACATTTGCGAGAGTTTGAGCTATTGCCATTGTAACGGACAATGCCTTTTATTTATGTGTTGGTTTTCAAAAGAGATAAATAAAAGGCATTGTCATTTACAATGCCAATAGCTTCAACTCTCGCAAATGCGGAACCTAGAAACTGCTTGTTTTATCTCTGCTGTTTGTGGAGGCCTGCCATAAGCCCGCTGACCATGTGTTTTCTGTGACCTTGCCCCTTGAGTGCAGCTCCTGCTGTAGATCCATTGTGACTCCATGTCTGCATCCTACAATGCTGTACTGAGCATTATTCGTAATATTAGATCTAACCCCTTTAAAGGGCACTTAAGTAAAGTAGAGAGGAGGATAAATCCTTACCACGTTTTTTTAACTAACCAGTCTGAGCTGCAAAACCCTATTCCAACTGAACAAATCTTACTTTATTAATTTGGCTATACTTGACTCATAAATGCAGTCTGCCCCATAATTACACATGTTTAATATTACCTCAAGTACTCCTGTCTGTAATCATACTCAAGTTACTTGTTTTCGTTTTGTGGGTCTTGGCATAATGGTGTTGTGTGCCTGAAAGTCAGAAAAAGGCTCACGAAGGCCTGGCTGTACCAACTGTGGATTACCGCTGGGAGTGCTAAGCACCAGCTTCATTATTGACTTCTGTTCCAGTGTTTGCAAATGCTACACCCTACACTGGAAGCCTTCCAACAGTATACCTTTTCAATTTCAGATGTAATCCTAGTGATTCGCACAAATCATTATTCGGCTGGGGTCTTGTATAATAATCACCGAAACAAGCCCTTGATTCCTCACAAGTCCTTAGTAGAAGTGTACCCTTAGCTTCATGCAATGTTGGAGACAGGAAGGAACCTCTTTTTTAACTCATTCATAAAATATCTTATTGATATTTTATGAATGATATTTAGCCGAAGTGTACACTAATATCAGCCTAAAAGTGGCATCTGGTTAGAAATACCAGTGCTGAATTAGTATCTAGCATCAGTAGGATCAAAAAGTCTGGTTAGCATTTTCCTGCCAAAGAGCACGGTCACCTTGAAATCTTCAGTTCAGACCACAAACGCTTTTGCATCAGTATCCCTCCAGCTAAAGTCTTATCTTGACAGACATTGCATCATTGTATGAGCTGCTGGTGCCACGTTTGAGACGTCCTTATGCACACTGAGTGACAGCTGAATTTTGTCAAATGACTTCCCTTCAGTTCTTTAATTGCAGTCCGTGCTAAAATCATTAAAGCGTGCTCTGTAACATTACCATTATAGTATAAAGGCGAAGAGGGAGGGCTGTACAAAGGGCGTGAAACATCAGTGAATGTAAAATCATTGTCAATTCGTGCCCATTCAAGACCATTTTATAAACCAGGCCTGAAAGCCTAATTTCCTTGGTACATAGTGCATTTCACATGCCAAAACATGAAAGCAGGATAATCTGTCTGGACCAAGTTGTTTTTGAAGAGTCCCCTACGATAGAAGTGCCAGGACATTTCAAAAACTTTCTTTATTCAGTCCATTAAAGTGACATTTTAATTGAATAGTTTTAAATTGCTGGCTTCCATCAGACTTGACTAAAGGTATTTACTGAAACCTAAATTGTAAGAGTTTTTGTTAAATATCTGACAGAAAACATGTTGGACATGGTGGTGGTTATAAGGTAATTTAGTTAAAACCAAAAAAGCACTGTGTTGTACTCCCTTCTTCAAAATCCCGATTGTGAGCAAAAGTAGCATTTCTGATGTGCTTACTTACCTGCTTCCGAAAACAGTGTTGCTTGAATTACATTCAACTTTTCAAAGACATATATAAATTAGCCTTCAGTGCATGGCCTAACCTTTTACTCAATCAGTTCACCCCACAGCTTGCTATAATTAACATATATTCAGAAAACATTGCAACTCTGTATAATTGAGCAGTGTCATCCGGTAGTTTAGCTAAATGCTGCCTAATCTAACTCATATTTAACAACAAGGGGTGGTGATGGACAGAGTTTTTGAATTAAGCAGAATACTCTCACTCAGTCAAGAGATCAGGGCTAGATCCAACACCGTTTTTTAGCTCACTGCACCATCCCAGTTCAGAACCTGGCTATATGCAAATTAGTCTGTTCCTTTCCGGTGAAGAATTGGCTTAGTAGTTTGGTCTGCCCTGTTCCCATGATGCACTGGGCCAGGAACAGACTAATTTGCATATAGCCAGGTTCTGAGCTGGGATGGTGCAGTGAGCTAAATAACGGTGATGGATCAAGCCCTGATCTTTGGACTGGGTAAGAGTGGTCTGCTTAATTCCGACACTCTGTTCATCACCACCCCCTTTTCTGAATCGTTTTTGGCCACTATAGGTGTGGCAGGGTATACTCAGACATGAGTCCCTTGCTCACTGCACCATCAGGATTCAAGCAAGCGGGGCCGACGACGGCTGAAATGCCAGAAACCGGCCCCCAGAAGCTTGTCTCCTTTCCGGTGAAGAATTGGCGTAGTAGTTTGGTCTGCCCTGTTCCCATGATGCACTGGGCCAGGGACAGACTAATTTGCATATAGCCAGGTTCTGAGCTGGGATGGTGCAGTGAGCTAAATAATGGTGATGGATCAAGCCCTGATCTTTGGACTGGGTAAGAGTGGTCTGCTTAATTCAGACACCCTGTTCATCACCACCCCCTTTTCTGAATCGCCTAATCTAACTCAAGCAGAATCAGCACTCGAGGAACATGTTTGCGGGAATCAAAAATGAATCTGAGGGTATCCGTTTCAACCATATGAATGTACTTTAAAGATAAACATTGTTTATTTAGCATTTGCTGTCCTTAAAACAGGGCAGGTATAACCGCATACTGCAGAATTACTCATGACTACTAGCATACAGTAAAAATTCAAAGGAAGTTAACATAAAAAGTTCGACTTTAGGTAACATATTGTTACAATCAACTTTTCTTACATGCATTAAAAAACAGCACAATTGTAATTTCATTTATATAGCGCTTACTACCCTGGTGAGCCATCAAAGTGCTTTTCGGCGAGTAGCATGCTACTCCGGAACTTAAAAAAGATTAGTGGTGAGTTAGTATAGGGACATATGAAATGTATTTGAGCGGTGGACATGTGAGTTTATTTGGGTTGAAAAGAAAAGTGTAGGAATAAAAGAGGGAGGAGTTTGCATTTATATAGCGCTTGGTAACCCTCATGAGGCATCGGAGTGCTTTTCGAGGAGTAGCACGCAACTCTGAAACCCAAACAGGATTAGTGGTGAATTAATGTAGGGAAATATGAAATAAATTTGAGCAGTGGACAGGTTTGTCTGTTAGTTGGATTGAAAAGGCTAGTGGAGCGATTGAAGAGGTGCATGGCTAGAAATTCTTTTTGGGGAGATCATAGCAGCAGGAGTAGGTTTGGGATGAGCAGGGGGGAGAGTCTGAGGGAAGCGTTTAGAGAGGCTTATTTGGGAGATTTAAATCGTAAAAGAGGTTTATTTATTTATTTATTTGCGGTATTTGTATAGCGCGACACACATCCCGAGGGATATCAAGGCGCTTAAACCTGGACTGAGACTACCGCCAGTTAGCACTAAAGCGGTCCTTAAAGTTTGGGAAAGAGGAAGGTTTTTAGTTTTTTTCGAAACAGGAGGTAGTTAGTGGTAAGTCTTAGGTCTTGAGGGAGCTCATTCCATTTCTTTGCTGCCAGGTAAGAGAATGAGCGACCCCCGGTCCTTGTTTTATATATGCATTTAGTTCTGGCGAGGGCAGACTGGAGTGAACGCAGATTTCTTGTGGGGACGTAAAATTCAATCTTCCCCTGGAGAATCGTAGGACCTGTCTTATGGAGGGCCTTGTGGGCATGACCAAGTAGTTTGAAAACCGCTCTCTGGTGCATCGGCAGCCAGTGCAGTTTCTTCAGGCACTCCGAGGCAGAGTCGAACTGGCCTTTATTGCAGATAAGTTTAGCCGCCGAGTTCTGTAGTACTTGTAAGCGTGAGAACAGATACTCGTTAATGCCCACAAACAGCGCGTTGCCGTAGTCCAGACGGCTAACTAACAAGGCTTGAGTGACAGAACGTCTACAATCCAGAGGTATCCAGGGAAATAGTCTGGCAAGAAGCTTCAAAATGGAGAAGCCTTTGCCACAAAGGGATCACACATGGTCTTTCATGGACAATGCGTCATCCATAATGACGCCCAGATTCCTTGCATGTTGTTTCGGGATGGGGGCCATACCAAGCGAGGGTGGCCACCACGTCGCATCCCACACACGTTTGGCGTTGCCAAACAGAAGGATCTCGGATTTTCCGGCGTTCAGTTTCAGGAAATGTTTGTGCATCCACTGGGCCATATCCAAAAGACAATAATGCAGTTTGGATTTAATAATATCCGGTTCTTCATCCAGGGCCACCAACAGCTGTGTGTCATCTGCATAGGAGCAGATGCCAATGCCCCACTTCCTTCCAATTTCTGCAAGAGATGACATATAGACATTGAAGAGGGTGGGGCTTAATGAGGCTCCCTGAGGGACTCCACAGCTGATGGGGCTAGATTTAGAATGGAATTGTCCCATGTGTACTGCCAGGGTATGGTTACTCAAAAAGGAGGGCAACCAGCTTAACGCGGTGGAGCAGACTCCTTTGCTGTAAAGGATGTTCAGCAGACAATCATGGGAAACCGTATCAAACGCCGCTGACAGGTCGAGCAGTATCAGTGCCACCGCCCCACCTTGGTCGGTGGAAGCTCTGATACCGTCCGTCACTGCCAGCAGCGTCGCCTCCATACTGTTATTAGCCCGGAATCCCGTCTGGGAGGGATCCAGGAGGAGGTTTGTTTCCAAGTACCTGGTCAGCTGTCCATTGACCAGCTTCTCTAGGACTTTGGAGAGGTAAGGAAGCTGGGAGATGGGACGATAATTTCCGGAGTTAAGAATGTCTGATCCGGCTTTTTTCAAGAGGGGGGTCACAGAAGCATGCTTCCAGGCGTCCGCAAAGGTTGCAGTTCTTAAAGATTTATTGAAGAGCTGTGTAATCAGGGGACCAAGTGTAGAGGCAATTTTTGAGAACACAAAATGAGGACAGGGATCCGATGGAGAGCCAGATTTTACTGTGCTCATGGCTGTCAGGTCCTCGTCCACTGTAAATGGCTCAAAGCCATCCAAGGTGGGTGTGGTTTCTGAATCTGGTGAGGCTGTCGCAGTTCTTGCTGAGATCACTGTGATGGAGGGCTTTACTGTGTCCCTTGTGTTAAGGGAGTTTTGGGAAGGGAATGTGGAGTAGATTTTCCTAATTTTTTCAGTAAAGAAGGTGCTAATTCGTTCACAAGCCTCAGCTGAGGGGGTAAGTGTTTGGGAAATTCTTAATGGTTTGCTGAGCTCTTTCACTATTCTGAAAAGCTCTTTGGCAGAGTTGCAAATTTCGAGGATGCGTTGGGAAAAATAATTTCTTTTAGCATTTTTTATGGTACGATTGTACAGTTTTAGTTTAAGCACATAGCTTGACTTGGATGCACTGTCTTTGGTCTGCCTCCATAGATGTTCTAGTTTTTGACACTCCCTTTTAAGACTTTTTAGTTGAGGGGTGAACCATTTTTCCGTGTGAGATCGTTTCCTGGATGTCCGTCTGGGGGCTAGATTATCTCATGTTTGAAGTATTCCAGAGTCTAATGTGGTTACATCTGAGCATACGGTGGCATCATCCAGGAACTCGATATTGGCTTCCTGGAAGTGAGTATTAAAGTTTGACTCATCGACTAATCTCCATGCTCGGTTGGAAATCTAGTGGGCCATCCTGGGTTTCGATGGTTTTAAGGGTAGA